>NC_141622.1:23745009-24055236 GCF_047967505.1 Dipteris shenzhenensis | reverse complement strand
GAAAACGAAAGAGAAGAAAAATAAGGTAACAAGAAAGTTTTGAAAAACAAAAGGTAGACATACTTAGCAAGCAAAGCAACACTTATGTCATCATCAATGCCTACGCATTAGCAGCTATACTAAGTTTCTAAAGACTCTTGGAGTCTCTTGGGCAAATCCAGTACTTACTAAAAAAAATCAAATAAACAAAAGAGAAAGATAACAATAAACAATGAAGAAAGGAAGAAGGTGACGAAGCAAAAATAAACAAACAAATCAAGAAAAAAAATCGACCAAAAAACAAGAATAGAATGGAATCTCTCTCTCTCATGTAGGAATGAAAGAAAGAATTTACAGAATGAAAGATTTATTTAAAACATTAAAAAAAAACTAAATGAACCTCTTACACTTATGTACCGCTTCTTACAATTCCAAGATGAGAGTAAGGGAAGAACAATTTCATTAGAATAATTTAGAATGTTTTGAATGCACTGTCATAGAGCAAGATACTTGTAGCCTGTGTCGTAAAGAGCAAAAAAGTAACAAGCAATTCCAAGATAAAAAAGGTGAATTTTATTCAACAGGCCTGCCCTGTTGGATTTGAATCTATTATGTAGACAATGGAAAAGTCTAACCAATAAGCGATTCTTGTCCAAATTTTTGGTTTTCGGAGTGTTTATTTGTACAAATGTGGTCTAAAGTCAAACCATATACTGTTGTTGGTTCATTAGTGAGATGTGTCATATTTTTCTGGTGCATAAATTCTTTAAGTTGTGAAAGGTTATTTGTTTTTACCTCGCAAGGCCTATCCATGGATTCATTGGTGTTTGACCCGAAGAACATTAAAACCCATGGTTTAGTGTATACATCTTTCTCAATAGTACGCAACCCAGAAAACCTCTACTTGGTCAACAAATTGCAGTCAAAACAAATTAAAGTTGACAACAAAGTACTGCAAGAAATCGAAAGATTGTAGCAAACAAGCACATGGGAAATCAACCAAACAAACGATGAAGACCACTTTCACATCTTATCTCTAAACACTTACTCACTGACAGCAGACAAGCAAGACATTATCGCATGTAAAGGCATTACTTCGGCAAATGTCATATGCTTCCAAGAAACTAGAATGGAAGGCAAAAAAAAAGTGCAAATTCCTCATTATAAGAGCATCGCACACGAAGATGGGATGGGAATTGCAACATATTATGTGGAATCGACAAAAATTAATAAAATATACTACAACAAACAACATGGAACACAATCACTACTCACGACAATTCAAATTACAAAAAACAAAAAAATCTCCATTGTTAATGTATATAAGCCACCAAAAACAAACACAACAAACTTAATAAAAAACTTACAAGAAACTTATGAACAAATAGAAGAAGGCAGTGTACAGTTCTTCCGGAAGCAGGCTGAATCGGGAATTGGGTTCTTGTTACGGCGTTCAGTTGGTTTTTACCGGCTTGGAACTCTCTTTGTATCGGCATTATGGGTGTCCAAGTTGTATTTGTTGTTGCTTCGTATAGTTTTTTGTTTTTCTGCCTTGTCCTCCATTCGGTGTTGTCATCTTGGAAATTTATCCATAGAACTGGGGGTGTTGCTTCTAATTTTGAGCCCATAAAGAATCCCTCTGCACCATTTACTAGTCCGTCGCATATGTCCAAGTTTCTTGAGCATATCTCAATAATCATTCCAAACTTTAGTTTTAATTCGTAGTGTAGGCCCGCTGTTAGCTTAGGATCCTTTGGTATTTTGATTGATCTTCTGCACGTTCTTTTCTTTTGCTCTGTTGCCTTTATTACATGTTCTTCCCCGTGTAGTATTTTGAACACCTCGTCGTTATGTTTGTCTTTTAGAGCATTTGTGTAGAAGAGGTGAGGTACAAGTTCCTTTCGAGGAGGTTGTCCATGGTAGAGGTTGTCCATCATTGTAATGTCTTCTTCATTATGACACCCCACTCTGATTTTGTAAAGGATGTCCAAGTAATGCCCATGCAGAATTTAGGGACTTGGCATATCCTTCTTTGCTTTGTGCACGTGCTGCAGTAGTCTTGCAAGAACAAATGGTTGGTACAATGGTACTGTTAAGTCGGTGCAACTTGCTTGCAAAAGAGAGTACACCACAACTCGCGCATGCGTACCGTGGACTGTCCTTGACTTTCAGCTCATACAGCTGCTGCTCAGTCAACTGGGTTGTTCTTTTCTTTGCTGTCAATCTTGGTTTTCTTTTTCGTTTGCCGCGTTTGTTGTCACAGCTGTGATTTGGCACACAGGTTTCGTTGGCTCCGTCGTGTATCCTTTGCTCACTGGCTGTCATGCAAGGGTCCAACCTGCGTCGCTTGTTGCGAACTCGGTAAATCTTCTTCACAACTTCTAAGACTCTGAACCTGTCTTTTGTCACAAAAGCTGTGGCAATGTCTTTCGCTGTAGATGTCAGTGCACTGCTTGAGAGAAGAAGTTGCAATCCAAGGTCATCCTCCTTATTCCACGCCCTGTACTTCCTTTTTGTTGTTGCTGGGAATTGCGGCATGATGCACGGCGGCTGTGCTGTCTCATCCAGCATTAATACATTCGCTTTAAGATGTGTAGTTTTCCCAATGTTCATCAGCGTTCTCACTACTTTGCCATCGAAGAGCATGACTGTGAAGGCCTGCTTCACCTGTACAGACAAGCGGTTCATGCAGTCAAATAGCAAGAGTCTGGAAGAAGCCCCTGTCTGAACAAACAATAAGATGATGCCTTGTGTGATTTGACAATCGTGGGGTGAATGAGCATTTCTGGCTAGGAGGTACCATGGTGATCGATGGAGCATTTTAGAATTTCTTATGGAGGTCCAAAGTGAGTCTACCAACTGTTTGTGCGATAAGAGGAAGAAGTGAAATGAAAATGTCTGTGTTTCCTGGGTTTGCTTCTATGAAGGCCTGGGTCCTCGTTGTGTCAAATCCAGTGATTTGTTTCATGAATCCATATGCATGTTTTCTGTAAAGTTGAGATTCCTGTGATTGCAGTAGATTTTTTATGTTGCGAACAGCACAAACTCTGTGAACACAGCAGATTTCGCGAGGGTAATGTGAAAGGCTATCACTGAAGTATGTACATCTAAAATATGTGGCTGTAAATATGATTTGGAAAATCCCATTACGAAATATCCAGTCTGATAACATTGAGTAGGTTAACACATCCACAGTACGAACACATTCCTTCCAAGGTGATTTGGGATCTCATGAGCAGTTTTTGTGTTTCAGCTGTGAATTTTCTGATCTGTTACAAGGAATGTGGACTTTCAAGTTTAATTGAAATGAAAATTTCCAAGATTAATCACACGCAAGAACATGACACGCTTAAAGTATAACGAGCGCCACCTTTTGGAGATAAAGGAAAATGTTGCCACGAAATGGAATGACTCTGCAAAGAGTATAATGCTTTTGAAAGTGCTTAGAGATTCTCAATGTTAAAGGAACACATTGACAACAATTGATTTCAGCCTTGTTTGTTTCGAAAGCTTCAAAGATAAATTCAATGTTGTTATGTATGACAATTAGAAATGCAAAAACTCTTCAAAGATTTCAGAATAATTTCTGCAAACATCTTCAATTATACACCATTCTCTATTGTAGATAGCATTAAAGAAATACCAAAATCATTTCAAGTACAGTCTTGGAATCTGAAAATTTCTTCCATTTCAAGAGTTTTGAGGTGACAGAAATAAACAACTACAACGCCAAACCAAAATGGGGACTGAGCCCTCGCTTTCTACATAATCTCAATGGAAGCCAAAATGACAGAGGTGTGTACTGTAGAAGTAGTAAACAAAAAACCAACAATCCAAATCCATTTACTGTAATGCTGTCCAGCAGAAACAACTAAAGCAGCAACTATAGGTAAGTCATAATGTGAGCAAGCCAAAATGGGAGGCTAGTCATGTGCCTTCCCGGTGTGGAAACTGTGCATTAAAAAATAGCATCCTAAAGTGGTGAATTCACTGTGGGTCAAACGTGATGATATGCCCGAAACTGTTAATGGTGGATTCTCTGGTAGGTTTTAGCTCCAACAGCATCCAACGAACACGCACAATGCTGTCGTTGTGGAGTACAGTGAACGGAGTTTGTAGAGAGAGCACAGTGTCAACATGTGCACCTATAATCTGAACAGAGACATAGCTACCATCCTGAAGCAAAATCCTTCCTTTGAGAGATGGCACTGGGATTACTGCGTGTGTAGCTTCGCAAGTGAAGCAGAATGGTCGAGACGAATCTCTACTGACCCGTGTACCAGAACAAATAGAGCAGCAGTACTCCAGAAGGTGTCCATTTAATCCAGTAAAGTGTAGGATGCCGTGTACCTGCACCAAAGTTTGTAAATATCATATAGAACATTCTGTATTACTGTCCTGCAACACATAAAGGATATGTTGTTACCTTGCGTCCAGATCCTAATCCAGAAACTTGGTTGATGAAGACCTGCTTCAACTCTTCCCTTTGCGCACCCTCCGGAACATCTGCAAGAATTGTGAAGTCAAAAACATATAAACAGCCATGTGCACGCATGAATGAAACATTCCTCAAAGTATACATAACAATGCCATTCTCATGGAACTCCTGAATTAGTTGTGCTTGAATATTTCTTCCTTCATTGACAAATGTCAACTGTCGCAAATACAAATATCAGTGGCTGTTGTTTGTTAAAACAATACAAACGACTGCTCATGCTAGATTCAACTTACCACAACACGGTCCTCATTGCGAGGCCCATCAGCGATAATGACCTTGGTTGATAGAAATGGTGTTGAGAGCACTTTGGGGGATGTGGTAGATGTTCCCACCATCACTAGGAATCTTGTATCAGTGGGTCAAATGGCTTACCAAGATTACCAAGTGAGATTTAATAAATTTGGATGCTTTGTGGAGGAGTTTTACAATGGTAGAGTTGGAAAAGTGGTTGCAAGAGGCCATAAGAGAGCAAGCCTATTTACTTTTGATGCAGGAACACCTTCTTTACAGCGAGGTATGTTTGCACAAAGTGGCCACAAACAAGATCAAGATGCTGAATTATGACATAAAAGGCTTCTGTATGTTTGCACAAAGTGGCCACAAACAAGATCAAGATGCTGAATTATGACATAAAAGGCTTCGCCATATCAATTATATAAGGTTGAAGGAGATGTAAACAAAAAATCTTGTGAAAGGGTTGCCTATTTTCAGACAGTTGGATTTCAGCCATGTATGCCTAGTGTGTTCGTTTGTCAAGAAAACACACTTGCCATTTCCAAAGAGGGGGAGAATGAGTAAATGTCTTTTGGAAATAGTGCTTTCTAATATTTGGGGCCTATGGATGATGTAACCCAAGGAGGAGCACGATATTACATTACCGTTATAGATTATTTTAGTTGCATGATATGGTTATACTTTTTGAAAGCAAAGAGTGGTGCTTTCAAAGTGTTTTGCCGATACAAAAGAATGGTTTTGAGAAGGACCTTGGGTGTCAAATAAAATTATTTCACATGGATAATGGTGCAGAGTACATCTGTTATGAGTTTGATGGGTTCTTGTATAGTCAAAGCATAAAGAGATGGGTTACATGTAGGTACATTTCACAGCAAAACGCTGTTGCAGAAAGTAAGAATAGAGTGATTGGATTTATGTCTACAGCCATGATGGATGAAATACATATGCCATTGACTTATTGGGCTGAAGCAATGCACACAGTGGTGCACATAATGAATAAGACTCCTACGGATGCCATACATGGGATGACACCCTATAAGAACCTTTATGCGTACAAGCTAACTTTGGCATATATGAAAGTGTATGTGCATGTGCTCAATGAGGTAAGAAAGAAAATGGAGCCAAGAGCCTTATAAAATGTGGTTTTTGGAATACCCTGCAAGTCAAGTGTATGAGAACCGGGATGCCAAATTTAGTGAGCAAGAATCTTGGTATCAGCCCAAAGCAATTATGGTTGAGGATGATTACATGCCTAAGTTTGAGAAAACAAAATTACAGCAAGCTATAACTTCAAGTATGGATTTGACAAGCCCATCTCAGCTTGAAGAAAGTGTTGATAATGTGAGCCCTTGGAGTGAAAGACTAAGGAGTATGCATGTTGACAAAGGGAAGCAAAATGTTGAGGTTGATGAGAGCATTACGGATGCAAGTTGTGATGAAGGGAGTCATTTATAGCTTGTCAAAGTTTAAGATACCAAGCATGCTACAAAGTATGTTCCACCACATGCAAGAAAGCAAGTATCAAACTCAAAACCCCCCTTGAGGAGATCTGAAAGGGTTAGACATCCCGTGGATAGGTTGACACATAATGGTTATATGAGGATGCACTATGCATATGTGGTTAGTAAAGTGCAACATGTTGAGCCATCCATCATGTTTTGAAGAAGCTGTCAAAATTTCGGATTGGAGAGATGCTATGGATGAGGAGACGGATATCCACCTTGGAACAAAACAATACTTGGACTCTTGTTAAAGGTCCTAAAGGAAAAAAGGCTATTAGATGTAAATGGGTGTATAAATTTAAATGCAAATTATATGGGATTGTCGAAAGATACAAGGCAAGGTTAGTAGCAAAGGGTTATGCCCAAACATATGGTTTGGGTTACGATGAAACTTTCAGCTCAATAACAAAGATGAACACCATAAAGACGGTTATTGCATTGGCTGGCATGTTTGGCTGGAATTTATGGCAGATGGATGTTAAAAGTGCATTTCTATATGGTTCATTATAAGAGGAGGTATATATATGCCATAGCTTGATGAATATGTACGCCCTAAGTTTCCAATGCATGTGTGCAAGCTAAGAAAAGATTTATATTGGCTAAAACAAGCACCAAGGGCCGCGGTGTGACAAGATAAGTAAAACCTTGCTGAGATTAAATTTCAGAGGGTCCAAATCCAATTACTCCTTGTATGTGCCACAAGAGGAGTCCAAAATGGTGATCATAATCATATACCTTGATGACTTGATCACCCTAGGCAACTATGATGCAGGAATTTCAGCCATAAAGAAGTAATTGGCAAGGGAATTTGACATGAAAGACCTAGGACAGCTCATGTACTTTCTAGAGATTGAGGTAATTGATAGTCCTCATGGTATTTGGATGATTCAAAGGAAATTTGCCTTGGATATGCTGAAAAACTATGGACAGCATGCAACCCAAATGAAACTCCTCTTGTGCAAAATGCAAAGATGGTTGATGATGGCCATTACTTGCAAGATATGAGTTACAAAAGCTGGTTGAATCCTAAAAGTGACATCATAGTAATTTGAATGAAACATAAAGCAGATGTACGGAATGGCTCCATTGAGTTCATTGTTACTCACATTGCTATTTGACACAAAGCAGAATGGAGTGGGCAGCCGTGAGAACCTATCATTGCTTATGTGGGAGGATCAAATATAATACTCACAAAACTGTTAATGATCCGATTAGTTCTAGCAACGCATGAATTTCTCCTGTGAGCTAGTTATTGATCTGAAGATTAGTGAGTAGCTTCTACGACAGTTGTATAGAGTAAATAAACAATAACAATAATAGTCAAGGACGAGGCGGGCCTTTGGAGGCATAATTTGTAAGGCGAACCAATTCAAAACGACAAGATATTATGATTTTCGACAGCTCCTCCTGCTAGAAGTGCGGGTATCTCTTCGCTAAGGTCGTCGTCATATAGGTCAAGGGCGACAAGGTCCATCGATCGCGTGATTGATTCAGCTCCATCGGGTATTGATGCACTAAAAGCATTTCCCCACAGTCAATGGCACAAAGTATTGCTTGGCAGTCCAGCAGCACCAAGATCAACCATGTTTAGAAAGATGGTTAGAAGTCTAATATATCTCACCATCACTAGATCGGACTTGAGCTATGCATTAGGTGTGGTGAGCTAGCTACAAGAGTCATCTTGATGAAATGAGGAGAATACTTAGATATGTGAAAGCCATAATCAATGTTGGCTTGTTCTATGCAAAGGAAGGAGGAATATGGTTGCATGGGTATACACATGCAGATTGGGCTGGCTATATTGATGATAGGAGATCAACTAGTGGGTATGCATTCTCTCTTGGAAGTGGTGTGATTAGTTGGAACAGCAAAAAGCAACCCATAGTTGCATTGTCTAGCACGAAAGCTGAGTATAGAGGGGCTGCCATAGCATTATGTAAAGAAACTTGCCTAATATTACTCCTAGATGAGTTTGGTGAGGACTAAACACATAGAGGTCCACTATCACGATATCAAAGAGAAGTTGATAAGTGGAGAGATTGACATGAGGTATGTCAAGGTGGATGCACATGTTGTAGATATCTTTACCAAGTCATTGGGTAAAGATAACTTTTGTATTTTCAAAGAGTCTTTAAGTCTATGTGATGTACAAGAGATTGAGGGGAAGATTGTTGATGTATAGGTGATATATACATACAAGTTGTATGGGATATAGAGTTGCTTGGGTGGCATCTTTAAACTATGGGTATGAAAGGAAACAAGGGTGTAAGTAGTTTTACATTTCCTAAATAGCATGTACATGGGCATTGCTAGGTAGCATAAAAGCAGCTAACAAGTTTTTGTGTCAATTAAAAACTCAATCAGTTTAATGCCACATACCCATGACAGTTATCTTGAAGGCTGGATTGTGTATATTCAAATATTTTTGGACAATCATTTACTCTCACGTCCCACGTCTTCTTGTATAGTCCTCCCACTATCTCCAATAAACATGTCAAAAGCAACCACCTTCTTTCTTTCTTATGCCGAGACTAGATGTATACTAGAGCTTTCACTTGTTCAAAGTTCATTTACAAATTCATGAAATGGCTGAGCTTACACATGATTACTCTACTTGGGGCACTCGATGTGCATGATTCTTTTGAAACAGGGACTTTACACTGATGTGACAGACAATACCTCCCCATATTGAGTTCCATCCTGGGATTTGAGCCTTGTTTGTCATCCTGGTGTCTCCGAGAAGCGCGTGCCTCCAGCAATGAAAGAGGGAATACATCTAATAAGAAGGATGAAAGCATGCTCCGTTGGAGATCTTGTTGCTCAGATAGGAATCTTGTCTAGGATGGTTTGAAGTTCGTTTTGCTCTAGCCTTTGCTCTAGCCTATCTGTTGTTGAAAGGTTGTATCTTTTTCTTTCTCTAAGTTTATTGTCCTTGCAAAAAAATAAACATGAACATTATGCCTAACCTTCCAGGGTTGATATCGGAGGAGAACAGAGATGTGTTTCCAAGAGCGATGGAAATGTTTATGGAAGGAGGTATATATGTTATGTTTTGTGTCCTTAATGTGTTGCTTGATTTGATCATGAGCTCACTGTCATTATATTGTACGATTTGGAACAGAGGAGCATTCAAGCACATCTTGCTCTATGGGAGAACGACCTTCAATCACGTGCCATCATTAGGCAGTATGAGGCCCAAAGAAAGACATAATAACTAGAATGAAAGAAGCGCATGAGAGAGGATAATTTGATAGAGATAGAGGAATCCATAAAGCAACAAATCATCCTTGAAACGTTGATGTTTTTCAATGACAAAACCCAAAGCATGGAGAAGCAACTAAAGTATGAAATCTTCAATCAAATTCAACAACACCCTGCACTGATAGGATTATGAGATCAAATAGCTAGAGAGGAGGTAGAAGTGCAAGCATCACTAATAGCCAATGTGCACAGCACACTGGCTATCATAAAGTAGCTTGCAAACAAAGAAGAGTTGTTCCTAAAGAAATGTACATGGACCATGCTAATGAACTCTACTGAAGACATGCCCATTGCTAAGGTCGCAAGGATTCTGCAAGTTTTCAAGCATTCCTTGTACAAGGCAAGATTTAGTGTGGAAGCCCAAATGGATGATGGTAGTCGCTTATTCTCATTGGCGGATTGTTGGAAGCATCAATGTAGCGGTACAATAACAGACGACATAAAAGAAATTATTCAGTGTTTTTGGGAATTTGAGTTACGTGTTTCCCCCAACAAGAAGTATGTTTGTAGAAAGAGACCGAGGACAAAAAGTTACATCAAGCATCTAGTCCGTCTACTTGATGAGCCTTAGGTATGTTTTCTAAGCACTAGTTTGAGGTGTTATCTACAAGCTACTATATGAAGTCATTTGGTTACCTAGGAACAAATATTACCTAATGTTAGTATGCTAATTAGCACTTGTTCTATCATTGTTAGCATTCAATTTTAATGATAGTTGGCACCTAATTTATGATTGTTAGCCTTCAGTGTGATCATGATAGTTAGCACTTGTTTTATGATAGTGAACCTACAGTTTTATGATCATTAGCATTCACTTTTATGATAGTTAGCTCCTATTTTATGATAGTTAGCCCATTGTTTTATGATAGTTAGCCCATTGTTTTATGATAATTCCTAATGTCAGTATGCTAATTAGCACATGTTCTATCATTGTTAGCATTCACTTTTAATAATAGCTAGCACCTATTTTATGATAGGCAGAATTTAGCTTTAAAGATAGTTTGCATTATTTTGTGATTGTTAGCCTTCAGCTTTGTGATAGTTACTACTTGTGTCATGGTAGCTAGCACTCATTTGATGGTAGTTAGCCTTCACTGTGTTCATGATTTTTAGCACTTGTGTTATGGTAGTGAACTCATCAGTTTTATGACAGTTAGCATTCAGTTTCATGATAGTAAGCACATATTTTATTATCGTTAGCATTTCGTTTTATGATAGTTAGCTCCTATTTTATGATAGTTAGCATTTTGTTTTATGATAATTAGCCTAATGTTAGTATGCTAATACCTAGTCAATCATTGTTAGCATTCACTTTTAATTATAGTTAGAACCTATTTTATGATAGTCAGCATTCAGCTTTAAAGACAGTTTGCACCGATTTTATGATAGTTACCCTTCAGCTTTGTGATAGTTACTACATGTTTCATGATAGCAAGTACGTATTTTATGGTAGTTAGCCTTCACTATGTTTATGATTTTTAGCACTTGTTTTATGATAGTGAACCTATCAGTTTTATGAGAGCTAGCATTCAGTTTAATGATAGTAAGAACCTATTTTATGATCGTTAGCATTTAGTTTTATGATAGTTAGCTCCTATTTTATAATAGTTAGCACACTATTTTATGATTGTTAGCATTCAGCTTTATGATAGTTAGCTCCTATTTTTTGATAGTTAGCACACTTTTTTATGATAATTAACACCTCTTTGATAATAATTAGCACCTATTTTATGATAATTAGCACCTCTTTGTTGATAATAGTTAGCACATAGTTAATGATAGTTAGCAGCTATTTTATTAAATTAGCACTTGTTTTGGTCATTCGCTCCACCCTTGCAATCCACTTTGATGATGACAAAAGAAATTATTCCAGCCACTGTGGATATATTACCTAAACCTGACTTCATTGTTTCTACTGCCCAAGGAAAGTACAGTGCGATAGTAGTCTCAGGGAAGAAGGAAATGGTAGTCGTTGCATTTACGTGTAGAGAATAACTGGCAATTCCTCCCTCACCACTAGCTCTTGCAAGAACAATAGGTCCTTCTACTCATCGGTAAAAGGAATCTACCTACAGCAAATCCCTATATTGTTCTACAAAGGCATGTGGGACAACCAGAGTAATGGTATCACAGTTTCAGTGGTCGCTAAACAGCTCTACTGCATGTAGGATAGTTTGCATTGCGGGCTTTGTATGGCCCATACTTGGCTAACAGTTTTCCCTCAAAAGCAAATCTGTGGCGTATGAATTTACAGACCATGTCAATGCATAGGATGGGCAAGGAATCTCCCCCCCCCCCGACAAAGTTCTCTCTCAAAGGGACAATCACACGCACATTGTACTCGCTACCATGCAAAGGTGGCACACTACTACGCTTATCTCGTAATGAGGCATTGGAATCATCTTCATACTCCCTCTTAATTGATGATTGTCTTGATGTTGGAAATGCACATAGGAAGGATCAATAACAAAACTTATATGCGGTCAACTTTCATTACCACACCAAGTAACATAATATATAATCCAACCATCTGAAAGTAGTTTAAATTAAAGAAAAATTTATGCCCACAAAAAAAGGGTGGTAGGCAACATGGTTGCTATCCACAATTGCTAATCGTAAGGGGTCCACACAGCTTTAAAACTTCAGCAATGTCTACTTCAATCAGGATCAATTCAAATACATAATCTTATAGAAAATGAGATACAAGTTAAGTGATTGACACTCTTCACAATCTCTGCCAGCAGTAGTCACTCACAATGCCAACAACATATTACATTATATTCCACGAAAAGAGAAATACAAAACACTGCTACTGCCTGCAAGTTCTGTTTGTTGTACTGCTTGAACACATTTGATTACAAAAATAACTAACAAAAGTGTTCATTTGCAAATGTATACATGACTAAGATCTATTGCTACTGACACGTACATCCCTATAGCAAAATCTGCGGCAGTACATTCACAAGATTTGTAGAAAATGCCCATGACACATACTAGATAGAAAGTGTCCAAGAACATCCACCATAATTTGTGCAGTATGTGCACAAACGAGGGTTGAACCTAAAAAAATATCCTGCAATGAAATACCCACAGCACTGACATACCGTCAATAGTTGCAAATGCATACCTAGGAACACCCAATATTCAAAATCAGACTTACCTTCTTCATATGCGTACTTTGCTGTAGCATGAAAAGCTCTTTTAAGAGATTTTTTGCCATTGTTCCCAACCGCAGGTTCCTTCATTCCCTTTGCTTGAGGTGCATCATGAGAGCAACCTACATGACCTTCTACCAAACCATGCGCTGAACCACCAACGGTATCTCTTAAGGTTGAAGACTGTTTCAATGCCTTGCCTCGCACTGCATTACCAGAAAAACCAACATGACCTTCCTACAAAATACCTCTTGGAACAACCACAAGAGGGCCTATAAGAGAGAAACCCACAATCATTATAGAGTGAGACATAGGAGTTCTTGGAGCAGAGAAATAGAGGATCTCTTAACTCTCACAGTCATAGCAAAGAAGACGACCAGTCTTGCCAAAAAAAAAAAAAAAGAGAATCATAGGCTAGGAGAACACTAGGGTGCAGCAAAGTAAGATTCAAATATAATTCTGGAATGGAATTAAATTAAACTCGCTAAGACTAGTACGATTAGGAACTATGAGCGAGAAAGCATGCTCAAAAAGAAGAGTCGGACGCACGTTTGCCTTTAACAATAGAGTTTGATTTGATCGTTTGTTGAAGACCTTGAAAGTTGTTTCTGCCATTAAGAAATCAGATTCACCTACCTCCTCCTTGATATTCACCACAAACACATTCGATATTTTGTTCGATCCTATATCATCAACGTCCTTTTCGGTCACTCCTTCACCTATCATGCACAATAAAAATGTTGAGATATCAAGCTCCACTTGTGATATGCCAGGGTGACCGTTGTGCATTTATGTCACCAACTTGTTAGCTGCAGATGCGGTTGGTACACCGCCCATGAATAATAGCTGGATGACAAATATCTTTATGTACTCTAGTTAGTGGCTCAGTTAGTATGCCACCTTAGTTAGCTGAGTTTGGTTTGAGACCCACATATAGGGTTCACCTATTCTTTTATACTTAGAGTTCTTTTGGCTTTCACAACTAAGGAGAGAAAAACTATTTTCAGCCTCCACCTTTATGTATATTCCCCCATTGTGTATGTGAGAAAGCTGCAAGTGAGACTCCTTCCTTCTCTCCCAATCTCTTCACATGCTATCAGAGCTCGGTTCGTGGTAAGGAGCTCAAGAAAGAAAACCAAGTTCGCGGTGTCCTAGTAAGAGGATCAGTGTTGCTTTCCTATTTTTTTCAAGTTTGGGAGCAAATCTCTGCAGGTAGCACAGCCGGAAAGTGCAAGAGTGCATTGTCTTAGATTGGGACACCCTTCGCGGTGTGGTGAAAAGGCAGATACTTTGACAAAAATGTATAGCACAAATACGCAAGCCAGGAAAATGCAACTCAAGTAGGAGTTGATAATGTGCAGAGAGAAACTATGAGCATCAATGACAACCACATGAAGGTGAAGAAGATTGCAGATGCACTTACTTCTATTGGGTCGCCAGTGGAAGATGATGATTTAGTTTATGTGATCTTGAATGGTATAGGAAAGGATTATGCACAATTCCGGACATCCACTGCCGTCTGTGAGAATTTTCCTGATTTTGAGGAGTTGATTGCTCGTCTAATTTCTGAAGAGCAGAGAAATGGTGGTGCATCTTCTTCAAGAGGAACTTCAAAAGAAGCTGTCTTCTACTCAAATGCTAGAAGAGGTAGAGGCAGAGGTAGAGCAGGCCGATTTGGAGGCCATGGTAGAAATCAGAATATGCAACAAATTCAAGAAAACCAGTTCTATGGAGGAGGATGTGGTAACTTTAGAGGCAGAGGGAGCCAAAGAGGTCATGGTGGATGGTAGAGAGGCCAAAATGCAAACAGCAATGTTGAATGCTACTACTGTGGTAAAATCGGTCATATGGTTAAAGACTGCTATAAAAAGCAGAATGACATCATGATTGAAAAATTGCAGCAAGGCAATTATGCATCCTCTAGTAGCAGGGATGTTTTTATCGAAGCTATACTTATATATTAATATAAAATCTTGGCGAAAGTTTATTGAGCTAGTTCTTTTAGTTTCACAATATTTATAGAACATATTACAATTTAATATATTTTCTTTTGAATTTTAAAGAAAGAGTTGTAAATCCTAGCGAAACTTTAAATTTTTTCTCATAAAAGTTTCAAATCTTGGCGAATTTTTCAAACCTTTAGTTTTATTAGGGCATACAAACATTTGATACCAATATAAACGTTTCGCTTCTTAATGAAACTAATAGGAAAAAATCATATATATCTAGTAGACAGGGTGATGACAGAAATGAGCATCTGTTTATGGTGTAGCACATGACCAATTCTGTGACAAGTGCAGAAGAAAGCAATGATGTGTGGTATGTTGACTCAAGTGCATCAAACCACATGATAGGTCATGCAAAATGGATGCAGGATGCAAGGAAAATGGAAAGACCAGGATTTGTGGAGACTGGTGATGATACTGCACATCCTATTGCGTAGATTGGTAAAATTCCTTTGTTTATGCAGGATGGAAAAAAGAAATACCTGTCTGATGTATTTCATGTCCCAAATATCACCAAGAACCTAGTTTCTGTTTGATCAAATAGTTGAGTAGGGCTTGCAGGTCAGATTTAATCCTCATGGATGCTTTGTTGAGGATATAAAAAATAAAGGTCGCTTGATAGCAAAAGGGAAGAACAAGGGCACAATGTTTACGTTGGATGCGGACATGCTTGAATTGAGTGCAGCAATGTTTGCACATGGAACCGGTGTAGTTGCAGATATTGATATATGGCATAAACGCATTGGTCATGTTAATGTCAGCGACTTAAATTAATGCAGGCCCAAAATATTGTTGCAGGATTGCCTAAGTTCAAGGTTGGAGAAATGCATAGGGTATGTGAAGCCTGTCAATTTGGAAAACAGGCAAGGAAACCATTTCCTAGACATGTTCAAGAGAGTAAGAGGCCATTGGAATTAATCCACTCTTATGTGTGGACTACTAAAGCTGCATCTATTGGAGGCTGTCATTATTTTGTCACTTTTATTGATGACTACAGCAGAAAAGTTTGGGTGTATTTTATGAAAAAGAAAAGTGAAGTGTTTGGGTAAGAGTGCTCTCAACGGAAGCAAGAACGGAAGAGGGAGAGAGAGAGAGACAGAGAGCCACACAAGTTTTGGTGGGTGCAGAACACCCTAATCTTCTTTTTCATTCATTTATATATGTGTTTGAGTAATGTACATAACCGGGTTAAAGGCACAGTGACCTTTAACCCCACAACCTCCCACTTAAAGGACAATGTGCCTTTAAGGGAGAACAACCAGTGAGCATACTATCCAATGCCCATCAATACACGACAATACTCAAACCGCTGACTAGGTAGACTCTTCGTCACGATATCTGTAGGGTTATCATCTGTATGAACCTTGACAAGCTCTATGCGCTTGTCCTCAAGATGGTACCTGACCTCAATGTGTTTGGTCTTTGCATGAAAGACCGGATTCCGTGCTAACTGAATAGCACTCATGGAATCACTATGCAATGTCGGTACACCTGTATGAATCCCCAAATCTCCCACTAGCCGATCAAGCCATATAGCCTCCTTGCAACCCTCTGTGGCTGCAACATACTCAGCCTCTGTGATAGACAAAGCAACGCACTTCTATGCGCGAGACATCCACGACACTGCACCACCTGCAAAGTGAACACATAACCAGAAGTGGATCTCCTACTATCCACATGCCCTGCATAGTATGAATCTGTGTACCCAAGTACACGCATGTCTCCTCTACCAAAGCAGATGCACATCTTCTTGGTACCCTTCATGTACCTCATGATGCACTTAACTGCCTCCCAATGCCTCTTTCCTGGATTAGCCATATACCGGCTAACAACTCCCACTGCAAATGCAATGTCTGGTCTAGTAGCTATCATAGCATACATAAGACTCCCAACTGTTGATGCATAAGGAACCTTGGCCATCATGGCCCTTTCCTCATTTGATTTGGGACTATCTGTATGACTCAGTTTGACATATGGCGGCAATGGAGTACTCAATGCCTTCCCCCCCTCCATATTGAAACGTTGCAATACTTTTGCAACATACTCCTTCTGTGAAAGCCAAAGGATTTTTCTACTCCGATCACACGTGATGTGCATACCAAGAATATGACCAACAAGTCCCAAATCCTTCATATCAAAGGCCTCATGTAACTTGGCCTTTAATGCATCTAGCTCATAAGTATTCTTGCTAGCCAATAGCATATCATCCACATATAGGGCCAAGATTATCAGGCTTTTATCCTTAGCCCTTTTAGTGTAGAGGCAGTGATCAATTTCACTCCTTCTAAAACCCTGGGACCGAATGAAAGCATCAAACTTCTGATACCATTCTCTAGGCGCTTGCTTAAGACCATAGAGACTCTTCTTTAGCTTGCAAACTAAATGCTCTTTGCCCTTTTCTTCAAAGCCTTCCGGCTGCACCATGTAAATTTCCTCATGCAAATCCCCATGCAAGAAAGCTATCTTGACATCCATCTGCATAAGCTCCATATCCTCTGATGCCACTAGTCCAAGCATGCATCTAAGTGTGGTCATCTTCACAACCGGAGAAAATATCTCATCAAAGTCCACACCCTTCTCTTGCTTGAACCCTTTAGCGACCAAACGGGCCTTGTACCTAGGCACATCATCACCTGTGACCTTCATCTTGTAGACCCATTTACATGGCAATGCTTTCTTTCCATGTGGCAAAGAAACCAAGTCCCAAGTCTTATTCTTCATAAGTGAACTCATCTCTGATTGCATATAGCATACTCCCACTTGCATTGATTCTCGCGCATCATAGCCTCTCTGTAGCAAGAAGGCTCCTCGCAATCAGTAAGCATCACATAGTCTACCCCTGGAACAAACCTATTAGGCGGTCTATACACTCTAGATGATCTTCTCAAGGGCATTTCAGCTTGCTGTCCCACCTGCATAGCCACATTTGGCTCATCATTTCCACTAATAGATGATCCATCATCTACCCTTGATTGTATACCTGTAGGAGTACTTGGTGGTACCATTTCTTGCACATTTGGTGCATGGACAGCTTGCTGTCTATCAACATATGTAGGTGGATTCACATCCTGGAAAGTGATTCTCCTCATTTCCACATCCCTCATGGGTGCCTTATGCATCTTCTTCTCATTGAAGACTACATCATGGCTGCGTATGATCTTCTTTGCTTCTGGATCCCAGAGACGATAGCCCATATCTCCACTTTCACCATAACCCAGAAAGATGCATTTTCTAGACTTAGGATCTAGCTTCTTTCGAAGCTCTTTTGGCACATGTGCATATGCCTCACACCCAAATATATGCAAATGAGAGTAAGAGAGCTTCTTGCCACTCCATGCCTCTTCAGGAATACCACCATCCAAACTCTTACTAGGTGATCTATTGATCACATGCACTGCAGTCTTCATTGCCTCAGCCCAAAAACCACCAGAAAGACTTGCATTGGAAAGCAGGCATTGCAACCTTTCTTGAATGGTACAATTCATCTTTTCTGCAACTGGATTTTGTTCTGGAGTACGAGGGGATGTGAGCTCCCTCTTAATCCCACGTGTATCACAGAAATGCTGAAAGTCATGAGAGAGATACTCTCCACCATTGTCAGTCCGTAGGCATTTAAGCATTCTACCTGACTGATTCTCAACCAAGGCCAGCCATTTTTGAAATACCTGGAACACATCACTCTTCCGAGCTATAGCATAAGCCCACACTTTCCTTGTTGCATCATCAATGAATGTCACATAGTATTCAGCCCCGCCTAATGACCGTGTAGGCATGAGACCACATACGTCTGAATGCACCAAATCAAGCTTTTCAAACTCTTTCTTTCCCCTTCTTTTATGGGCTGATTTAGTATGCTTCCCATAGAGATAGTGCTCACAAATTTCAAAATCAGAGAAACTCAAATGCGGTACATAACCCAAACGACATAAGAGTTTCATTCCATTCTGGCTCATGTGCCCCAACCTGCAATGCTACAAAGAAGTTCTTGGCTGCTCGATTATTGCAACAACATGATCAAATACCCCTGATACATGTAAGGGATACAAAGTCCCACACTTGGCACCCCTGGCCAAAAGCATAGAGCCCTTTTAAATTTTCCAACTCTGAAAGCCAAAAGTGGTGTGAAAACCAGCATCATCTAGCTGACCCATTGAAATAAGACTCTTGGTCAACTTAGGCACATGTCTCACATGTTTCAAAATAAATGCAGACCCATTTGCAAAAGAAAACTTTATGTCACCTACTCCCACTATGTCACATGCATAGTCATTTCCAAGATGCACACAACATGTCTTTCCACTGTCATAAGTGGAGAACCATTCCCTATGGGGAGTAACGTGGAATGAAGCACCAGAATCCAAAATCCAATCTTGGGAATATGCATCATCTGAAGTGGTAAGCAAAACTGCAGATAAACTAGACATGAAGAGAACGTCATTGTCACTATCATGTGTGACTGCATTGATCTCCTCGATCTTCACTTTTCCTTTGTCTTCCCTTGGACTCTCTTCCTTTTGATTTGCATCCCAATTTGCATTCTTTTTCTTATCCTTTTGCTCTCTTTTCAGCTTGTAGCAATCCTTTTTCATATGGCCCTTCTTGCCACAGTGGTAACACTCAATGTTCCGTGCCCTGGATTTGCTACGAGACTTCCCTCTTTCTTTGGACTTCCCCCTGAATTGTGATCTGCCCCTTTGCACATTTAAGGCTGCATCTTGCTTGTTGCCGTCCATAGACTTCTGTCTAATCTCCTCGGCCAACAAGCTACCCATAACATCATCAAATTTTAGTACTCCACCAGGTGCAGAGTTATTGATAGCTGTACGGAAGGTATCCCATGAGGATGGCAATGAACATAAGAGAAATATTGCCTTAGTCTCCGCATCAAAATTCATCTTCTGAGCCTGAAGTTGGCTGAAAATAATGTTGAATTCATTCAAGTGAGAAGCAATGGAGACCCCTTCCTTCATCTGCAGCTCAAACAACCTCTTCATGAGGTAAACTTTATTAGAGGCAGTTTCCTTTTCATAAGTGGCACATAGTTTCTTCCACAAATCTTCCATAGTCTGCTCATTTACTACTATGAAATAAACTGACTTTGCAAGATGAAGTCTAATAGTAGATTTTGCTAATGCATCCAACTCATTCCAATCATCCTCAGACATATTTGTAGGCTTAGCTTCAATCCCTGCCAAGGGTTTAATCTGCTTCTTTTGAATAAGCACATCCCTTATTTGTTCTTTCCACAAAGAAAAGTTTATCCCATCAACCTTTTTAATGCTAAAAAACTCCTTTTCAGACATGGAAGAGGATGCCATGATGCAAATGAAGCAAAAATCCCAAATGCTAGTGCCTACAAGAGAGAATCACACCAAATACCAGGTGCACCCAAATGTGTATGCCACAATAGAGTGAAATATCATCAAAATTCATGTCTTAAAGCATCTGACTCATGTGCATATACTATGCATCCATATGAGCAAATCTGGCTCAAAAGAAAATGCCAACTGTAATGGCAATCTAAAATGCCAATAAGTGCCAAATGACTCAAGCATAAACACCGTCCACTGGCATATGCATTAATAATATCTCATCCAAGAGAGCATAGCACTATCAGTGCATCACCTGCAATGTGTCAAAGCTGTCCCTCAGCATAAAATAGCATCCATGTGCAAAGTGTCCATAAAAATAGCATCCCACAAGGTAATTTGGGCCTATCAGTGCATCTAATAAGGACCGCAATGCATCCAAATGGCCTATAAATCATCCACTGCAACCCAATGCACACCACGAATGAGCGCACAACTGCTCAAACTGCAACCAGAGTGATCTGCATAAGGTATGCTCAAGAAATCATAGTCCCACGGTAATGACCGCTACTGAAAATAGAACCTGAGATGCCTCAAAACATGGGCACCATTGCATAATCGGACTCAGTAAGAAAATCTGCAAATATCTCTCTTCTGTTGGAACTCCAAAATCCCAACCGATGAGTGAGAAATGGAAGTCAACACTTATCCACTGCCATGTGACATAAATCTAAGGTTTCAAAACCTTAGAATGAAAAATGCATAACAGAGAGACGAAATCAAATACATAGAGATCTATAACTCTGAAAATCCTCCACCGAATCGCGTAAGAACTGACAGGTAGGGGTTTTTGGGCGTCCGAAACGCAATGGGACAGACGGTTTTGGAAACTGTGGTCTCAATCACTGGGTCCAACACACGGACTGAAAAACGTTTTTGGAAACAGAGCTGTTTGTAAACTTCACCAGAGTGCGAATAATGAGCAACATAGAAGTTTTAGGACCTCCTGAGTCCACCGAAACTGACAGATCTGCAAATGGTTGCTCCAAACTTGAGTTCCAACACCCGGGCAAAAAAAAACGCAGAAACTGACACAGTGAGTCAGAAATCCAATGAAATGATCCCACATTCAAGATTGAAGGTGTTTCCAAGCTCCTGAAGTAAAGTGGACACCAAAAGCAAGCAATAGTTGCCTCTACAAGTCAATACGGAGTCTCTGTCATCGAACGGAACAGGGAAAACCTCAAAAAACGACTTTTTCTTTGAAAACACTTAACAGGCTCTCAAAACCACTTCGCAAAATCAAAGTGACTTTTCCAAAAGGTTCCTCCAAGGTCTCTGCACACTCGGATGCAAGTAAAGTCACCCACAAAGCTTCCCACAGAGCTTCTCCTTCCTCCCACAGAGCTGCTGAGCTTCTAAGCATTCACACACGCTCAGCTAGATCACCCGGGCTCTGATACCAGTTGAGAGTCCTCTCAACGGAAACAAGAACGGAAGAGGGAGAGATTGAGACAGAGAGCCACACAAGTTTTGGTGGGTACAGAACACCCTAATCTTCTTTTTCATTCATTTATATATGTGTTTGAGTATTGTACATAACTGGGGTAAAGGCACAGTGACCTTTAACCCCCACATTGGGCATGTCAAAGCTTTTAAAGCTATGGTTGAAAAAGAAACAGGCCTGTAAATAAAATGCCTAAGGTCAGATGGAGGGGGAAAGTACCTCTCAACTGAGTTTGCAAGTTTCCTGCAGGAGCATGGCATAAAGCAGCAATATTCATGCAGTCATACCCCACAACAAAATGGACTTGCAGAAAGGAAAAACAGGCATATTAGAGAGGTATCTTGTGCCATGCTCAATGAAAAAGTCGTGCCAGATTATTATTGGGCTGAAGCAATTGCTACAACAGTCTACATAATGAACAGGACTCCCACTGCATCAATACATGGCATGACGCCAGAGGAGAGGTATACTAGTAGGAAACCAGATATTTCTCATTTGAAAGTTTTTGGTTGCATTGCCTATGTTCATGTGCCAGATGAGTTGAGATCCAAGTTGGATCCAAAAGCTGAGAAGTGCATCTTTATTGGTTATTCTCTACAGCAGAAAGGGTATAGATGCTGTAACCCTTCTACTCGTAAGTTTACAGTGAGCAGAGATGTTTTTGATGAGATGTGCAGCTGGTATAAACCAGTAAATGTGATTGATGTAGATGCACAAAATGGTAATGCTGCACAGAATTCACAGCAGCAATCACAAAATATTAGTGAACCTGTAGTGTCCTCTAGCAATGGTTCACATACTTCACCATGGATAGGCAGATTGAGATCAGGAGGATCTCCTCAAAGCAATGTAGATAGTGGTATGTAAGTATCACGAAAAGGAAAAGAGAAAGTAGATCAGCCCATGGTTGATGTGAATGCAGGTCACTCTTATGTGGATGGTGAATCCAATGGCTCAGAACAGAGCCTTAATGATGAGTTGGGTATTCCTTCTATTGTTACACCTAGAGTAAGGAAGACAAGGGATGTTTTAAGAGCACCTGGTAGTGAGCCTACTTTACGTAGGTCTACCAGAGCTAGGTATCCTGTGGATAGGCTGAAATATGATGGATTTACAGCCATTCACTATGCCTATATGGTCAAAGTGATACATGAACCAGAACCCACTTCTTTTGAGCAAGCCATGGGAAAAGAAAAATGGGAGAAAGCCATGGATGAAGAAATGGATGCCTTGGAAGCAAATGCTACATGGGAATTGGTGCCTTTGCCTAAAGACAAGAATGTAATTGGCTGCAAGTGGGTTTATAAGATGAAGCACAATGCATATGGTTTTGTGAACAGATACAAGGCAAGATTAGTTGTCAAGGGGTATGCACAGACATATGGCATTGATTATGAAGA
Organism: Dipteris shenzhenensis; assembly: GCF_047967505.1. Taxonomy (NCBI): domain Eukaryota; kingdom Viridiplantae; phylum Streptophyta; class Polypodiopsida; order Gleicheniales; family Dipteridaceae; genus Dipteris; species Dipteris shenzhenensis. The sequence goes on along the minus strand of NC_141622.1, from coordinate 24,032,385 downwards.
AACATTCAGTCCGATTGCAAGGATGGCAACCGTAAGAGCAGTCATTGCTATGGCTGCATCAAAGGGATGGTCTTTACATTAGATGGATGTAAAGAATGCCTTCTTGCATGGTGATTTGCAAGAAGAGGTCTATATGGAGCAGCCACCAGGTTATGTTCATGCTGTTCATCCTAAGTTTGTTTGCAGGTTGAAGAAAGCCTTGTATGGCTTGAAGCAAGCACCTAGAGCATGGTCTGATAAGATAGGACAGTATCTTGTCACTATTGGCTTTTAGATTTCCAAGATAAATTCCTCACTTTATGTGAGAAAAACAGAGAAAGGTATTATGCTGCTTGTCATTTATGTTGATGATTTGATCATCACAGGTGATAGTGATGAAGATATCCTTCATGTGAAAATGCTATTGAAGCAAAAGTTTGAGATGCAGGATTTGGGAGAGCTGCGTTATTTCTTGGGCATTTAGGTGATTAGATCCACAAGTGGGATATAGCTCTTGCAGAGGCAATATGGATTGGATATGCTGTCCAAATATGGGATGACAGGCTGTAAGCCTATTTCAGTTCCTTTGGAGCAGAATCTGAAGTTGAGCGTAGATGCAGGTGAGCTTCTGGAAGGCTCTACTATGTATAGATGCATAGTAGGAAGTTTGATTTATATGACTATTACCAAGCCAGATTTGAGCTATGCTGTTGGGTTGGTAAGTCAGTTTATGCAGGCTCCAAGAAAACCGCATTTGGATGCGGCTAGACGCATACTGAGGTATGTCAAGTCCACATTGCAATATGGACTATTTTATGAGACGTGGGTTTAGATACAGTTGCATGGATACACTGATGCTGATTAGGTTGATAGTATTTCTAATAGACGATCTACAAGTGGATATATGTTCTCTTTTGGGAGTGCTACAGTCACTTGGAGCAGCAAGAAACAACCTACAGTGGCCTTGTCGAGCACAGAGGCTAAGTACAGGGGTGTAGCAATGGCTGCATGTGAGGTAGCTTGGTTGCATAAGCTACTTTATGATATGTATCAGTCTACAGATGGGCCAGTTGTCATTTATTGTGACAACATGAGTAGTATACACTTGGCAAATAACCCAGTCTATTATGCTAGAACAAAGCACATTGAGGTGTATTATCACTATGTGCGGGAGAAGGTTCTAGTAGGTTTTATTGATCTAGTTTATGTCAGCACAGAGGATCAAGTAGCTGACATATTCACGAAGGCATTGGGCGCAGAGAAGGTGCGCAATTCAGAGACCTGCTTGGTGTGCATGATTTGGGATTGAGCTCGAGGGGGAGTGTTGAGATATCGAGCTCCACTCGTGATATGCCAAGGTGACTGTTGTGCATTTATGTCACCGAGTTGTTAGCTGCAGATGCGGTTGGTATACCGCCCATGAATAATAGCTGGATGACAGCTATCTTTATGTACTCTAGTTAGTGGCTCAGTTAGTATGCCACCTTAGTTAGCTGAGTTTGGTTTGAGATCCACATATAGGGTTCGAGTTCTTTTGGCTTTTACAACTAAGGAGAGGAAAACTGTTTTCAGCCTCCACCTTTGTGTATATTCCCCCATTGTGTATGTGAGAAAGCTGCAAGTGAGACTCCTTCCTTCTCTCCCAATCTCTTCACAAAAAATATGTTATTCTGATTTCAAAACTCCTCAGGATAACCTCGACAAAAATTCAATATCCGATGAAACTACCTTGCATCGGACAGTCAGAGTCGTCTACTTCCTCTTTCACTGTATCAACGTAAGTACTAGCGAACTGTTCCAGTTCTAGCAGATGCACTCGCAACACGTAAAGCACAACTTAGAAACACCGAACAAACGAAGGAAGGAAGGAATAGAAGCAACACTAGGATGCAGCAGAGTAAGATTCGAATATAATTCTAGAATTGAATTAAATTAAACGCGCTAAGACTAGTACGATTAGGAACTATGAGCGAGAAAGCGTGCTCAAGAAGAAGAGTCGGATGTACGTTTGCCTTTAACAGCAGAGTTTGATTCGATCATTTGTTGAAGACCTTGATTTGTTTCTACCATTAAGAAATTAGATTCAGCTACCTCCTCCTTGATATTCACCAAAGACATGTCTGATATCCTGTTCGATCCTATATCGTCAACGCCGTTTTCAGTCACTCCTTCACCTGTCACGCACAATAAAAATACGTTATTCTAATTTCAAAACTCCTCAAGGATAACCTCGACAAAAACGTAGTATCCAATGAAACTACCTTGCATTGAACAGTCAAATTCATCTACTTCCTCTTTCACCGTATCAACGTAAGTACTAGCAAACTGTTCCAGTTCTGACAGATGCACCCGCAACACGTAAAGCACAACTTAGAAACACCGAACAAACGAAGGAAGGAATAGAAGCAATAAAGAAAACCAAACTCATGAAACCAACAGAGCACAGATACCCCTTTCGAAGGTGTAATTTAAGCAATGGATCAGCGAGGCTCTAGGAAACTAAGGACAGCAGTGAACAAGAGGGAATGCTGCACCCAATATATCCTACACTCTTATAGGCTTCCTCACAACGCCGTGCTCCCAAGTCGAACCCGAGAAGGAATGTTACTTTGATCCTCTCGAGAATCCAAAGGGGCCTCAAGTCCCGTGACAGCATAGCCCACCCAATGAATACCAACGGAAATGCGAACAAAGCCATCACGCCACTCCGAAGAGCCATGCACAAGTGGTTTGCATTTCTGCCAGCACAGATCCACCAATTGATCGTAGCCAAACACCCATTGCCCTGTTCCGAAAAACTCCGAAGAGTTATGCAACCTTCTTTCGCAATCGTGCTAGCACAGGTACACCAATCGATCGTAGGCATAACACCACTTCCCCTTTGCCAACAAAATTCGAAAGGTGCCGTTTAGCCGGACGAGAAGAACCCAGCATCAAGTCGCATGGCGTTACCTGCAAATGGGAGTCCATAGCTGCCAAAGAACGTGGACGTTGGTCACCGAAAACAGCGCTAAACCGCCATAGCTAGAACACAGGAAGGCCTCCCCGACAAGCTTAGTTCGACGACGTCAGCGAGCCACACATGTCCAGGAAAGGTCGTGGACCTTGGACAATAATAGACGGCTGAGGTGCTGGAATTTCGCTGAGAACACATATTGCAATTTCGGGGAGGAGAAACTTCAGGGAGAAGCAGAAATTTCGAAGAGGAGAAGACGACATCCAAGACACACAAAACACGAAACAGGGCTTCCACTGTAAAATCCACACGCATGAGCCATGTGCCCCAACAAAAATTCCACCAATCAAGACAAAACACGTGCCATGAACCACGAAAACCGTATGCAACGCGGAATGCATGCGAGAAGACCGACACATGTAATATTTCTAAACGAGACGTGCCACATCAAATTTCCTTTCTTAAACGCAATCACCTTTTCTAAAGCCTTCCCTCCCCAAGGTAGGCCAAAAAAGTGTCCCACACACTTTGTTGCCACATGGCCCCTTCTATTTTGGTTCTCTCTCTCTCCCACAGATACACTTTCTTCTTTTAAGCTCTCTCTCTCTCTCTCTCTCTCTCACACACACACACACACACACAGTTTTGCAAATTATTTGAACTTTCCTATACACGGCTTCCATCACATGTGTTGCAAATTAATCATTTATTCATCTTGACAATTGAATTAATCATTTATTCATCTTGACAATTGTTTTCCTTTGACAGAACCAACTTGAAGGCAATGCTCACGAGTACTTGACCAACTTGAAGGCAATGCTCACGAGTACTTGTACTCACTTGTTAGCTGTTCATTTTTTCTTATTAATAGAAGCGGACATGTTTATTATTATTATTATTATAAAACGGAAGAACAATTCCATCAAGAAGAATTCAAATTGTATAAATAATGCAAGGTACTTGCGCCGTGTGCTTTCCGGAGAAAGAATATTAAGCTTTATAATCACCGTCCGTGGGAATCGAACCCACGACCACGTGGTTTAAAGCCACGTGCTCTACCAGCTGAGCTAGGACGGCTTATGCAATATCATATTAAACAGTAACAAAATATTTGCATTTCTTACTTATGCCTAATTATTGTCGTTCCTCACACGCGGATTTCCTCAGCGAATCCAACGACACCTAGCTCGGGTTAAAGCGCTAAACGGAGGTCCGAACCAAAAATGTCACAACAACGAAGGTTGCAACCGCTTTTTTATTGCAACTGTGTATCGCAGATAACCTTAGCAAAACTGCCATCTCCTTAGCTGTCCAGGTTTCCTCCATAGGCCAAACCTCTTCTATAATTTCATGGACTGTTTTGCCAAATATGATACTCGCTCTCCAATTCAAACTGAAGGCCACCTTCATATCCATGTCCAAGGTCTTCGAGAGTCACGTCATACGTACCCCTACTAAAAAGGATCTGGCCTTTGGATGGGGGCAGCCCCGTCATGTCTCTTTAAACAAAGGATTTTGCTTCATGTCCCCAGTGGGAAGCCTCAGGAAGGTGATGAGGCCGCGAGCCGCCTTTTCCAACGGCTTCCCGACCAGAAAAGGGTGACCTAGGCCCTTTCCTGGCCGTCCAAGGACTGAGGGAAGAGGTAACTTGATAACCAGGAAGGATTTTTACTGCACGAAGAGGATTTAAAGTTTTTTTTTTTTTTCCGGTAACGTGAAGTATGTATTAAAGGTAAAGTGGACTGTACAAAAAGAGAAGGCAGCCTCAGAAACAAAGGCAAACACCTCTAGTTCAAGCTTCCACCTATCACTCTAAAGCTTTCATTATCTTTCTCGCAAAACTGTACATCCTTTCTTATATCATCTAGTATAGCCGCAGCCAGCATTCTCCCAAGATGGGGTCTGTGATAGACTAACTCATTTCTCTGCTTCCAAATATGTTGAATCACGAACCCTCTAACCAGCTGTCAAAAATCATATAAGGGGTCAGAAAATCCACCCGTCTCCTAAGAGGGCCATTTTCCAGCTAACTTTGAGATGGATCTAAGCTCTGGCCAGACTGAGTTGTCTGCTTGCCAACCTCTTTGCTGAAGAAGCAATCCCAGAATAAGTGCGTATGGGTTTCCCTCCCTGACTCGCTAAGCACACAAGTAGAGCCAACATTGGGATTCCATTTGGCAATTCTTGCTCTCATAGGCATTTTCCCAACAATCACTCTCCAAAGGAGCAGATTCAGTTTGTATGAAGGGGTTGCCCCCCACGCCCTTCTAAACGTATTCCCCACACTGTCAGGCTATCATTGGGAGCCCGAAATTTCGATTGTCCTCTTGCAGTCATAGGAACTACCGTGGATGATCTCTCCTTGAAGTCTTTCAAAGTAACTTTAGTGAAGGGTTTCCCATTCGCCCAAAGGAAGCCCTTGAAGCCCACCTCTTCTTGAAGAATCTGGCTAGTTGGCCAGTCCTCTTTGATCCTACTTAGTAGGACAGCTAGCACCTCCTCTTCCCATGTAGTTAGCCCATATTTCTGCCTAATAATTTCAGTTTCCATCCATTTTTTTCCACCAGGGTCCCGAACTTGAAAGAAAGTTTGAAGTCCTTTCTTGAACATCCTGGCAGCTAGTCTTGGGTGACTCTTAAGAAACGGGGATCCACTGACAAACGGCCTTTCAGACAGCCACAATGATCTCCCAAGAGAAGCATCACCGTGTAGCGATCTCAATCCTCCCCACGTGGAGCCTTTCACCTTTGATTTCCACACTTGGACCAGTCTTGTGAGTAGCTCCGATAGAGGTATTTTGACTGCAAATTCAGATATAACCACATCTTGCCATGGATAGTCTACTCTTTTCGGAGCATTCAGACAAATGAGCGACCTTGAAATCACTGCCCACGACTGTTTGCTGCCTAGCTGCAGTAGCCATTTGCTGCACAACATATCATTCTTTTCCTTCATGGAAATCAGTCCTGCACCTCCGTTTTCCTTGGATATTGTCAATAACTCCCATTTCATGGGGTGCCACCTACCTTCCCACACGAAGTTTGATATGAGCCTATCCACCTTATTCAAATTGACCTTAGAAAAAGGCATAACCGAGAGAACATAAACCAGCATTGACTCGAGCATGTGTTTGGCAATGGTGATTCTACCAGCTAGGGATATAGACTTCCTATTCCATCTGTCAAACTTCTCCTTGATTTTTCCGATTGCCCAATCAAATTTATCTTTTAGAGAGACTCCAACTCTGAGAGGACAACCGAGGTACCTTATCACTTGCCCCTTAGGGACCCACTTGAACTGCTTGCCCATTCTGGGTTTTCATCCCACCCTAGCCATAGAGCTGTAGTTTTATCCTTATTTACTTTCGAATCAGATAGAGCAGCAAATTCACTGACTATCTCTAAAAATCTGCTTATGTTGCTTTCAGTTCCAACCAGAAAATTAGTATTGTCGTCTGCAAAAAATTGTGAACAGAACAGAGAATCATCTGGCAGCTTCATACGCCTTATGCTTCCACTATTGAGGTGCCTATCTATCTGTACCAGCAAAGGTTCTGTAGCAATGGCAAATAACAGAGGTGCCAGTGGGCAGCCTTGACGTATTGACCTTTCAGTTGAAACTTCTAATATTGATAGCCGTTTATTGAGACTGAGGCCCAAGCGTTTGTAAACAGCATGCTTACTATCCTGCAAAACCCTCTTCCAAAGCCGAGCACTTCCAAGCATCCAAGCACAAACTCCCAGCTCACTCTATCATATGCCTTCTCCGAGTCTAGATTGAGCATGACTATTTTCTCATTACTAACCAATGCATAGTCCCAGCAGTGCATTCAGTACCGCATTGTGGATATTTCTGCCTGTTACAAACCCAAACTGATGGGGGTGAATAAGACTTACAAGCAGGAATTTAACCCTATTTGCTAACAGCTTAGCTATAATCTTATACATCATGTTTAGCATTGTAAGCGGTCTCCATTGGCTCGGGCTTCGTCTATTGTGTCCCTTAGGGATCAGTTTGATCACACCAGTGTTCATTTTCCTGGGCATTCTACCCTTAGATCTGCACCAATTGATCAGCTTTACCATCTGACCCTTGAAGGTGTCCCAGTAGGCTTGAAAGAACTCAGCAGGAATTCCATCTGGTCCCAGAGTTCTCTCTTTCGCCAGTTGCATAACTGTAAACTTGACTTCGTTCTCAGAGAAGGGTCTCTGTAGCATAGTTGCTTCAAAGTCATGGGCCTTCCCAGGCATATCAGCCAGGAATGCTTTCATCCTGGTTCCATAATCTGCTGGTTTGTTAGGGGAAGAACCTGAGACCCTTAACAGGTGTTGCACAAACACTTTTGCGATTCCTTCGTCACTTGTGATCAGGTTGCCGTCATCAACTTTGATCATCGCTAAAGCCTCCCTTTGTCTCTTCTCTTTGACTGCTCTGAAGAAGTAGGTAGACGGCCATCTAAGCCTCGAATGGACACGTGCTGCTGCTAGTCTACGGTGCTCTTGCTCTCTCAAGAACAGGTCCGTGGCATCAAGTATCGTCGATAGATGAATGTCTCTTGGATTCTCTTGCAAAGCTTGTAGAAGTGCCCCTCTTGCCATGCTGGCATTAGCCTCTGCAAGTCTATTGCATCTTGCTCTATTTCTGCCATAGCTTTTTGCTGCTGTCACTACTGCCTGAATGCATCTGTTCCAATCCCCAACCGGGTGGGAGCTTGAGCCTGCAGCCTCTCTCCAAGCCGTGCAAATCAATTCATCAAACCCTTTCTTCCCTATATGGGACGAGTTCCACTTAAAAGGCATCGGCCCTCTGTTAGATGCTTTAGCCGCATGAAGATGAAAATAAATCACTAGCGGAAAATGATCAGAGGTGATTGAGTCTGTCAACACACGCCCATGCAACCTAGGCTTAATCCACCAGGCTCCCTGTGTGAAGTAAATCCTGTCTAGACGGGCCGCTCTCCAAGCTTCACCAACCTGCTTGTTGTGCCATGTGAAAACCTGAACATTCTTGGGATTGTCAAAGGTGACCCAGTCTACCAAGTCGCAACTCTTCTCCAAATGTTGCCAGGCATCCAATTCGCTTACTGAGATTTCAGCAGCTTCGTGGGAGCGGTCTTGCGAACAAAGGGCATTGTTCCAGTCGCCCAGGATTACCGCCTGCTTGTCTTCCACAATGTTTTTGAGCCTTCCCCAAAGATTTGCCCTTCCAGCCGAAGAGTTTGGGGCATAAACTTGCAGAACCAAAAACTTAGTATCGTGAATCCCGATCTCTGCAACTAGAAACTCACCTTCATCTCCATTGATAACAGAGAGGACCGACAGCTGCTCGCTGATCAGCAAGGCAGTCCCTCGCTTCCCCTCCTGTGGGCAGTTGCTAAGGCATCTATATCCATGCACCTGCTAAGATGATTTAAAGTTGATGCGAGCGAGGATTTGTTGTTTGCATTCGCCCTGGCAGACTGTGGATGTTGCTATTCATGGGCAGACTGTGGGTGTCTGTTGCTTGCACGGTCAAGCTGCGTGTGTAGCTGCTTTGCCTGCCTACCTTGCTAAGTTTTACACGGCACATCATCACCAAAGGACTGAAGCCTCCTCATGATCTGCTTGCGAATAGAATATGTAGAGTGGTGCAGAGGAATTGACGTGGCATGGCGGCGCGAACCTCATCATTCATTTCTGACACGTGTCGGAAGTCGCATTTGTCCATCAGTCACTTTCTTATTTTGGATTGCTGATGTGTCAGTTTCTGGTTGTGTTTCAGTTTTTCGATTTGGTTTTTACCTTGGTTTGATTATGTTTTAACCTTCATTTCGATCTCGAAATAGAAACATCAACCTTGTCCCTTGACGGAGCTAAAGCGAGGCATAATGCCTTACAACCCAACAACACGACAAATCAAAGTCCTTGAGACCATCCTCCGAAAGATGTGGGTTCCCATTCTCGGGATTGCAGTAAAGGTCCCACATACAAGAGAGAGACTAGGAATATACTGCATACTATAGATTGTGATAGAGGCTCTTGAGCACAACCAAGGTAAACTGGATGCTATGGACAAAGACTATATCATATCTCCCTTCTGGCAAGGCTCTGGCCAAGAAGAAACAACAAAAGATTAATCATGATAAGAGGGCCATTGATTTTTTATTTAAGGAAGGGGACTTGGTCCTGAAGACCTAGCACAAGCTATTTCCTCCAAGCTTCAACAAAAAATTTTGAAGCAAGAGTTTGATCTCCAAGTGCACACAAAGACTCTAGGAGATTAGAACTATGGCCTTATCAAAATCCTTGCTAGATGGTCATGACTGACTTGACAAATCCATCTGCACTGAGAGCTCATCCACCAAGCCAATGTCTTGAGGATTCGAGTAAAGCTAAGAATGACTCAGGGAGCTGGTAACGAACAACAAGTGGGGGAGGAGGTAACCCCTTCCTGCAAGTCACGTCATCATCACATGAAGGATGGATTTGTTAGGTCATGAATGACGTGACAAATCCATCTACACTGAGAGCCCATCATTAGAGCCTGTTGAACACCCAAGCCAATGCCTTCAGGATTCGACTAAGGCTAAGAATGAATGGACAGGGAGCAGGTAGTGAACGCAAGTGGGGTGGGAGGCAAGCCCTTGAATGGACAGGGAGCAGGTAGTGAACGCAAGTGGGGTGGGAGGCAAGCCCTTCTCGCAAGTCACGTCATCGTCACATCACATCAAATTCAAGATAGTTGTTGTGGTAGATGATAAGGGAAAGGTTCGGTGGATATGGCACCCTTTGCCTTTGCATGACTCTAAATCTCATCCTCTCATTTATTCTTTTTGCCAAACAAGGTTTCCAGATTTCCTTGGTAACATAACTTAAAGCTGATGTGGTTGATTAGAGAATTTGAGAAACTCATCCCAATAACACCAATGCTCCTTTTGTCTCATTGCTTCTGTAACTTTCATATCTGGGGTCAATGATTCATCATCCTAAACACTATTCCCCTTACTCCTTCACTAGAAAGAGGAGAGTCCGGGCCACAAGGTTGGTTATCAAATGTTCCAATGAAATTACACTCTTTTGTGCTACATTGTTTGTGACTAAGTTTTTCTTGTGTTCTTCTTTAGGAACTTCATGGAAGATGTGATGGGAAGAACATACGGGGATGATATTGACTGTTCATATGCTCTAGCTAGTTTATTGAAGTCAAGCGATGTCTTTGGGATACTAAGGGACCTAAGACACAGAGCTAATCGCTTGCGACTGGAGGCTGACATTTTATCTTATCTGAACATGCCACCATTATCTTGGTATAGATTTGCTATTTGTGTTTAGTGACAGCCACCTAGCTGTCTCTCTCTTTTTCCTTATCTCTTCATTGACAAATGCTATTATGTGTTACTACTCATGGATGATTTTCTATACATCTCAAGATGAAATTATTCATTTAGCTACTCCTTTGATTATAGCATGGCATTTCCAATGTCTTCCAACTCTCCAATGGTCCAGGAAGAGAATATCTCAAGCCATGGGTTTGCAACATGGCAAACCAAGGTTCAAATGCTTCTTATGCATCCATGTTATGTAAGTACCTTCTTTTCCTATCCTTCAATCCCAAAGGTGTTTCTTTCATCTTTTTCACTCACTCTTCTGCCTTCTCTCGTTCCTTCTCTACGGCTTGTTGAACTTGATTGTATATAGATCTTTCCAAGCCTTTTTTGGTTTCAGCTAGCTTACAGAATGACTCTTGTAATTTCTGTCACTCCAAGTCCAATGCATTTTGCTCCAAGTCCAATTCTTTGGCTTTATTATGAAAATCCTCATTCTTCCTTTGAAGACCTTGCATAGAGTTATCCATTGCAAAACAACAATGGTGCTATTTCCTAAATGTGCTAAAGGATACAAGGATCCTTCTACCCAAAGGTCAAGATGCCTCTTTCCTTGCGAATGAAGACTGTGGATTTTGGAAGCTCCCCTCAATCCTAGACTATGTGCGCTTGCATATTCAACCTCCAACTCTAAGTGAACCTGGTACTTGTTGGAGACGTCCTCAAATGGTGCCATGAGTAAAGAAGTGTAGAGAAGCAGGCTTGAAGGAACAACACGCAGGAAGGGTGAGGGTGAGGAGGAGGAGGGATGGGGGAGGGAGGACCAGTAGTTGAAGAGGAAGGAAGGGGGGTGGACCAGCAGGTGTGGAGGGTGAGGAGGAGTAGGCGTGGAGGAGGAGGGAGGAAGGAGCAGGAGGGAGGAGGAGCAGGCGTGGAGGAGGGAGGGGGAGGGGAGGAGGAGCAGGCATGGAGGAGGGAAGGAGGAGAAGGCATGGAGGAGGGAGGGAGGGGGAGGGGAGGAGGAGCAGGCGTGGAGGAGGGAGGGAGGGGGAGGAGGAGAAAGGAGGAGGGGGAGGAGGGAGTGAGGAGGGGGAGGGGGAGGGGAAGGAGGGAGTGAGGAGGGGGAGGGAGGGAGGGAATTCAAAATTTGAATTTGTTGGTTCCCACATAGGAGTAAGAGTTGTGTAAGAGGTGGGGTCACTTTTGGGCTTAACCCACCTAGGTGAGGGGGGGTTAGGACTTTTTGGGACCTACCTTGTCCCTTTCATTAGGACTAATCCATTTCTTAATCCATTCCTTATGAGGCTCTTTTGAGACCCCATTTCTCCCCTAATGAGAAAAGAAAAGCATCCTAAGTTCTCTTTCAAGAGAGTGAATGCCACCTTCCTTTCCCCCTTTTTATTTAAAGGCAACTCCACCATGTTGAAGTTGCCTCCAATAATCCACAAATCTACAACTAGGCCCCATAGATGTAGTTACGTGCACAAAAGGATGTGTTCCTCTCTATTATTGGGGAATAATAGAGAGGAACACATCCTTTTGTGCACGTAACTACATCTATGGGGCCTAGTTGTAGATTTGTGGATTATTGGGGAATAAAGGTTGAAAAGGCCAACCTTATGTCAACCAATATGAAGTGACTTTCTCAAAATTGGTGTCTTTCTTGACCACCAATCCATCTTCGTCTTCTTCTTGGCTATTTGATTCTTGCAATAGTATCTTTTTCTTCACCGAGTTTGTGGCCCCATTTTTGGAGTGCAATTGATTTGTGGAGCAATCTGCTGTACAATCTTAATTGGGTAGATGATCTCCATGTTGTATAGATTTGGTTTGTTGCTGAGGCCACTCAAGAAGCACAAGCACAATGTCGTTTGGTCGTTCACATTGTCCAACTAATTGGTTAGGACCCTCATTTCACACCACAAAGTTATACACAGATTTTCCTACCCATTGATTGAGTTCTTTGAGCTTCAACATGACATCCTCTCTATTGAATTGTGTTGGAACCTTTTTCCAAAGGAAAATTTCAACTCATTCCATGTGGTAAACTGGTCAGATCATTCAATTTCTTTGTCCATGAATGTGGTGGGGAAGTACATTAGGTATTATTTCTCCATATTGACTATGATACCACACTACTGTTTGCAAAAAAATGTGTAAATGACATCAGGTAATCACTCCCTCTTATCCCATTATTTTTGGAATTGCATTCTTATCTTTGGTTCTCTTGTCACTTTGGCATCTTTGGGTGGAATTAGTGGTGGGGTTGCCCCAAACATATCCATTGCAAACTATACTGCTACAATTGTATTTCACCCTTGTGAGAGCTATGACAATCCCCTTCCCAATTCTTCTTAGATCTCACTCCAATTTGCTTTAATTCATGGTTTTGGGCTCTCTTGGTTGTCCCTTCCTCCTCCCATGATTCAACATCATCTCTAGTGAACCACTTGGCCTACTTATTTCCTTTAGTTTGGGTTCTATCTTGGATCATCGTCTAGAGTTCTCTTGTTAGATCTTTGGTTCTAGCTATCTACTCATATCTTTTATTTGATACTTTGCCAACACGAGGCCAACACCACATCTTTTCATATGTTGTTTCCATCATTTAGTTGAGTCAATTCACACTGTTCCCACATCCAGCTTCTCTAGCACAAACCCCCAATAGGATTGCCAAAATGTTGATGCCCAAATCATTTTTCAATGTACTAGTGCTTGGATTATCCCATTGTGTTTTGCCCTTTTCTTTCGTGCTTGAATCATCCCATTGTGTTTTTCACTTTGCTTTCACTTTGGGTTTGTTAGGCATATTGTCATTTCCAGATGGCAAAGTGATGTTTTTCTTCATAACAAATGAGTGCAATTGGGTGTAGTGTAGATCAATGCATAGGGGTAAGGGAAAATAAGGAATTGGATTCTAGTTGGTGTCTAATGGTGTGCTAGTGATATACTAGTTGTATTCTAGCTCTAGCTCTATAGTGAGTGGGCATTTGGGTATAGTGTACATCGATGCATAGGGGTAAAAGGAAAGCATGTGCTCTAATTGGTGTGCTAGTGGCATGTTAGTCGTGTACTAGTTGTTTTCTAGTTCTAGCTCAAATCTGAGTGCGCAAATGGTGTAGTGTAGATAGATGCATAGTGCTAAGGGAAAGCATGTTGGGTGTTTTTGGAGCTAAGTAATATGAATAGGGTTCTAATTGTTGTGCTAGTGGTGTGCTGGTGCCTAGTTGTGTTCTAGGTCTAGCTCTAATATGAGTGTGGAAGGGGTTTTGGTTTGTCTTGTGTGAGTTTGAATGGTCACTTGACATTTGGGATGTGATTTAGTCAAGACTTTATCTGTGTGTGAAGTTACCTATGATGTCAGAGAATTTGACATCACCTATGATGTGTGTGTGGAAAGATAAGGCACTCCCTCCACCTATAAAATGAGGTTGAATGTGCTTCACTTTGAACACATCAATCACTACTTTGTCTCCACCTGACTCCATCATGTGATAATCATCCCCCCCCACTTCTCTCTCTCTCTCTCTCTCTCTCTCTCTCTCTCTCTCTCAATACTATTCTTAACATGGTATTAGAGCACTAAACTCCTCTCCATATTTGGCTCTCATGTTTGTTGCTAGATCTACCCTCATCTTCTTTCTAAATTGCCCTCTAAAATCCTTCTTCTACCACAAATCTACTGAATAAGGGGCTAGATAGATTTGCTTCTTCTTGGTCACCATTTCTTCATTGCTACAAATTTCTTGGTCACCATTTCTTCATTTCTCTACACAGCATTGCTACAAAATTTCCACCACAATTCAAAACTATCCCACCATTGCTTCAGCTGGGATCTACCTGCCCAAGAGTTACATCCCCTTCCTTCCTAGTCATTATCTCTGGAGATGCATTGTATCACTTTTGATGGAGTTTTGCTTTAGCTTAACACTAGTTTGGTAGAAGGACATAAAAATGTCCTAAGACACTTTTATGTCCTGTTAACTTAGCCAATTCCTAGAATTATTCAAAAGCATCCATAAGCTATTTTGGCATTTTGACTATTTGCCATAATGGCTTATATGCTGAAAAAAACTTGGAATTATTATGGATTGGTACTTGCACCTATTACTTTGAGTTTTACCAAAAGTTTTAAGGTCAACCTAACACCAAAATTTTAAACTGTTTTCTCTAATCATGAATGAGTGATACCAATTTTAAAAAGTTATATACGGAACACTCATATGTGAGATAATTCAAAACTATAAAAGCGAGGTTTAATATAAAACCTATTTTGGTAGTTGAAATTAGGAGCATATCATCTATTTTAGTTTTAGCCTTTACAGTGATGTAGTGACTTTCCTTATGATATAATATTGTTATAGTTAAGGTATGACACATTGTGGCTATTATGGGTATTATATAATGATGCTTCTTTATCAAACAATGTGCCAAAATCTAGATACTTCCATTAAACACAAAATTTCCAAATGGACTCATTACACTTACAGGTGAAAAAGGTACATAGATAGAAAGGCTCACAATGTGATGGTATGCTAGATTGAATGATGGAGGAAGCCGCATAACTTTTCCCATGTAGACATGTTGCAATTTTTTGAGCCATCATTTCTTCCCAAACTTGAACTTCAAGATGTGCCCCTTCCACTCATGCAAGATATCATCTCTCTTGCTCTTGGGAATCTTATGTGGACCTTTGGTCGATCCTTTCATCACTATCCAGTCATTCAAGCTGTAGGTGGAAGGGATCCACTCATCCAATACATTTGTGGTGTTGTGGAAGACACAAGAGGTCACAGCATTGCATGGTCTTATAGCCTTGCTCCTCACCATGCTTGCAGAGGTTGCAACAGAAAGAATGGGACTCCTACATAGGGCAATGTAGCTCCAATAGAGGCACAAAAGAGGGAGAAGGAGAGGGACGGAGCAGCACCAACAAAGGCACAGGAGAGAGAGAGAGGGAGAGAGAGAGGGGGGGGGAGGAGGTACACAGCAAATGGAAGAGAGAGAGAGAGAGAGAGAGAGAGAGAGAGAGAGAGAGGAGCTGCACAAGCAGGCCAGAGTAAGAGGGAGCAAAGAAAGAGGGGGAAGAGGGAAAATGCAAGCGAGGGCAGCCTCACAATTTAAAAATGGAGGGAATGGCAGGATGGACTAGAATAGTGGGAGGAAGAGGCCCTAGAAAGAGAAGGGGAGAAGAAAAATCCACCACAAGGGGCCTACCATCTCATTGAAGGAAGATTTGGGCTCATGTGGGGGAGGTGCACCTCGTAGGAGGGTCAAGCACGGGTTAAGGGGGGGGGGGGGATGATTTGGGTGGTCCCTAGTGTAAGGGGAACAACCAATAGGGGCTCTCTGCAAGCCTGCCCACCCTCCACCTCAACATACCATTGCCCCATACCTTCTAGCACTCTCATTGGTACACCTCAAATCCCTCTCTAATCCCTTGAAATTAGGAAACACTAATTGGAGGCTCTTTTGAGACCCCATTTCTCCCCTAATGAGTTTAGTGGTAGAGATTGTTGGATAGCTAATGCTTCTCATGCTCTGCCTCACTTACTCCTATTTTGTGGTCAAATAGGAGATGCCATGTTTCCATCCATGCACAGATTGAAAAATTTATGTTCATGATTGGGCATTAAATAGATGTGACTTTGTTTCCATTTCCCTTGGTGTTTCCTTCTTGGATCACTTTCTAATGGTTTTGATGGTTATTGAGCCTTGTTTGAGAGTCCATTCTACTGATATTAGGATTCTAGATGCTTTATATGTAGAGGAGGGCCTTACACTGGCATTGTTTTGTAGATTTAAGTTTCTCATATGCAAGGCAAGGTTCCTTCTCCTTCACATGTGGCACTAGCCCTCTTTGGTATTTGTAATTTTTATCACTCTATTGCCAGTACCAAGAGACATGAGATTTTCATATGAGAGGTTGGCCATTAGTAGCAATTAGGAGTCCTACGAATGGAAGAGTAGAAGCAACCTACAAAATGTTGGGTTCACGAGTGCCTTGTTGTAACAACAAGTGATCATTAGCAAGTTCTTTTGGATCAAAGAGCAAAACCAAGGCATCCCAAAATCATTCAAAGGCATGCTACCAAAATCGTCCCAAAATTAGCACTTACACTATAGACGTAGCATGAACCGTATATATGTATAAGGCATTGGCTACCTTCAAGTGACCAATATGCTACTTCAAAAAATATATCGGCTCCCTAGTATGATGGATAGTTATATGGAGACCACCCTCTCTATTGTGAATTCACACAATGTAGATGACATATCAAAATTACAAAATAGTAAATTTTGTACTTGTTATAGAAACCACTTTGTGTCACTTATTTGATTCAATCTATGCCTTCAAATATGATATTTGGTGCTATAGCAAGATAATATATTCTCCAAATTAATTTTAGAAACAAAAAATGCTCAATTGGACTTCCCAATCATGAGGAAAGGTCAATTTGTCTCACTTCTTTGAGTTAATTTATGCCTTCTAATATGATATTTGGTGCTAGAACAAGTAATATATTCTCCAAATAAATTTCAAAAACAAATAATGCTCAAATTGGACCACTTAATCTTGAGAAAAGAGCACTTTAAGTGTTTGGACTGTGTAAACACTTTGTGCAAAATTTCCAACCTACTAATGAGTGATTAAAGCCACCATTTATGACTCCTTCAAGATTGCTATAGTGCTCCAAATCTTGAGCAGATGCCCAACTACTGTTCAAAGCTTTGAGAAATCTCAAACAAGCTCCCATATGCATGAAAAGAGTTCTCAAACAAGTGTACCTCAGATTTTTTCATTGCAATCCTATATAAGCAACCTGTAGTAAAGACAACTTACTAATCCACCTCATTAGATCCTAGTTTTGGAACATTCTAAGGTTGGAGTATCACAAAACTCTTCTTGTAGCATGACAAACTCAACAATGTCCCATTTTTGCAGTAGATATAATAGGATATTGGGAGGCTGCTGCTTAAAGCTTCTATAGTGAAAATAAACTATTGTTGAAGAAGAGAAAGTGTCTTTAGCTTCACAATGCTCTTCAAAGAAACTGTTATGCAGCACATAGCATGAAATGTCTCCACCAAGAATGGTTGTTATGTGGATGTGGATGCGGATCTAAGAGCTCAAGGCAACATAAATGAGAATCTTTGAAGGAGTATACCCTCTCACTAGGATGAAGCTATAGCTCCAAAAAGGAAAAACACTTGATTTTTTGTGCTCTACAGGCTTGTCACACACGCGCACATTTCCATGCAAATATCACACACTTTTGAGTCTTGTAGATAAATCCACTTCTTGCATGCATATAAGCCTTTACATCGACGCATCTAACCTAGCACCTAAAATGAACAAAGAAAATGATTTATTTGATGTTTTTTCATCGCTCGACAATTGGTCTAGATCTAGATTAAAGTAGCATAGTTCATACTTAGAGGAGAGAACTCCAAAGTAGCCAATTGATATGCATATCATTTGATCAATCAGAATGTGCAAGATGTCATGCTAGGACGACTCAACACAGTAAAGACATCAAAAGAAGCATGGGATATGTTTACAGCTCTTTATGAGTCCAAGAACACATCTAGGATTCTCACATTGAGAAACCAAATAAACCAGAGTTTCTGCAACAGTAATGAAACTTGTGATGCTTACATACTCAGGATCAAGGATTACAACAATCAACTCATAGCAATAGGAGAGACCATGAATTCTGCATAAATGGTTTAAGTCATCCTGAATGGACTAGGAGATGGATACAAGAATCTAGTCTAAAGTATTGGCATTCAATGGCAAATAACAACATTGGAAGAGCTACAGTCAATGTTACTTATTAGTGAAGAACTAAGGACTCAAGCCATTCATGCACACAAAGGTTTTCCAATGACCAAGCATTCATAGCTTCAGATAGAAGCAAAGGTAGAGGCAGAGACAGAGGTAGAACATTTCAATGAAATGGTCATCATCAACAACAAAGTCAAAATCAGCATCAACATCATCCTCAGCAGAATCAGCATCAGCAACCAAGAGGAAATCATCCCAACAGAGGAAGATTCCAAGTAAGAGGGAATGCATCCATTAACGTGTCAAACATTCAGTGCAACTACTATCACAAGTTTGGACACTATGAAAGAGATTGCCACAAGAAGCAATACGACCAAGGACGTCAATCCAGTAGCAATTGAGGGAATTTACGAGGAAGACGAAATCATCGCGGTGGACATTCAAGTCACATTCATTATGCCAATGAACATGAGAACATGTTTCTTGCAAGTAAGGATATGCAAAAGATTGAAACAATGTATCTTGACATAGATTGCAATTCAAAAGGGGAATACAGTTATCAAGTCGATCAAGTATATCACGATCCTTGGTACATTGACAATGGTGCATCATTTCATATGACAAAAAATTATGAATTTTTTTATAGAGATGAAACTATTAGAAGGGCAAAAGAACGTTATCTACACTATAGATAACACACCGAAACCAGTTCAAGGGAAAGGCATTGTCCCTATGAACAATTTCACTGGCACAAAAGGATCGGAGAAAGATGTACTCTATGTTTTGAAGCTCAGCAAGAACCTCTTTTCAATTGGTAAAATGATGGAACACAACTATTGAGTCATCTTTGATGGAGATGAATGCATGATCAAAGATAAATCTAGAGGATATCAACTACTACTAGGAAAAGCAATCAACGAATGACACTTGTTTAGAATGCCAACTTCACTTCTAGATTTACATGCCATATCAGCTCAATCGCAAAACAAATGCCACTTTTTGGAGTGTGGCACAAGAGATATGGACACGTCAATTTCAAAAGATTGATGCAGCTAAAAAATAAGAATATGGCAATTGGTATTCCAAAACTTTAGTTTCTAGGAAAATTTTGCGAAGCATATTGCTTCGGTAAAAAAAGTGAACCAACTTTGGTAGAAGCACCTCTCAAGAACGGGGTATTATTGATTTTATTCATAAAAATGTATGGGGTTATGCACAGACCCACATCATCAAAGGTTCACTTTACTACTTTGACTTTCATCGATGACTACAGCAAATATTGTTGGGTCTACTTTCTGAAAGAGTCTGAAGTCTTTTCTAGATTTCAAGAATTCAAAGCCATGGTTGAGAACTAGATAGGCAGAAAGATCAAAGCCATGGTTGAGAACCAGATAGGCAAAAAGATCAAAGTCATGAGATCAGACAAAGGAGATGAATACATGCCTTCAGCATTCATGAACTTTTACAGAAGTAATGGCATTCAAAGACAATTCACTTGTGTAGATACTCCTCAATAGAATGCAAGAGCTGAAAGGAAGAACGGTACTTTAGTAGACAGTGCTAGAACTATGCTTAGTGAGAAGCATCTTCCGAATCAGTATTGGGCAGAAGCAATTGCCACTACAAACTACTTAATTAGCTTTCGACCAAACCAATTTAGGGTATGACAAGTTATGAAGCATTCACTAGACATAAGCCACGCATTGGGCATCTCCGTATATTTGGTTTCATAGCATATGCCCACATACATGACGATCATCACATAAAATTGGATGTGAACTCATGTAAATGCATCATGTTTGGCTACAGTGAAGAGAGAAAAGCATACAAGTTATATGGTCCCATCAATCGCAAGTCATTATCTTCGAAGATGTAATCTTTGATGAGGAATCATAATGGAAAATCTCAAATACATAGGAGATAGATACATAGAAAAGGTTGATGAAGAAGATCAAGAATTGCTAGAGACACCCCGAGAAGAGCAGCAACTCAGACGGTCTACTAGAGAAAGCAAACCACTAGCCAAATTGACATATGCTCAGAAAGGAAAAACATTTAGGTTGAAACTACCAATTATGCTCTTATGACTACCATCATGGCTATAGAAGAGCAAATGTACTTTGAAGATGCAGTTGACAAGCCAGAATGGCAAACTGCTATAATGAAGAAATGGAAGCTTTGTACAAGAACAATACTTGGGAATCATGCATGGATGATTTTTTCAAGTTAGTTTCATTAAGAAGCTAAACTTTTACATTGCCATTGAAAGTCGTATGCCCTAATAAAAATAAAAGTGTGAAACATTTGCCAGGATTTAAAACTTTTATGCAAAAAATTTTGAAGTTTTGCCAGGATCTACACTTTTCCCTTCAAAATTCAAAAGAAAATTTTAAAAAAAGTACTACATTCTACAAATATTATGAAAGTAAAAAAATGAGCTTGAAAACTTTCGCCAAGATTTTATATTAATATATAAGCATAGCTTTGATAAAAACATCCCTGGTTCTATCATGTGACCTTCCACCAGGAAAGAAGGCCATAGCAAACAAATGGGTTTACAAAGTGAAGTACAATCTAGATGGAAGAATTAAAAGATACAAAGCTAGACTAGTTGCAAAGGATTTGCACAGCAATATGGTCAATACTATGATGAGACTTATGCTCCAGTAGTAGAAAAGATGGATCCCATATGGTTCAGTAGCAATATGATCAAGACTATGATGAGACTAATGCTCCAGTAGAAAAGATGGATTCCAGTAGCATATGGAATGTGTACCAACTAGATGTCAAGAATGCTTTTCTCAATTGTTACCTAGACAAGGAATTCTACATGCAACAACCAGCAGGTTATGTTGAACTAGGAAAAGAGAATCAAGTTTGCCATTTCAAAAGAAGTCTCTACGACTTAATAAAGCAAGCACCCAAAAGTTGGTACAGTAGAATTGAAAAGTATTTTGCTAATATGAGATACATGAAATCCAATATAGATAAACTCTCCACTACAAAGTTTAAGGGGAAGACATCACTATTGCACTTGTGTATGTAGATGATTTGATTGTGATAGGAAGTAATGATAGCTTCATCAAGAAGTTAAAACAAAACTTATCTACAGAATTCGACATGAAAGATATTGGACTTATGCACTATTGTCTTGGAATTAAGTTCTAGAGAGACTCAAATAGCACCTTTATGAGTCAACTAAAATATGTTGATAGTCTCCTGAAGAAGTTTCATATGGAAGATTGCCATATATTTGTTATGTAGTAAGCTCATTAGCATAGTTTATGGAAAAATTCAAAACAGTCTCACTGGAATGTAGCCAAAAGAGTCTTGAGATACATGAGAGGTAGAAGACGGTTTGGAATAGAATACAGAGGAAGTCATCCAAGGTTGCATGGATACTATGATCGCGACTATGCAAGAGATCATAAGACCATGAGATTTACAAAAGAATATGCATTTTTCCTTGGTTAAGGTGCTATCTCATGGTTTTCAAATAAACAGCCGATCATTTCTTTATCTTCAATAGAAGCAGAATATAGGGCACTCACAATAGGTGCATGTGAGGCTATATGGCTCAGAAGACTATTGTTAGAAACAAATTACTTTGATGAATCAAATCCAACAACAATATACTGTGATAACCAATTGGCTCAAGCATTGGCCAAGAATCCATTATATCACTTGAGGACAAAGCACATTGATGTCAGAGAGCACTTCATCAAAGAAAGAGTGTTACTTGGTGACATCACACTGTAGCATTGTGATAATAGCAAAGAGAATGTTGCAGATATCTTTGCCAAACCACTTGGCCAAGAGTTTTTCGAGAAGCACCGACAAGATCTTGGTTTGACAGAGAGGAAGGATGTTCCCATTAAAGGCATGTGATGGAATGTATTGCTCAGTCCTTCTTTGATTCCCCAGAATCATCATCTTGAGGGAAGGCTGGCTTCATGATGTTGATCTTGAGGGAAGGTGTTGAGGAACCATCTCAACATCATACATTCAATATGTTCATAGCACTAACCCAATAGAGTGCTATAAAGGAAAGTGTTAGAAATTCTAATCTTAACCCTAAAAGGGTTTGTATATATTCTACATTTTCAACTAAATCTAGCATACAGTTAGTCATTTGTGGTGAGATCTCTAGCTGTGCCCTCTCTCCTCATCTCCACTCTTCTCCTCTCCTCTCTCCATATTTTGTTCAAGGTCATCTTGTCACATTCTTTTTGTAGCATGTCTATGTGCTTCTTACACATTCATATGACTAGTTTCACTTCCATTTTTGCTAACACCACTCTGGTAGTTGGTGGTGCAAGGTCATATTGTCACATTATTTTTGTAGCATGTCTAGGTGATTTTTGCACAACTGGCATTCAAAAAATAACATACCATGTTGGTGTTCTCTAGTCTATCTCCTTGATGGGGCCTTTTTGCCTCCCTTTCCACTTGACATACCTTTGTGTTCCTCTTGTGCTTCTTAAAACTAGCACTCCGGTTGTGTGGCTGTGGCACTACACTTCTCCATTTTCTAGAACAGTATTCCCATTTCTATCAAAATCTTTTTTAGCTTCACCTTCTCAAAATTAGTATCCTTTTAAAACACCATATCATCATCTTCCTCTTCTTTTCTATCCACACCTCATGAAAGTTTCCTTCATTATCTTAGCTTTGTTGATGATCCCTTTATTGATCAAAATTGCTTTGTGAAAAACTTCATCGTACATATTCATCATGTCTTCATTGTATAGGTGATTTCCATTTTGCACAACTCTGCATTACTGGTAATGCTACTAATAACCATAGACACAATTTCATTTCTTTGTCATCTCATCTTACACATTGTTTAGTTGGTTGGTCAGCAGCCTCGTTTTAGTGCCACAAAGTTGTACACCAATTCACACTGAACTTGCATAAAGGGATGGAAAGCATCACATAACATGTATAATAACATGGGAATAGTAATAGAACATAGAAATCTGTCTGTCTCTCTCTCTCTCTCTCACCTTCCCATTGAAATAAATTATTAGTTTTTCTTGTCATTGTTATTGTGCTCTGACTCTCTCTCTCTCTCTCTCCATCACATACCATAGAAATAAATTATTAGTCATCTTTGTTAATGTTATTGCACTATGATATTCTCTTAGTCTCTCCCCATGTCATTGACGTCTCTTCCAAACACATGATTATATTAAGCTAAGGATTGGTATGAATCATGTCCATATCTTGAAAATAAACCACTCCAAAAAATTTTTTTAACTTAAGTTGAAAAAAAAACTTCAGACATGAACGATTGTGGAATAGACTAGAAATTGAAACTTAAGAGAACTTGTATTTCATACTTGTATTTCTTAAGATATTAGACTATGGAGTGTTGCATAGATACGAAAGTCACAACTTCACATCTCAAAAACTCTCCTTGAATTACATCATGATTTTCTATTATCATTCACACATAGCATGGATCTTATTTTCGTTAAGAAGCTAAACTTTTACATTGGTGTTGAAAGTTTGTATGCCCTAATAAAAATAAACATTTGAAATATTCGCCACATGATTTGAAAATTTTATGCAAAAAATTTTAAAGTTTCGCCATGATTTACATTTTTCACCTCAAAATTTAAAGGAAAATATATAAAAGTGTATTACATCCTATCAATATTTTGAAACTAAGAAAATGGGCTTGATAAACTTTTGCCAAGATTTTATATTAATATATAAATATAGCTTTGATAAAAAAATCCATGACACATAGTCATGGGTATGTCCATTCATGAGATAGCACCATAGCCACCTCTATCATTGAGAGCATAGGTTGATGGATGAACATTTGGTCATTTTTATGGACACCCATGATCACTCTTAGAAGAACAAACTAGATATGTTGTAGGTAGATGTGTTTGCATCCGAGTAGGATTATGGGCTGATTTTATTGGCAAAAGAAAGGCGGTTTTAGGTAGTGTTGATTGGCATAATTTTTAAGGTGGTTGACACAGGATTGATGGACTGTGCAGTCCAAGTGTGTTGGCAAGAGTGGCTATATTTGTTACTCTTGGATCCATGTAGTGGGTTGACCTTTGTGGAGAGTCAAGTTTCTGGTGCCAAGATCCCGTACTTTAAGGCCAAGATGTTGTTTCATGTGTTTGGCCCATAAGAGGGGGGGGGGCTTGGAATATGGGTTGTGTGGCTAATAAGATAAGGCACCTATTTGAAGGAATAATGCCTCAAGCAGGCATTGTATGACACGTGGATGAAGGAAAGCCCTTATTTTTAAAAAAACTCAAATCTGAATGCACAAGCAAAAAGATCTTGAAATTTCAAATAAGTTTCCTTTTTGACCCCCTCAATCTGAGCTATGTATTAAAAGTTATGACCCTTCAAAGTTTTGGCTATGTATAAGTGGAAAGGGCATTAAAAAAAAGGCTCTCTCTCTCTCTCTCTCTCTCACACACACACACACACACACACACATCCTGAGTAAACTTCTTCCCAAAGAAAAATTCCAACCTATTCTTCATCATGTTAAGCTTTGTAAGGCACTAGTAGCTATAGTTAATATGCATAGCTCCATGGAAGCTAAAGTCTAAAGGAGCTCTTTAATTTTTTCAAAAAATAATATCGTGCTATAATCATTGAAATTTTTTGGCAACTTAATGTTTTGATTCACCTTGTTATATGTCATGTGCTACATTAGAGGGCTACTAAATGTTGATGGTATTGAGATCCTAATCTCCCTTAAGTTTTGTGGTGAATCAAAGTTCAACAAGTAAAGATGTAAATCAAAAGGGCAACAGTTCACCAAAAATAAATAAATCTAACTAGCAGGCTTCAATAGAGCCCCTAATTCCTCTCCCATACTCAAAAGAGATGATCGAAGAGATTTATATAATACTATTATACAATAGCCAAAAAGTCCTAAACAGAGAATTTGGAGACATCAAAACAACCTCCATCTCTGGAGTATTCATTGTTGGGATAATATATGCAAGAGATTTTAAAGTAGACAGCAACTAGACATTGCTCACGGTGCTTCTTCCTTGATTGGAAATAGAACTTGAACAAGCATGAAGCTGAGTGGATCGAGTCTTGTTAACACTTGTGAACAAGTTTCACAAACAGTCTAATTACAAACTATAGAAAATTTTCTCCAAGTTAGAGAAGCTGGACCACATAACATTCCGCATGTAAACATACAAAGATAGCAGGCACCAGCTCTCAGTCCATTGTCAAAAGAGCTTGTAGTTGTTGACACAAATCTTGCTGGCACTAGGTAAGTGGGGAATAACTTTGTTTTGAAGACCCTGGATAATATCTTTGTAGCTATTAAAAGTCCTGTGATATTCCACTTCTTCCTGCAGCTATGCCAGAGCATCACTGTAGTTAAAAATTTACTAGTCAAGGAACCACTTTTAGCCTAAGAAATCAGTGTAATAGCATATTAGTAGCTATCAACCTCTTGAAGAAATCATTTCTAGAAAAGAGAGACATTTTTGCTAAACCATTGAGAAAAGAGATCAAAAGCATTGAAAGACTCATCATTAAACTAAAGGGTATTTCTAGCAATCCAAATAAACCATAAGGCATGAGCTCTTATTACAACCCAAGAAGAATAAGGCATTCTAAGTGAGTCCCAAAGCAAAATTATTTTCCAATTTATCAATTTCCCTACTTGAATTTGCACAAACTTCCATACGTTTTTGTCTCCAGGACAAGTGATCAAAAGGTAAAAAAGATCTCTTTGTGGTCAAGGCATCTTTTACAATGTCCATTGCCTTTGTCAATCCTTTCAATTCTACAATTAGTCCACATTGCCTTATGAAGGATGAGCCGAAACACATTGGATATTTTTTTTGGTATTTTCCTTTTCCATATTAGAAAAAAATTGTGTTTCCACTTAAAATTTTTATCTACTATTTTCCACCTGAGATTGAGAGTTTGAAGTATGTCTTCTATATCATTACAAGGAGTTGGAATTAGGAGACGGTGAGACTATCCCACCGAACCGAACTCTGTGGGGATATTTAAGACATGACCTCCTTCCCATGTAAGATTCCACAACTATATGAAGCTCATAGCCAATTCCTCGTCTTGGTTTGTAATCTTGAATTCCCTTTTGATGTCCATCCAAGTTTTCCATCTGAAATCATTATTTTGCCATAATTGATCCTAAGTCTAGAGTCCTATTTTAAACAAGCTCCAAGCTTTCAAAATATCCGATTCATTAAGAGTATTGTTTTTGAAAAAGACAGAAACCTAGATGGAATCAAAGCCCATAAAGGAAACCTTCCCATAAAAAACATTTTAACTCTTTACTTGCTCACCATGAAGGTCTCCAAACTTTGTCTGACAAGGTTCAGGATTGCATAAAATAGAAAGCCTTGGGTAATTTTTCCTTATAACATACTTGAAGTTTCTTAGAAGGAGATTTACCTAGTCCATGTTAGGATGAATAATTGCTTTGATCACACATGTTTCTAAAAATTTGTAAGTTGTTACTAAAATGTCTACCACACCCATTCCTCCCTCAACTTTTGGTCTTGTACAGAAAGACCATATTACCTTAGGAATTCTTCTTCTATTGTCATTACCTCCCCACAAAAAAGTTCTTCATAGCAATGAACTTCTCAAGCCTTGTCTTTGAATGGCACCAATAGGAGAGGTAAATGATAGGGATGGGGTAGATGCAATTTTTTAAGAGTACCCTTCTTCTAGCTAGATTAGCTTGGAAACCCCTCCATTTATCTATTTTACCTCTAAATCTATTAAGGAAACAATTTCGTCTTTCCTTCATACTAACATCAAAGCCCATGGAAATACCCAATAGTTTGAATAGGCCCCCACGATCAGTTTTTTAATTCTTGGATTAGTATTAGTAGCCTCACACAGGGGAAAAGTTAAGCTAAATATAAGTGTGATGAAGATACAAAATTTGGAAGTTTCCACCTTTGCAAAAGTTCCAACCACCTCACTTGTCGATATATGGATGCCTTAGGTCCCATGTCCAACCAACTCACACCCTCCATACTCCTTGCACTCTCTCCCTCCTTGCTCTACCTTTCTTCCACTCCCTTTTCTTTTAATCATGATTTCTTTGCTTTTTTGAAAGGGTTTTTGTGCTAAGTGGAGGGAGAGAGGGCAAGGGAAGAGAGAAGATAGATAGAGCAAAGGGAGTGAGTGGGAGGCTGAGAGAGAGATAGTGATTGGGTAAAGGAAGGTAGAGGGGAGGGGGGGCTAAGCGAAGGGAGAGACATTTACAAGGGGGGGGGGGGGATGAGGCAGGGAAGGGGGGGCTAAGTTGAGGGGAGGTGGCTGATTCGGGGGAGAGTGGAGGGGAGTGAAAGGAGGGGCTTGTGCAGAGGGTGAGTTGAGGGAGAGGAGAGGAAGGGGAGCAGACAGTGAGGAGAGGTGTAGGTAGTTAGGGAGGGCAAGGGGAGGGAGGGAAAGATTAATTTCTTTCTAACTTAGGTTAATCAAGAATGCACACATGAAAGCTTAATTGAATAAATGTCCCTCTCTTGTTGCTATCATTCAAGATGTAACAAGCACTTAGAGGGTCATGTGAATTTTTTCCTCAAATTTAGCTCCTGTTAGTGAGTGGTTTGGGATCGAGTGGATTTGTTTTTGAGGAGATACAAATTGATGAAGTGAGGAGAGTGAATAAAGTGAGTGTCTTGTAAATACATAGTACAAAATTCTTGCCTTTAAGTTGATTTATTATGACCTGGTCATGACCTAGCATCACTGCATTACCTATTTTGGCATGGTTAATGATTGACTTCAAGGGCAAGCAAAATGGTTTAGAAACTTTGCTATGTCCTGGGGAGAATTTTTTAGGGTAAGATTTGTGTCATTAACAGATTGTTGGTTACACAAGTTGCTTACCCAAGGGAAGGAACCCTTGAACACTTGATCTTGGAGTAGCCCTCCAAGGGCATCAACATATATTGCAAAAAGTAGAGGAGGTAAGGCCTATCTGGTAGATCTCTTCAGCAAAAAAGGTTGAGTCTATTGACACTTTTGTTCACTCACCCTGCTAACTCAAAATTCTTAGGTTAGCTCCCAACCCAATGTTGTGCTTTCTGAAGATGATCACTCTTGAAATCCTAAGGTGCCTGGGTACTCAGGTGCAAAACAGGTGCCAAAAATCAACACTTGGAGGTCAGGGCTAGCTAACAGGAAAGAATCATGTGATGAAGGTAGAATACCGAGTTATTATCCACACAACACTTAACACTTAGTGAGGTAGCGCAACAAGTGAAACCAAGGAGGCAATTGCTCATTCATTGAATCAAAGTCACTTTTAACAACCAAGCCACCCCGGTTTGCAATGAACACTCCCTAACCTATTAACTCAAGTCAGAGGAAGAGAACTCGGCACACTACCCTATCTCTTCTTCTCTTCCTTGCTTGTTACAACTTTTCTACCTAAAGAACCACCTTCTAATTGAGTTTGTGCTCGGTGCACCCATGGCTACTTGTCGATAGGTTAACTTACCAAAATCAACTACACCTCTTGCTGCAAAAAGGGTGCTTGATCGCCTTAACCACTTCTTACCCCCAATTGAGGTCGATGCTCGATGATCACATGTATGAGACTAACATCTCACCTCAACTATTTATACCTGACTCCTCATGGATTGCGACAGGTACTAGATGTTTCTCAAAGGTGGATGATCGTGCATTGAACCCACAGGGTTATCGGTGCCTTCGTCAGATGGGAGGTCATAGACGAATGGGTGGTAGAGATGGTCTGGCTACATCCATTAGGGAAATTTAGAGCTCATTTTGGGGCCCTCTAAGGACATCCCTTGAGAATATTCTCTCAAAAAAGGGGGGCATGGATAATTTTTTGTAGATTAGCTCAAAACTTGGCGGACTTGGCAATTCTAGAACCTACTCTTTGAGGGATTTCCAATGATATATACCATGATGGGGTTTGGACATGGGAATGGAAAGATATAGGGACAATTCCTTTCTTCTAGGAATCTTCTTACGTTACGTGAATATTCTCCTCTAAGAAAGGAATCTTTGATGTATCTTTCCATTCCCATATTCTCTTATAAGAAAGGAATCTTCAATGTATCTTTCCATTCCCATGTCCAAAACCCATCATGGTATACATCATTGGAAAGCCCTCAAAGAGTAGGTTCTAAAAATGCCAAGTCCGACAAGTTTTGAGCTAATTTGCAAAATATTATCCATGCCCCCCTTTTTTGAGAGAATATTCTCAAGAGAAGTCCTTAGAGGGCCCCAAAATGAGCTCCAAATTTCCCTAATGTGTAGGTGGTGGTCGAGGAGGGGAACGTGTTGGCTCAAAATGTCACCCCCTTGGTGGCAATGGATAGATAATGATGATGTCCATTGATGTGCGCTCGGATTGAGTAGGCCACCTTAGGGTCCAAGCCTCACTGATGAATGGGTCTTCGTATGGAATGTCTATACCCAGCATCTCAAAATTGGTACCACTGCACTTGGTTGATGCACTCCTACCACTTGATCCCTGGCTCCCCCTGGTTCCTTACATAAGTCACGGATATTATCACACATAGACCGTGATTCTATGACATGGTTGCTAATCAGTTACTTGAGTTCCCATAAATTCTTACCATTGTAGAAGAGTAGCTTGGCCATAGTAGGATTAGGTGGCTGCCACACTCATGCAAGAATCAACTTGTGCTCGTCTTTGAATATGTTTTGCTGCCACATAGCATGCTCCTCCACAAAATGGTTGAAGTCTTGAATGGCCTTGTTATAGACATAGATTATACGTTGTACAAGATCCAAAACTTCTTGGTGCATGTAAGGCATAGTAAACACCTGATCTGCTACTAGTGGCTACTAATAAACCTAGTGATGGATCCTCTCTCCTGGAAGATGCCGCAAAATTTTATGGTAGCTATAGCATTGGGAGTCTCTCATCTAGCAAAATTGGTTCAGCATCCATGAGCTGCTTGGTCTACACCCAAAACTTGGATCTACACTGATATATCAAAAACTATAGTTCATCTATACTACCTGCTTGGTATATGTCTCCTGACTAGAATAAGTGTTTGGGTTGTGACCCCTTCTAGCCCCTTTTGTTGTGAAGTCCCAACCACCATTGGTCGAGGAACGTTGGCCCAAGGTTCTTGGATGCTCACTCAAAATTAACTGTTGGAGGCCACCCATTCGTCCACCAGCTCCATCGTGATCGGGTGGTTGTCTGCGAGGTAGGTTGCAGGGATGTTCTTCGGGCACCTGGAGGAGACAGTTCAGTTGTTGGAGTTGTTGGTACTTCTCCAACTTTGCTTGGAGCCATGCATTCTCCTCCCGTAGTGTTTGCCCTTGTGTTACATCATTCCTCAGGTGCACATTCTCTTGTTCTGCCCCACTCTACTATGGTCCATCTATTGCTGTTACTACTACTTGCTTGTTTGTTGTGATTTGTTGCTATGGCCCACCAACTGCTACTGCTTGCTTGTTGTGATCTGTTGCTATATTTTCTATACATCTCGTTGCATGTTCACATTTTCAGCATCTATGGACTCCACATTGCCCTAGGCTTTGGACGTGAGGCCCTTTTGATGCTTGAGCTTACACTATAGGTTGCTATTGGTGGTCTAGAGCTCAATGTGCATTCGTTGTAATTGAACGTGTGCTTGAAGGAGCTCATCGTGAATTGCCCGTATGCCCTCGAGCTGCTCTAGAAACAGAAGACTTACACTCGACATCTCGGTCATATTTTGCCCTCCATAGATTTTCTATCTATTCCTCAAAAAAATCTTGTCACTTCCTCTCAGTACTTGGCCTTTAAGATCTAGCACCTGCATCAATGAATAAACT
This sequence comes from Dipteris shenzhenensis, assembly GCF_047967505.1. NCBI lineage: Eukaryota > Viridiplantae > Streptophyta > Polypodiopsida > Gleicheniales > Dipteridaceae > Dipteris > Dipteris shenzhenensis. The sequence goes on along the minus strand of NC_141622.1, from coordinate 24,001,536 downwards.
TTGTATATATGGTTCTCTCGAATCTTGTAACTCTTTAAGTTTGCACATAGACACATATGTTAGGTCCACAGATACATGCATAAGTTTATTCAATTTAGACATGATAGATGCACAAATAAAGCCCCATTGAATAGGAAAGGCACCAACATGTCAAGCACTCAATCTCAAAATCAAGGCACAATCCCCATGAGTCCTTAAGTGAATAGGTGTCCATATGAAATAGCTACTCTAAGCAGCACAAGACACCCAACAAGCTCCAAGCATGCACTTTCACAGTCATTAGCTAACAATAGGAAGTTGATTTGAGCCTAGCATATGACATTAATGCAAATCAATACAAAAACATGTAACTCAAGGTTATTGGCATCATAAATATAAAAAATTCAACCATAGGCTCCAAAGCCATACGTGCCAAGTCAACCTCATCATCAACAAACTTATACTTTTCTCTCTTACAATAATTCCTCTCATCAACCAATGAATCAAATTTCAAGATCCAAGGAGACATACATTCTATACAAAAAGAACGCATCAAGTAAAAGAGTCTGCATTTGTGTGCCAAATTTGATGTTAGACAAGGTAATCAAACACAAGCCCTCTCAACATGTGCATTTACATACCATGTACAAGACAAAGATGAGAAATTCGAAGTGTTATCCAAAGGAAAATTTAGGTACATGTGCAATCTACAAGTGAAGAGAAACTTTGCACACACTCAACAACAAGGCAAGACTACTTTGATGACAAAATCATAGCAAAAGAATGAGGATAGCCAAAACTAGAGATAGAAAGACTTAGATGGTACTTAGATGACAAAATCATAGCAAAAGAATGAGGATAGCCAAAACTAGAGATAGAAAGACTTAGATGGTACTTAGATATTTACATGGTACTTAGATGACAAAATCATAGCAAAAGAATGAGGATAGTCTTTCTATCTCTAAAACTAGAGATAGAAAGACTAAAAGCCTACACTTTCTGAGCTCGCCCCACTTTGTGGAGGGACTCATGAGGTTCCCCCACTTCGTGTAGAGATCCAAAAGGTCCCCCCACTTTTTTGAGGGACTCAAAGTTCCCCCACTTTGTGTAGAGACCCAAAAGGTCCCCCCACTTGTGGAGGGTTCCCCTACTTTGTGTAGAGACCCAAGAGGTTCCCCCAAAAAGTGGAGGGACTATTGTCCAAAAGGTCCCCTACAAAAAAGAGGTCCCACCTTAGAGGTACCTACAGATTGTGTGAAATAGAGGAATCCATAAAGCAACAAATCGTCCTTGAAACAGTGATGTTTTTCGATGACAAAGCCCAAAGCATGGAGAAACAACTGAAATATGAAATCTTCAATCAAATTCAACAACACCCTACAGTGATAGGATTATGAGATCAAACAATTAGAGAGGAGGTAGAAGTGCAAGCATCACTAATAGCCAATGTGCATAGCACACTGGCTATCATAAAGTAGCTTGCAAACAAAGAAGAGTTGTTCGTAAAGAAATGTACATGGACCATGCTAATGAACTCTACTGAAGACATGCCCATTGCTAAGGTCGCAAGGATTCTACAAGTTTCCAAGCATTCCTTGTACAAGGCAAGATTTAGTGTGGAAGCCCAAATGGATGATGGTAGTCGCTTATTCTCATTGGCGGATTGTTGGAAGCATCAACGTAGCGGTACAACAACAAATGACATAAAAGAAATTTCCCCCAACAAGAAGGATGTTTGTAGAAAGAGACTGGGGACAAGAAGTTACATCAAGCATCTAGTCCATCTACTTGATGAGCCTTAGGTATGTTTTCTAAGCACTAGTTTGAGGTGTTATCTACAAGCTACTATATGAAGTCATTTGGTTACCTAGGAACAAATATTACCTAATGTTAGTATGCTAATTAGCACTTGTTCTATCATTGTTAGCATTCAACTTTAATGATACTTAGCACCTACTTTATGATTGTTAGCCTTCAGTGTGATCATGATAGTTAGCACTTGTTTTATGATAGTGAACCTATAGTTTTATGACAGTTAACATTCAGTTTTATGATAGTAAGCACCTATTTTATGATCGTTAGCATTTAGTTTTATGATAGTTAGCTCCTATTTTATGATAGTTAGCCCATTGTTTTATGATAATTCCTAATGTTAGTATGCTAATTAGCACCTGTTCTATCCTTGTTAGCATTCACTTTTAATGATAGTTAGCACCTATTTTATGATAGTCAGAATTCAGCTTTAAAGATAGTTTGAATTTTTTTGTGATTGTTAGCCTTTAGCTTTGTGATAGTTACTACTTGTGTCATGGTAGCTAGCACTCTAGTACGTATTTTATGGTAGTTAGCTTTCACTACGTTCATGAATTTTAGCACTTGTTTTATGATAGTGAACCTATCAGTTTTATGAGAGCTAGCATTCAGTTTAATGATAGTAAGCACCTATTTTATGATCATTAGCACTTAGTTTTTTGATAGTTAGCTCCTATTTTATAATAGTCAGCACATTATTTTATGATTGTTAGCATTCAGTTTTATGATAGTTAGCTTCTATTTTGTGATAATTAGCACACTTTTTTATGATAATTAGCACCTCTTTGATAATAGTTAGCACCTATTTTATGATAATTATCACCTCTTTGATAATAGTTAGCACATAGTTAATTATAGTTAGTAGCTATTTTATTATAATTAGCACCTGTTTTATGACAGTGAACATATCAATTTCATCAATCGTTTTAGCATTTAGTCTTATAATAGTTAACACCTATATTATGATAGCAAGCATGCAGTTTTATGATACTCAACACATATTTTATGATACTTTACACTTGTTTCATGATACTTAGCATTCAATTCTATGATAGTTATGACCTATTTTATGACGGTCAACAAGTATGATCGTTAGCGCTCATTTTAATGAGAGTAAGCACTTGTTCGTCATAACACCATTCAATTTTATGGGTTGTTTTTTTGTAGGTTGAGTTGTTCCACAAATTCAAAGCTTGTCACCCTCAAGCCAGAATTCAATTGCATTCATTTGAGTCACTGAAGCCTTTCTTTATTTGTTGTCAAGTGAAGGATAAATATATATGCTATTGTGAATATCATGTCCAAATATCTTTCTTGCAAGATGCACTCAACCACATTCATTCTCAAAATTTTGGTCTCCATGGATGTGGATGCAAATGCAGATTTGAGGTCTATGTAGGAGATGGTAAAACCATGACATGTACATTTGTAGTTCATACATTCAATGGTGTCACACAATTTGTGGGAGTCTATTGTCTTCCCAAAGAAGGAAGACAAATACTTCCATGATAGAAAGCGCTTGATGGGAAATTTAAAAAACGGTGGTGTTAAGAAATTGAAATGTTTCCCTTTGGAGACAAGACAAGGCAAAATATGACTGTGAAGCTATTTGAATATGTGGAGACTATGGACAAATAAGGAAACAAAAAGAAAAGGAAAGATATTGTGAACAAGGAGATGCAATGTTGGGCGTTCCTTAAGATGTTGAAAACAAATCTCAACCTCTTCATTACTCACAATTTCATCACTTTGTGGTGGCAGGCACAATAGTTCAAGGACTACATTCATAATTTTCTTGATTATGTGGTTGTGTCCATGGTAGACTTTGCTGAAAACTATGCTTTTAAAGAGTAGAATGAGATCCAGTCTATGTATTGGCATTCTACACAGGTTACCATATTTGTACACATAAAGTACTATATGAAGATGAGTGAATTGATCAAAACTATGCATTTTTTCATTTCAAATGATAGAATTCATGATACATTGTTCATGCAACATTGTTTCATGTTACACTTGCAATGGTTGAAGGAACAAGTTATGGTAATTAAACAACATTAGGTGTGGTCAAATGGCGCTGCTTCACAACAGCTCAAGGCCAGATATGCTAGTTTGACTGGGTTAGAAATGAGCCATTTTTCTTAGCATCAGGAAATGGCAAGGGAGAACATGATGGGGAGTAGGAGCTGTGGTGAAGAGAACATTGACACACAAACAATTGAAGCCAGATGGAGCTATCTCAAAGTGTGTTGTTGATGTAGTCACTTATGATAGGGCCAAGATTTCAAAGGGGTTTGAAGCTTGATATCCTTCAAAGCACAAAAATTGCACCCGTGTTTTCTCGGATGTTAAAGTAGGAGATGTGAATAGGGAGGAAAAATGGAATTTTGGAAGTATCCCAAAATCACGATTTGTGCATGTTGTTTTGTGGTCATAACCCATGGGACCCTACAAGACTTGCCACCATGAGACATTTGGCTTGCTTTTGTGATGCATGCATGCATGGCCATTAGAATAGATGGCATCAAAAAAGCACATGTTCCTTCATGGGATTATCACACTTTGATGCCCTTGCCCAATTGTGAAACCCTTGGTGATGATGAAGATGTATACGAGGAGGTAACATATGAGGGACATCATGATGTATTAAGTAATGCTTTGCAAATTGTGACACTTTTGCAATCAGACCGGATTCTGCAATCAATAGAGAGGTAGATGACTTTTACCTCATCAAATGTATTGCATGGAAGGAGGAGGCTAAAGAAGATTATGAGGATGAATATTCCCAAACAATCATATGTCATAAAAGGTTTGTATTACAAGCAGGCAGATGCCTATTCCTTCAACCTCCTTTTATATGCCCCCATTTCACATACTACTATCACATCTTGTCTATTGTATCAAGGTACCCATGCAGTGTATCCCCCACAAAAGAAATATGTATTGTATCACATCGGAGACGTATGAGGCAATCTATAATAGCATGCCCTTTGAGATCCAACTTTGAAGTTTGATATGGCCCTTGAGGGGTCCCCTTTAGGGGCAAGGTCCATATCGACATGCTAGATTTAGTCCAGACTAAAGTACAGATAGCCAGGCAAGATCTCTTATAGTTTATAGACATAGGTAGTATGCCACCTAGCACAAAACATATGCTAACATATAAAAACTCACATTATAAGGAGGTGTACAGTGCTAGCACAAAACATATGCTAGTTGACACAGAACCTATGCTAACAAGCATAGAATAATATATACTCTGGAAGTTGAGTAGCACTGAGAACATGCTAACTAGCATGGAACATATGCTAACTGGCAGACAACACATGCTTAACAGGCATAGAATAACATATTATCTAGAAATTAGCTAGACCAGAACATATGCTAACAAGATTAGAATATCTAACTTAAACAAAACATATGCTAACATGCATAGAACATGTGCAAACATGCATAGAATATATGCCAGCTAGCATAGAACATTAGCTGCCTAACACAGAACATATGCTAATAGATAGATAGTATATTCTACATAGTAGATAATAAATGCTAACTAGAAGAGAACATGTGCTACCTAACTCATAACACATGCTAACAAGAATAAACATATGTTGCCTAACATAGTACATATACTAATAGTCAGAGAATATGTACTAAATAGTAGACAATAGATGCTATCCATTAATATATGGAGCCCATAGATTCTGAGTGTTGCATGTTGCAATTTTCCAAATATTTCCTCAATTTCAATTTATGTGATGCAACAAACACAATAATCCCAGCACATGTAAATCATAGCATATATTGAATAAAGACTAAGAATAACATATACTCCAAAAGTTAACTAGACTGAAAAATTGTACATTTATGAACCTATATAATTACACCAATTGAGAATAACATATAATTACACCAATAGTACATTTTATCAACTGTTATACATTTAGAAAGTCTGCATCTTCTTTATAGTGAGTTGTGAGGCTACCAGGTCTTCAAGCTTTGGAACGATAGAGCATTCGCATAGGATTTTAAAACATTTGTATGATGAGTCATCAATTATCAAAGTTTTATCCTTGTTAAACACTAGAAACCTGACCCAAAAATCCTAACACTTATACAAAATGGGCTTGTTTGTTCCAACTATGTCATTGCACCCTCTTGCAATTGACAATCTTCCTAGCTAAAAATATGCCCTTCTAATTTGGCAGGTTGGTCTAGAAATTTCTCCTCTCTCCTCCTCCTCCCTCCTCCTCCTCCTCCTCCTCCTCCTTCTCCTCCTCCTCCTTCTCACCTTGTTTATTCCTTCTCAACCTTAACACCAAGAATCCATGAAGGAGACTAGCTCTCCATGTTGAGATATCGAGCTCCACTCGTGATATGCCAGGGTGACCGTTGTGCATTTATGTCACCGACTTGTTAGCTACAGATGCAGTTGGTACATTGCCCATGAATAATAGCTGGATGACAACTATCTTTATGTACTCTAGTTAGTGGCTCAGTTAGTATCCCACCTTAGTTAGCTAAGTTTGGTTTGAGACCCACATATAGGGTTCACCTATTCTTTTGTACTGTGAGAGTTCTTTTGGCTTACACAACTAAGAAGAGGAAAATTGTTTTCAACCTCCACCTTTGTGTATATTCCCCCATTGTGTATGTGAGAAAGCTGCAAGTGAGACTCCTTCCTTCTCTCCCACTCTCTTCACATGGTATCAGAGCTCGATTCGTGGTAAGCAGCTTAAAAAAGCAAAGCAAGTTTGCGGTGTCCTAGTAAGAGGATCGCTTTCCTTTTTTGTCAAGTTTGGGAGCAAATCTCTACAGGTAGCACAGCCAGAAAGTACAAGAGTGCACTGTCTCAGATTGGGATGCCCTTCGCGGTGTGGCGAGAGGGCAGTATATGCTACAGGAGGGGATGGGAAACCCTCGGTGAAATTATTTTTTTGATTCAAGGCCATTTCGGCACCCATTTTGGTGGCGGAAGTTTTTCGCACGCACTCAAAAAAGTGCCCTGTTTTTGCTGTGCAACCACTGTTCTACAGGTCGGTGAAAAGTTATCACAGAAATTACATCGTATGCCTGTGCGCAGAGATATTGGGAGTGACAGAATCATTCTTATTGCCTATTGATGCATAATCGTCACTAGGAAGTGACTGTGTGGTCAAATACCACTTTTGTCAGTTTTGTAGATTTGCCATTGTGAGGCAGAAGTTGTGTTTTTTTGCAGTGACACAATATTTTGCAGTGTTCTGTAATGGCGTCTGATGCTCTTTCATAGATTGTCACTGAAAAGCTTGACAAGAACAACTTCCAAGCATGGAAGTTTAGAATGACAAATTTCCTTAAGGGAAAAGGCTATTAGGAGTTCATTACGGGAGATGAACAAGAACTAGTTATTCCTAATGTTCCCAATCAATAGGAGTTGCAGGCATTTAAAGGCTGGCATGAGAGAGCCAGAAAAGTTATGTACTGGTTGTCTATCAGTATTTCATATTCTATGATTGTGCATATTCAGGAGGCAAGCACGCCGAAGGAGGCATGGGATACTTTGACAAAAATGTATAGCACAAATACGCAAGCCAAGAAAATGCAGCTCAAGCAGGAGTTGCATAATGTGCAGAGAGAAAATATGAGCATCAATGACTATCACATGAAGGTGAAGAAGATTGCAGATGCACTTGCTTCTATTGGGTCGCCAATGGAAGATGATGATTTAGTTTATGTGACCTTGAATGGGGTCTAGGAAAGAATTATGCACAATTCCAGACATCCATTGCCATCCTGAGAATTTTCCTGATTTTGAGGAGTTGATTGCTCTTCTAATCTCTAAAGAGCAGAGAAATGGTGGTGCATCTTCTTCAGGAGGAACTTCAAAAGAAGTTGTCTTCTACTCAAATGTTGGAAGAGGTAGAGGCAGAGGTAGAGCAGGCCGATTTGCAGGCTGTGGTAGAAATCAGAATATGCAGCAAATTCAAGAAAACCAGTCCTATGGAGGAGGACATGCTAACTTTAGAGGCAGGGGGAGCCAAAGAGGTCGTGGTGGATGGCAGAGAGGCCAAAATGCAAACAACAATGTTGAATGCTACTATTGTGGTAAAATGGGTCATATGGTTAAAGACTGCTATAAAAATCAGAATGACATCATGAGTGGAAAATTGTAGCAAGGCAATTATGCATCCTCTAGTAGACAGGGTGATGACAGAAATGAGCATCTGTCTATGGTGCAGCACATGACCAATTCTGTGACAAGTGCAGAAGAAAGCGATGATGTGTGGTATGTTGACTCAGGTGCGTCAAACCACATGACAAGTCATGCAGAATGGATGCAGGATGCAAGGAAAATGGAAAGACCAGGATTTGTGGAGACTGGTGATGATACTGCACATCCTATTGTGCAGATTGGTAAAATTCCTTTGTCTATGCAGGATGGAAAAAAGAAATACCTCTCTGATGTATTTCATGTCCCGAATATCACCAAGAACCTAGTTTCTATTGGTCAAATGGTTGAGCAAGGCTTGCTGGTCAGATTTAATCCTCATGGATGCTTTGTTGAGATATGAAAAACAAAGGTTGCTTGATAGCGAAAGGGAAGAAGAAGGGCAGGATGTTTACGTGGAAATGAGCTATGGATACTCTCATAAAAGACTCCACATTGATGATATACTTTCTTGAGATGGCAGATGCTTCCCCAGGGCTTTCTGGGAGACGATGAAAAGCAGTGTGGGTACATCAGGCAATCCAGAGCATGGTATCAGAGTGTGATGGTGTTTTGCTGAGGAATGACATGTGTTCTTCATGGTTGTCCTATGCCATATGTGCATGAAATCATGAGTTTTTTTGTTGAGAATGCCTTGCTTCCAGTGTGTCAGGATTGGCTTCATGGTTGTGTGATAGTCTGCAGGGAACTGAGCATTAAATGCTGGTTGGGAGGTTATGTGCATTGGTATGCCTAAGGTTGGAACATAGGCACCTTGGTCTAAGGTTGAAGGATTGGGAGAGTGGTGAAAAGGCAAAGGTGACGTGGCTATAATCAAAAAAGGTATCCATGCATGTGGATACGTAATAGAAGAGGGAAGCTTCTCGGTGATGAGCAAGCATGGTACGTGGAGCTTGGGCTGGCAGGAGGATTGCGGAGGTGATCATGGGCTCACAGAGAAGGTGAAGGTGAGCTCAGAGGCAACGAAGGAGCTCATGGAGGGGGTTGTTAATGGGGGTCGCCATCGGTAGGAGAAGCCGAGAAGTGGTTCACCGGAGGAGGAGGCTACTGGTTAGAGCTACTATGGCAAGCTAGGAGGATCTCAGACGCTGGGAGGCCATTGTAGTTGGAGCTGGACACTCGTGCCTTCTATTGGTGCTGAGGTTATCGATGGAGCTGCTTCATGTGGTGCTTTGGAGTAGAAGGTAGTCGAGGAGCTCATGGAGGTCGAGGGAGATGGCGCTAGGGGCCTGTTTAGCGAGTGCAGCTTTTCACGCTTTGCTATGCGGCAGGGCACTGCGACTTTACTGGACTTGGTGTTACTATTACTCCTTAGTTACTACCACCTTGTAGATGGAGAGTTCACTCTTGGTTATTGTAGATGATGCTACAGGAGTGTCTTCTTAGTGTAGCTTCAAAGTTTATTGACAGTAGGAAGGAGAGGCTTTTGGTTGGGGATCTGTACTAAGGAGGGGAGGAGGTGGAATCCGGCTGCTAGGAAGTCGACTATTGCTTGGAGGCTAGAGCTTTGCTATGCAACGGAGGGGAATGATCATGGGAGAAGGAGCTTGGAGAGCATGTGGGTTGAAGAAGCTACTACAATGCTGGGGGTCATCTATTTTAGAGCCGGGGAGTTCCCAGGAGTGAAGGTTCTGCTGGGGAGACTGAGTGCTACCAGATGTGGCTAGAGCATCGCTACAAGGAAGCTCGAGGACCTGGGAAGAGACAAGAGCCTCGTGAGCTCTGAGAACAAGGGAGAACGTGAGCTCATGGTGGAAGGATGGCTAGTGATGAAGAGCTGAGTTGAGAGGGGACCGATGCGAGCTCAGAGAGGCAATGGGGCTCGTTTTGTTCTCCGAGCTGGGGGTCATGGATTCAGAAGGAAGGAGTCGAGAATCTGAGGGGAGGTTTGAAAGGTGTGGAGAGCTGGTGAATCTTGAATGATGACTGCGCGAAAAGAAGCTATCATTTCTTGAAGAAGGAAAATAACGGGAGTGCAAGAGCATGCAGGGCTGGTTAGTCATTGTATACGCGCAGAGTGATCTACAAGGTTGAAGGTTGAAAGGCTTCAACTTCGTGGGTCCTTGAATAAAGAGAGTGTTGTATGTGAATAATTCCATATAATGGTTTGAAGGACATAGTGTATACCCAGCCGGTTGTAGGAGCCCTGTACCTATTATCAATTATGGAAAGAGATTAGTTTATGGTTAGAGAACTATGGGCAACAGATGGTTTTAGATAGTGGGCTTCATGGAGTTCAAAGGTTCAATTCCAAATGAAGATGACATACTGTTGGTCGAAGAAGGAGCTCTTGTGATTGTCGCCATATTTATCATGGATCCCATATGTGGTGCCTGTGTGAAGTTTGTTGACTGCTTTATGTTGTTCTCGATGTGGGTTCTTTCACAGAATTGTGGTGGGTTCTGACATAGCGTGTTGTTCATTTCTTTGCTCATAGGCTATGGGGAAGTAGTGGTTGTGGCCAGAGTATGAGTTGTATCAGAAGGTATGTAGAGAGAAGGATGTTGAATGAATGTTTTTTTCCTTGTGATGGTGTTGTTCACTTGTTTTAAACGTGGATGAGTGTGGCTGTGAAGGCGGATTAGGCTCTACTGCTTTTGTCCATCCAACATTGGATGCGGACATGCCTGAATTGAGTGTAGCAATATTTGCACATGGGACTGGTGTAGTTGTAGATATTGATATCTAGCATAAACCCATTGGTCATGTTAATGTACAGCGACTTAAATTAATGTAGGCCCAAAATATTGTTGCAGGATTGCCTAAGTTCAAGGTTGCAGAAACGCATAGAGTATGTGAAGCCTGTCAATTTGGAAATTAGGCAAGGAAACCATTTCCTTGACATGTTCAAGAGAGTAAGAAGCCATTCGAATTAATTTGCTCTAATGTGTGGACTACTAAAGTTGCATCTATTGGAGGCTGTCATTATTTTGTCACTTTTATTGATGACTACAGCAGAAAAGTTTGGGTGTATTTTATGAAAAAGAAAAGTGAAGTGTTTGGGCATTTCAAAGCTTTTAAAGCTATGGTTGAGAAAGAAACATGCCTGCAAATAAAATGCCTAAGGTCAGATGGAGGGGGAGAGTACCTCTCAAATGAGTTTGCAAGTTTCCTGTAGGAGCATGGCATAAAGTAGCAATATTCATGCAATCATACCCCACAGCAAAATGGACTTGCAGAAAGGAAAAACATGCATATTAGAGAGGTATCTCGTGCCATGCTCAACAAAAAAGACCTGCCAGATTATTATTGGGCTGAAGCACTTGCTACAGTAGTCTACATAATGAACAGGACTCCCACTACAGCAATACATAGCATGACGCCAGAGGAGAGGTATACTAGTAGGAAACCAGATATTTGTCATTTGAAAGTTTTTGGTTGCATTGCCTATGTTCATGTGCTAGATGAGTTGAGATCCAAGTTGGATCCAAAAGCTGAGAAGTGCATCTTTATTGGTTATTGTCTACAGCAGAAAGGGTATAGATGCTATAACCCTTCTACTCGTAAGTTTACAGTGAGCAGAGATGTTTTTTATGAGATGAGAAATTGGTATAAACCAGTAAATGTGATTGATGATATAGATGCACAAAATGGTAATGCTACACAGAATTCACAGCAGTAAACACAAAATATTAGTGGACCTGTAGTGTCCTCTAGCAGTGGTTCACATACTTCGCCATGGACAGGCAGATTGAGATCAGGAGGATCTCCTCAAAGCAATGTAGATAGTGGTATGCAAGTATCACGAAAAGGAAAAGAGAAAGTAGATCAGCCCATGGTTTATGTCAATGCAGGTCACTCTTATGTGGATGGTGAATCCAGTGGCTCAGAACAGAGCCTTGATGATGAGTTGGGTATTCCTTCTGTTGTTACACCTAGAGTAAGGAAGACAAGGGATGTTTTGAGAGCACCTGGTAGTGAGCCTAGTTTGTGCAGGTCTACCAGAGCTAGGTATCCTGTGGATAGGCTGAAATATGATGGATTTACAACCATTCACTATGCCTATATGGTCAAAGTGATACATGAACTAGAACCCACTTCTTTTGAGCAAGCCATGGGAAAATAAAAATGGGAGAAAGCCATGGATGAAGAAATGGATGCCTTGGAAGCAAATGCTACATGGGAATTGGTGCCTTTGCCTAAAGACAAGAATGCAATTGACTGCAAGTGGGTCTATAAGGTGAAGCACAATGCAGATGGTTCTATGAATAGATACAAGGCAAGATTAGTTGTCAAGGGGTATGCACAGACATATGGCATTGATTATGAAGAAACATTCAGTCCGGTTGCAAGGATGGAAACCGTAAGAGCAGTCATTGCTATCGCTGCATCAAAGGGATGGTCTTTACATCAGATGGATGTAAAGAATGCCTTCTTGCATGGTGATTTGCAAGAAGAGGTCTATATGGAGCAACCACCAGGTTATGTTCATGCTGTTCATCTTGAGTATGTTTGCAGGTTAAAGAAAGCCTTGTATGGCTTGAAGCAAGCACCCAGAGCATGGTCTAACAAGATAGGATAGTATCTTGTCACTATTGGCTTTTAGATTTCCAAGGCAGATTTCTCACTTTATGTGAGAAAAACAGAGAAAGGTATTATGCTGCTTGTCATTTATGTTGATGATTTGATCATCACAGGTGATAGTGATGAAGATATCCTTCATGTGCAAATGCTATTGAAGTAGAAGTTTGAGATGAAGGATTTGGAAGAGCTGCGTTACTTCTTGGGCATTGAGGTGATTAGATCCACAAGTGGGATATGGCTCTTGTAGAGGCAGTATGGATTGGACATGCTGTCCAAATATGGGATGACAGGCTGTAAGCCTATTTCAGTTCCTTTGGAGCAGAATGTGAAGTTGAGCGCAAATGCAGTTGAGCTTCTAGAAGACCCTACTATGTACAGACGTATAGTAGGAAGTTTGATTTATATGACTATTACCAGGCCAGATTTGAGCTATGTTGTTGGGTTGGTAAGTTAGTTTATGCAGGCTCCAAGGAAATCACATTTGGATGCGGCTAGATGCATAATGAGGTATGTGAAGTCCACATTGCAGTATGGACTATTTTATGAGACTGGGATTCAGATACAGTTGCATGGATACACTGATGATGATTGGGCTAGTAGTATTTCTGATAGGCGATCTACCAGTGGATATGTGTTCTCTTTTGGGAGTGCTGCAGTCACTTGGAGCAGCAAGAAACAGCCTATAGTTGCCTTGTCGAGCACAGAGGCTGAGTACAGGGGTGCAACAATGGCTACATGTGAGGTAGCTTGGTTGCATAAGCTACTTTATGATATACATCAGTCTACAGATGGGCCAGTTGTCGTTTATTGTGACAACATGAGTAGTATACACTTGGCAAATAACCCAGTCTATCATGCTAGAACAAAGCACATTGAGGTGCATTATCACTATGTGCGGGAGAAGGTTCTAGTAGGTTTTATTGATCTAGTTTATGTCAGCACAGAGGATCAGGTAGCTGACATATTCACGAAGGCATTGGGCGCAGAGAAGCTGCGCAAGTTCAGAGACCTGCTTGGTGTGCAGGAATTGGGATTGAGCTTGAGGGGGAGTGTTGAGATATTGAGCTCCACTCGTAATATGCCAGGGTGACCGTTGTGCATTTATGTCACTGACTTGTTAGCTGCAGATGCGGTTGGTACACCCCCGGGGGATTCACAAGAGGAAACTTATGATATCACGTGAGTGTACAATAGGGGGGTTTTTTTTAATGAGGCATAAGCTTATACATTAGGGGTGGGGGGCCTTTTATTTTTTCCCAATATTGAATTTAAGTTAGGGGGGCCATGCCATATTTAAGAGGGGGGGACATAGTATAGGTAACCTTGGATAACTAGTCCAAACAAGTTTGGTTTTGTGTATGGTTTTAAATAGTCATAGGGAAAGTAATCTAAATTTTCTTATTGTGCGATCTAAATGCTTGAGAAAGAACGTAGATTTAAGGAAAGGGGGGACATAATAGAATTTTGGTGGTATCTTATAAGCTTAAATAGGGGTGTTTTATCATCCTACATGGATCTTAAATAGGGGGTTTTCTTGAAGTTCATGCACGCAGGTGACGTCCCCCTTTCATGAAGAGTGAATCCCCCGGGGGTACACCGCCCATGAATAATAGCTGGATGACAGCTATCTTTATGTACTCTAGTTAGTGGCTCAGTTAGTATGCCACCTTAGTTAGCTGAGTTTGGTTTGAGACCCACATATAGGGTTCACCTATTCTTTTGTACTATGAGAGTTCTTTTGGCTTACACAACTAAGAAGAGGAAAACTATTTTCAGCCTCCACCTTTGTGTATATTCCCCCATTGTGTATGTGAGAAAGCTGCAAGTGAGACTCCTTACTTCTCTCCCACTCTCTTCACACTCCAATCCTCAACCCTACAACTCTTTCTCAATTTTAAACTTATCTTAAACCTTGAAACCCTCTCTCAACCTTAAACCTCTAGTTAGATTTTGCAACCCTATCCTCCTTCTAAACCCTACAACACTTTGTTAAGCCTTTGAAAGCCTATGGAGGTGAGAACCTCAATCAAACTTTGTGATCAATATTCCCAACTAAGTCCATACTAGAACTTTGTTCCATGCATTAGCCTAAACTTCTCTATGGAATATAATCCAAGTACCTATGCTACAATTGTGAAAACCTATGCTACAACATGCATCAAAATAATCATAGGTGACTACACCCTCAAAACTTGCAAAAGAGATAAAAAGTGACAACATTATTGGGGAGGTTAGTGTTTGAAGGAAAAGCGAACCATGTGTTTGCCTATTGGAAAAGTAACACCCTCTGAAAACCATAAATGATAAATCATTCAAGGAAAAGGCATTGCCAACTCACAATATATGTGGGAATGGGATAAATCAAACCCATAGCCAAAAATATTGATGGCAATTGTTCCACCAAAGATACCAATCATTCATCTCTTTTAGTAGTGAAAGAGATTAATTCCATAGAAGGTGATACATAAAATGACATCACAATTGGATGCAAGCAGTGATTACAATGGATAACTACAAGACAACAAATCCAATATTTCTAGACAAGTATGTACAAATGATACAACCAGAACCAACAATCTAAGATGAAGAACTAGAAGTGGTAGAAGTAGTAGTCTTTGTGGCACGTGTGAAATGGGGTGATAAACCAATAATTATGTTGCAAACTTTAACTGGGAGCTAGAACCAAAAGCTAACAATGCCACTTTAGAGGTCAAGTCTTTGATAATGATTTGGCAATTCTTCAAACACTAATGACACTAGGGTACCCCAAGCTAAATGCTCTGTAGATGGTCGATAAAAAATAACAAAGGTGTGCAATGTTAGAGAGCTATGGTGGAGAACTTCGATGAATTCAAAATAATATAGGCTTGAGTTGTGGAATCAAAATTAACAAAGCCCATATCGACACCTAAACAACAAACTTCCAATGGGACCAAAAGGGGTTTGAAGGAGCATACGTGGAACTACTACTTGGGAATAAAACTTCTATTGATAAGCCTATCACCAATCTCATAGATAAAAAAATTTAAAAGTTCAAAGCTAATGTTAGGATGAAGGTTGAAATGAGGGACACAAAACAAAAAGGAAATTTAGAGACCATCATACCAATAGATTAATCATCATAAAAAACAACAAATAGCAAGAGAAGTCTAGCATGTACCTCACACTCCTGTGAGGGCTTAAGATATGTACTTGAATAATTCAAAAACTTACCAAGGTAGATGCAACAATAGAAATGTCCAAGTTAGTGTACATACCATACCTATTAGGGAAGGTTCCAAACCTCAGATATGTGGACCCTATAGGACAAATCCACCAAAGTATGACACCAACCTAGAAATTTTACTAGATGCTAATTTCATTTATGAGATTGAGCATCCTCATTAGGTTTCATAATTTTGATTCTTCCTTGAAGAATAAAAATAAGCTAAGAATAAATGTAAATCTGCTATTGCAGATACAATCAAAGATCACTACCCTTTACTCTTGCTCACAAAGACAATTTTTTGGTACCACAACTATATAGCTTCTTGGATAGGTTCAATAGGTACAACCAAGTAGAAATTAGTCCTAAAGATCAGTCAAAGATATCTTTTGTCATAAAATGGGGAAATTTGTCAAACATAGTCATGTCATTTGGATTATGCGATTCCCCAACCACTCTTGAATGGGTCATGTACACCACCTTCAAGTCATTCCTCAGGAAGTTTCTACAATTATTTTTGGATGACATGCATGCGTTCAAGTAAAAGGATAAGTTAAAATTTCTCAACGCTGTACTGAGAAAATACAAATAATATTGTATGTCCTTGAATACTATAAAATATCAATTCTTGTGACACATTGTCTCTAGCCATGGGATGGATATTTACATGGACAAAGTTCAGGTAATCGAGGAATTACGATCCCCACAAAATGCTAGGTGTACAAGTAATCATGTGCCATGAAAGGTACTACAGGAGATTCATCCTTAGGTATGCCATGATTGCAAGTCCCATATACAAGCTATTGGCAAATTCATTTGGACAAAAGAATGTGAACATACATTTGAAATCTTCAAGTGGTGATTGATGACAACTCTCATGCTAATGGCTCCGAATTGGGATATTGAATTTTTTACACATGTCAATGGTCCCAACCATGTAGTAGGGAATGTAGTATGTCAACCCAACAAATACGTTAACAGCCACCATTGAGCATGTTGATGGATCTAGCCTATCCAAACTCTATGAGTTTTGAGCCACAAATGGCTCTGTTTTGAACTAGTCATCGGGATTGCCCAAATTGGCCAAGATAACATATGAGTGATTTGGATGTCATATATGGATAACACAATATCCATTTGGAGATGAAGGAGTGTGGAGAGAATTAGCATATGCCTTGGGGCCCAAGTGGTTATAATGAGAGAGAGAGAGAGAGAGAGAGAGAGTGGTACATGGAATAGGGTTGGCCCTCCCTTCAAAAGGTGACTTGTATGAAAGGCCAAATGTTTGACTTTGGTCTTCATTGTGTACATTCAAGGAATGGAATAGAAGCTCTCATTCTCTTGTATTGAGTTTCCTTGTTCTTCCTTGTGAGTTGTCTTGTGATTGCCACTATCCCTTGCTCCCATCTCCCTCCCTCGTGATCTCTTCTCCCTTCTCTCCCCCTCTCCTCTCTCTTTTCTTTTTCTCACGGAATCACTTGCACATGATCCGGTAGATGCTTGGGTGACACAAGTGGGTTGTTTGTGCTTATGGAGCTCCCACAAGGAGTTGCTTGAGAGTAGAGCTTCTATGGCATTCCTCAATATCCCCATGACACATGGGTCACTACCAAAGACTACACAGTTTTGGCACCATTTGTCGGGGAATTCAATGTATGCTTCCATAATGCACAAGCTTTCATCGATATCTACCCATTGCACAATGCTTCTAGCTTGTCTAGAGGTGTTGTTAGTTGAGTATAGGCTAGTTTGGATGAATGTAAGTGTGGTTTTGGTGTAGGAATTCTAGAAACTACGTTTTCCATCCATAGAGTTATTTTTGCTCATTTGAGTTTGTTTTTTGTTGTTTTTTGTTGCCATATTGTAGGAGTAGCTAGTAGGGATGATTGCTAAGGTGTATATGGAATCAAGTTTCAGTTGTAAATACCAAAAAATTACTTTGAATCAATTCAAGTTGACATAGGAGTGTGTTCTCAGCCATCACCTTCGAAAATCCTCATTTTGATGCTTTCAAGTGATTGTTTTTGTGCTTTTTTGTTTGAAGTAGGTAGATTGCGTAGTGTAGTTTCCATTGGTGCTCTCTGACAAAAACTTCAAAATCTCTAGAGAGCATTAAAAATCAATCGATGACTATGCTAGAATGGGAGTCAGTGCTATGAATTTAAAGCAGCAAGCGACTGACATGTGGACTGATAGTTAGCCACCTATCCCACCCACCTTACCTAACTCCATGTGGCACCAGTTAATGAACTTACAACTGTCAATTCAAAGGTCAACCCCCACTTGAAGGCTAGCACAATGATTAAGGACTCGTTGCTTTATTGGGGTAACGCAAGAACTCATGACCCACCACTTTATTGAGTCGTTGCTTTATTGAGTCACTACTTTATTGAGCTGTTGCTTTATTGACAACACAGCGACTTTCTGAGTCACTGCTTTATGGTTAATGTAGTGACTGACACGTTAATGGTCAAGAGGGCACAGTGACTAATTCTAATTGGGCAGCCCAATGGAGTAGGCGACACATGCATTGGAGATCTGGGAGGGTGATAGTAGTTGAACCCAAATCTTAAACCCTAAACCCTAAACCTCCTTCCCTAGGTCTTCATCCTATAAGCCAGTTCCAAATGTGAATATACCCGTACCAGTTCATAGAGTGGTGCGATTAAGGTGGCCTATTGTTGGAACTCTATCTCTAGCCTTTTCTTTTCTTCCAAGATGGGCATGCTATTGTTGATTGGAGTCGCCAGTTTTGCTGCACTTTCTTAAAGTCGGCTTGGAGACTGTCTGTTCATGATCGTTCAGTTGCGAGGGCCTCCTAAGTTTGTAATAGCTCTTGTTCGAGCTTCTTACCTATTTTAGTCACCTGGAGTGCCGATGCTTCCACCACCAGGTCTTCTGTACGCTCTTTTTGGAGTGCGGTTGTTGTCTCGTTGACCTGGCAAAAGGCCGTTGTCTCATTGAGCTGGAAGAAGGTATGGAGTGTCTCCTAGTGTTGTAGTCTAAAGGCCTCTTGATGCCGCTGCAGGGCATTCTGTGCTGCCGTCGTGAGAGCATTGATTGATTGCGGGAAGGCCAGCTCCTTTATAAAATTGATGTACAATACTCCATTTCTTGTTGGTACAAACTCGGGATGAAGGGAGCCTAGAGAGGGGTTTGTCCTAAAGCTTTTTCCAATTGCTGAGTAGACGGCGAGGGATTAGGCTCTTGAGCATTCTGGGTCAAGTCAGTGATCTGCTCGTCAGGACCGATCAATTGCTGAGCTGGTGCTCTCGCTCGCGGCTTGTTCATGCTTCGTCCGCCTTCTTTTTCTCATTCTCTACCTGGAGCCTTTCTTGTTCCTCTTGCTGCATTAGGAGGTCTTGCTCCCATTTCTCTATTTCCTCTCTTTGTTTCTAGGCCTCTTCTTCCACTTGGAGCTTTCTGGCTGCTTCCTCCTCATGGAGCTTCTTGGTTGCTTCTACTTCTTGGGCCATTTTGGTTGCCTCTTCTTCCCTTCTTTTCTTTGTTGTCATTGATTGGGTGGATGGCACTGCTAATATTCTGACGTCTCTGTCTACATCACCATAGCCTTCCGAGATGGGGTTAGTGGAAAGGTGATGGATGATGGGCATCAAGAACATCGGATTACCAATCTTCTTGCCATGTTAAGAGATTCTAATGATCTCCCTATAAAATAAGTCTACCCAGTAGTGCACTCCAACTTATATAATCACAGCAGGAGGTTTGGGAGGACGATGGAATGGGGCTCTAACAACTGGATTAGCGCTGGCAGCGTAATGACCTGAGCTACTTTTGCCAGGTGTGGATCTCTAATGATATTGAGTCCTCCCCCCCTCGGATGGCTTTTGTTGTTGTAGGGTACCACTTCTATCAACCTCTTCTCCATGGCTCTTAGTGTTTAGTAGGGCTAGGACATTACAAGCAAGTCGAATGCTCTTTGAATGGTCTCCATCGTAAAGTGGTAGTAGTCAAGCTTACCGTCTGCATGCACCCTGCTTATCGCCTTGTTGAAGTTGGCTACGAACTCCACAACCTATTTGAGATTGAGGTGGCATGGGAACTTTTCTGCCGCTGTTTGTAGCCCGGTTGCTCTAATGTATGGTTCCACTTCACGATCTTGCAGGGCCATGTATGCCGATGTGTTATGATAATACAATTTGTAATCTTTAAGATTATGCTGAAATTGTGAGTGCAAAACCATCCCTTGTAATTGCTCAAACCATTCTTGTCCCAATGGTGAGAACCTTGTAACTTGGACCCCATGTTCTGAGAAATTGTACACTTCTGCAATGTCCTATATCCGTCTTTTCTGGAGGGTACACGTGGTAGATTGTTGGGTGGATGATTCTAGCTCCTGCTGCTACTGTTGGTTCATTTGTCCGGGTAGGGGAATAGATATTGTGCAGGAGGAGTAGGGGGTAACTAAGTGCTGGAGAGTGGAAGTGACTTCAGTGAGCTCCTCGATGGAGAAGAGATTGTGAGTAGATACGGAGTGGGAGGAGATGGTTGACATGTATGAAAGTGGCGAGTGGGACTGGTTTCGAAGGCTTTTGGGAGCTGTGAGAATTTGAAGAAAATTTGGGCAGAGTTTCAGTACGACGGAAAAGAGCTCCTGAAAATTAGGCAAGTTTATATAGTACACCTATTAAAGCAACGAGTCCCTTTAGCAAATAGGAGATTTATTATAGCAGGTAAGCATTTTTTATGGCAACGACTCGCATTATTGGGATGGCGTGTCACTGCATTCAGTCAGGTGCTTTATCCATATAGTAACGCGTAACATTATTTATGGCAACAACTGGCGTTATTTTTTAGTACAGTAGGTGGTGTTAGATTTATAGCATCGGGTGGGATAGTCGCTGCATTATCAATCCGTCATTGCATTAAGGTTATAGCAGTGACTCAGTTTTGAAGACCCTAGTGATGATGATTCTGACTGTGGGACCTTCTGCTAGACTTTGCCTTGGTGTGTGCGGCGTACATATGACGTGGTGCAGACAATCATGATAGAAGAAAAGTGAGCATGTAGAAGTGGTGTTGCACGTCCATTGGTATTATGAGGAATCCATTGGTTTTTAGGTGACTTGGCCAGAGCAATGGCATGTGCCTCAGATGTTAGAGTTGTAGAATGAGTGGCAGGTTCTAGTGGATCCACCTTGTATGTTGCTTTTGTGAACATTGATGTTGAAGCTAATTGTGGGGTGGAGCTTCGCTAGAGTGCAGAGCATGTTTCTGTGTTACTACCCCTTTTTTAGGGATAGATTCTTGTGTATCTACTGCAACTCAACCCATCGATTCTTGTAGCATAATGACTCGGGGGTACAAGGGTATGTCTCGTGGCTTCACCTTTTCTATATTAATCCATTGCCCTCGCTCCACCTCACCCCTCCTCCCTCTTCACTCCGCCCTGCCTCCCCCGCTCCGTCCCCCGCTCTGCTTCCGCCCGCTCTACCTCCCTCACTCCACCTCTGCTTTTGCCCCTACCCTCCGCCCTCTCTGCCTCCCCCCGCCTCGCTTTGCCTCCCCCGCTCCGCCCTACCTCCCCCGCTCCTCCCTCTCCACCTCCGCCATCTACCCCGCTCCACCTCTGCCCCTCGCCCTACTCTCTCCCCCGA
The DNA here is from genome assembly GCF_047967505.1 of Dipteris shenzhenensis. NCBI lineage: Eukaryota > Viridiplantae > Streptophyta > Polypodiopsida > Gleicheniales > Dipteridaceae > Dipteris > Dipteris shenzhenensis. Next base: position 23,980,187 of record NC_141622.1, on the reverse strand, counting down.
TTCACCTCCGCCCCCCCGCCCGTTGCCTTCCCCGCTCTGCCCCCCCCTCCTCCCACCTCCTTGCATCCCCTCCTTTTCGCCTCGCACCTCTTCTCGCCCTCTTGCCCTCCCACGAGTGCGCCCCCCCCACCATTCCGCCTCCTCCCACCTTTTTCTCCTCCTCTCCCGCCTCCTTCCTTTTCTTCATTCCTTCCTCCTCCTCCCCTTGCTTCCTCCTTCCTCCCCTGCCCTCTCCTTCCCCTGCCCTCTCCTTCTCTCTCCTTCGCCTCTTCGCTTCGTCCCCTTTTTCATTTGCCTCCCTGCAGCGGGAGCACTCATGTTTGCTACAGTGAAAAAAAATCTTGGTGGTGACCTTTGGTCTGGCCAGAGGGGCTCTATGGCAGCACCCTCGATGCCCACAACTGTTAAGGTTCTTCTTTCCCCCAGCTGACAAGCAACAGGTACAGCAGGTAGTCCAGTCCCTCCAGGACAAGGCGCTTGTGGGTAGAATTGTGGGCCTCATGCCTCAAGTGTGAGAGTGGATCCAGATGAGCTTGACATTAGAGGGCGACCACATCTAGGAGGTCACCATCTATGGACGAGGTGTTTTTCTCCTCCAGTTGAGCTCCCCTGACACCGCCTCGACACTTGTGGAGCAGAGCCCCATTCTCCTTGGCATGCACCTTGTCTACCTCTTTCCTTGGTATCATGGGTTCACCGTGGAGGTCATGGATACGACACACCATGTTCCATGGTTTCTAGTTACACTCTGCTTCCTAGGGCTCCCCAAGGAGTATCGAGCCATCCTCCCTTCCATTGGCCAGGCATTTGGCACAGTGCTCGAGTCCCCGCCAGAGACGGCCGCATCCGTCCTAAGCAAATGATGGAATTCCCAGGAGACTAGTGGTGGAGAGCCCGGAGTCCCTCTCAGAGCTGATCCTTCTCGAGATCCTGGAAGGGGGCACACTTCGCTAGAGGGTGGAGATCTCCAGGCTATTAGGCCAGTGTCTTCGTTGCAGACAGATGGGTCACCTTGCCAGAGATTTGCCCCCATGGCCACCCTTGTGCGCCTCCCCCCGTCCTCCACAGAGTAGGCAGAGTCAACAGGCCCGAGTTCAATGCCCTCTCAAGCAGGAGCAGTAGGAGTCCTAGACCCCATGGGTTACCCCCTCAGAACGGAACTGGACACAGGTTAAAAAGAAAAAGAAACCAAGCAAGCAAGCGTGCAAACGCCGCAGACAGAGGGTCAACCGCAGGGAGAGGAACAGGGTTGATCGAGAGGCCTCGAAAGAGGAACAATAGGAGTCACCTCCCCTAGCAGCAAAGGCCACAGTCGATACTCCAGCTTCGAAAGTTCAGCCTTCGCACCCACCCTTGCAGCAACAGAGAGCTCCAGATGCGGCAATGGCGAAGGCGCAGACGCTAGCCCGACGAGAGTCGTGAAGGAGCCGATACAGAGCCCTGACGAGCCTGATCAATAGCGAGGGCCTGTGGTCGCCCTTTTCCCTCCTCCTCCCCCTGACCCCTCCCCCTCCTCTTCACTTCCCCCTCCCTCCCCAGGGTTCCCCCCGCCACCTCCCCCCCCCCTTAGCCCCCCCTTCTATGGCCACCCTCACTACCCGCCCCCTGTCCCCCGCATCCCTACCTCTCACTCTCCCACCGCCCCCCTCTCTGCTTCAATAGCAGTCTCTTCCGCTTCAACACCCCTGCCATCCGACAAGGGAACAACGACGCCCCCTTCTACTTCCTCATCGCAGCAGTAGGTCCGCCAGAGAGGGATCTTGAGGGACGAGGCTCGTCTTCCCGGCGAGCAGCTCCCAACTTCCAGCCTAGGCGTCCCTTATCGCGGGACTTTTGGAGGTTAGGACCCTGGAACTATCTAGAGATTCTGGACACATACCCTTTACCATTGGAGGTCACGCTCATGGTCCACCAGCCCCGAAAGGGGGGTTTGATCGATGTAGTGATCTCAGACACACCCCGTTTGGAGATTTTTGTTTTCCTCCATAGGGTTGGAGAAGCGGTCCCCGGAGGCGTTTGACGCTATTTTGGGTAATTAGATTATGCTCATGATGGATGAGTGGATGGGACCACAAGGACTAGATCTTTAGTACGCCCATGGTGCGGTGAACTTTCAGCTGCGTTTCACGCGCGAGGAGCCGATGTGTGGTTTGGCGACAAGAGTTATCAAATTGCCGATGGAGGCAAAGGTGGAGCAGGCACACTTATGGCCCCTCCAAATGTGTGTCGAGTTGCTCGGGGTGGAAGCCTCCTTCATGATGAAGTGGGCACGGTAGATCAGTATTGAGTCAGTGTCCACCCCAGTACGACGCCGCACAGACAGACTACTCGCCCTCCAAACCCCCAGCAAAATCACACAAGGCAGTCTTTCTAGGACAGGCACCCAGTCACAGGATAGCCTTGTTCCGAACTCCCCCGTCCTCATGAGCTGGACCATAGTGAGCTGGAACGTACACGGGCTCCACGATCATGTTCGTAGTCAGCCGTAGTACCTATTGCTCCGACAGGAGTTGCAGAGGGCAGTGGTAGGGCGGGCAGTGGACATCCTTATGATTCAGGAGCACATGTTTTCAGTAGCAGACATCAGACGATGCCATCACCTTCTCCCAGGGAGAGGTCCAGAGGAGTGGTCTCCCACAGTAGGACGGAGCGGAGGGGTCTACATCTCAGTCTCACAGACTTTGGCTCCAGAGGTCTACAATCACGGCGAGCTCATTCCAGTACGGGCAGTTTGGATGGGAGTTCGGACGAGAGAGTCCAAGATTGGATTCCTGAACGTGTATGCCCCAGCATGTAGACAGCACCGCCCAGCTTTTTGGAGGAGGCTGTCAGAGTGTCTTCCGGATGTTGAATCCTGAATTGTTGGAAGGGACTTCAACAACCTGGAGTTTGGCGAGGACAAGCACGGCGGCGCCTCATTCTCAAAGATGCTAGCAGCAGAGCATAGCACCTGGGAGCAGTTCATTTTCATGATCAGTGGCAGAGACCCATCGAGAGAGCCAGAGTTCAACAGGACTCCTGGCAACCTTCTCTTCTCCTTTGGATAGAGGAGACACGATGGATTGCTCGAGAGATTAGCCGCTTCTATGTTGGGGACTGGGCATTACATAGAGGCAGTTCTACCGGCATTCTGGCAGGTACCACGATGTCCGACCACTCTCCAGTGGTACTTCACTTGGATCAGCCCTGCCGAGGTCCCCCAGAAGGGGGTCCACCGCATTCCAGCGGACCTCTCACAGGACGAGGAGATTCAGCAAGCTATGGCAGAGATCTAGGAGCACTCAGAGATGGCACCGAGTGAGGGCTGGGCTGTGTGGGTGGCCAATGCGATTCAGAGGAGTAGTGTGGAGCTACAGGCTCACGCAGCCCTTAGGCGGAGGAGGACCCTTCAGGAGTGAGAGCGGCGGGCTTTGAGGAGAGACCTCGCCTCCATCAAGAGGCTCAGGGAGCAGGACTTAGTCTCTCAATGGCTTAGTGACAGATTGGAGAGCGCTCGTCTTGATCTTCAGGACACAGACCTGCAGCGGGCTGAGTTCTCCTACCATTCCTCCTGGGCCCGATGGGTACAGCAGGCAGACAGAATGACGAAGCAGTTCTTTCATACCACTGCGCCCCGATCCAGTGGCACATAGCTATAGCGTCTTCAGGACACTCGTAGGGCATCATGCACACTGACCCGCAAAAGATTCTTGACAGGACCACGAAATTTTATAGCCAGCTCTTTCAGACAGAGAGGATGACCCCAGCAGGCCTTGTGGCACGAGAGCTAGTTTGGGATCATGTTCTGACAGTAGTCTCGCGGGACTTATGCAGCCCTCTTGAGGAGCCCTTCACAAATGAGGAGCTCTGGGAAGCCCTCAAGGCTCTCCCAACCCAAAAGTGCTCGGGGAGGATGGCTTGCCTCCGGCCTTCTTCCGAAACTTCTGGGAGATTATCTCTACCCCCTTCTGTTTAGCTTGCCAGGAGATTTTCGACACAGGCCTTCTTCCTCAGTCCTCGTGCAGGGGGTGGATCTGTTTGATCCCGAAAGGGGGAGATAGGTTAGATATTCAACAGTGGAGGTCGATCACTCTGCTTGAAACTGCATACAAGATCCTCGCCAAGGTCTTGAATTTGCGGTTATGGCCTCATCTTACCGACATCATCCATGACACATAGACTGGGTTTGTCCAAGAGTGCAGCATCTTGGACAACATCTTGACGTTCTGGGAGACAGTGGATTGGTCTAGGGAGGAGTCACAATCACTAGCCATCCTTCTCTTGGACTTTGAGAAGGCCTACGACAGGGTGGAGTGGTCTTTCCTGGAGGGCATTATGAGGAGATTGGGTTTCTCAAACAAATGGGTCAGAGGAGTTTCAGCACTATATGCAGGGAGCTCTAGTCAGATGATTATTGGAGGACACACAGGCGAGGCCTTCCCTCTCTCTCGCTCGGTTCGTCAGGGTTGCCCACTAGCTCCCTTCCTCTTCCTGTTTGTAGCGGAGGCTCTGGGCTACTTTTTGAGATCACAGGTGGTGGGTCTCACGGGGTTGAGGCTCCCAATCAGGCAGGAGGAGGAGCTCCTTGACTCAGAGTTTGCCGATGACACGGTCTTGTATGTTGAGGGCACCATAGTGAGTCTAGAGAGAGTCAGAGGTGCCTTGGCTATCTATTGTGAGGCCTCGGGGGCACGGATCAACTGGACGAAATCCATAGGCTTCCTCACGGGCTTTGAGGAGACACAGGAGATTCGTGAGTGGGGGAGTGACTCTGATTTCATATGGATACCACGGGGCCAGACAGCGAGATACCTCAGCTATAGGTGGGTATTGACATTACAGCAAAGCAGTAGATTTTGCCCCAGTCCTTGAGAGTGTTTGGCGCAAGCTTCTCTATTGGAGCTCAGCCAAACTCTCCCTCGCAAGTCGCGCCTTAGTGGCAAACTAGGTCCTTCTTGCCATTGCCTGGTATATTGCCTCCTAGTCGTGCTTTTCAGAGGATGCATTAGACAGCACCGATGGTTGGTATGGAACTTCCTCTAGGCTGGTTCAGATGGCACGAGGAACACTAGGGCCTGAGTAGCTTGGCAGACGGTGATCATGCCGCAGGCACTGGGAGGCTTGGGAATCATTGATCTGGAGATGCAAAGCAGGGCCCTTCTGGGCAAGTTGGTGGTTCGTGGCCTCACCCCAGGTGCAGAGCCTTGGAAGCTCCTCTTATAGCGAGGGCTTCTGAGGAACACCCCACGCAGTGGGACAATGGCAGCCTTCACATAGATGGATCTTCTCAGAGGCCCCCTTACGGGGAAGGGCTCCCCCCTGATGAGGAGTCTTCACAAAGTTTGGTAGAGACTAGCAGGGGTTCTCATCATCCGTGCTTTGCCTAGATGCAGAGAGGAGTTTGAGCGCCAGCCCCTTAAGTGGCACCCAGAGGTCAGAGATCAGGAGGGACGTATGCTCGGGTAGCGGGCTCACATTGGTTGGGCACAGTGGGACAGTGGTCCAGTAGCGTCTTTTGGTTGCTAGAGACTACCTATGGAGGCAGAGGTGAGGCGACACCCTAGCGCATCTGCGAGGGGCAGGGCAGCGGATGGGCGAGATTGACTTAGCCATTCCTGAGTCCTAGTGGGAAGGACTTCACATTTGGACAGACAGCAGATGGTTGGGGCAGTTTTCTCGTACTGGTGTTCCATTGAGGAGCTTCTTCCGTGTAGGACCTGGAGACCTACTTCAGTCCCTCATTAGAAGCGACCCTGAGATGGATGGGAGTCTTGATGGGATACACTGGCAGATGATCAGAGTGGTAGGACGCTTGGGGAAGGAGTTGCAAATTGACCCTCTGAGTAACTCAAAGCAGGATGCCTCTAGATGGCGCCTTTGGCTATGTAGGGTAGACCCCTGATGGAGGTCCAGTGGGATCTGAGGGAGTGGTTCTGGCCCTCCAGGGGCGGCCTAGCTGAGATGGTGGATGAGGTGCCCTTGTTTCCCTACACCACACGGATTGGCAGGAGACTTTAGATGGACTCGTCAAGGTGGGCCCTCGAGGGAGAGACACTAGGTGACCCAGAGAGTGGCCCTGGATATTCGCTGCAGGTTGTGGACGCGGTTGTGGTCCAGCTTGCGGCGGAGGAAGATCTCATAGTTCTTCTAGTTGGCAGCCCACGGAGGATTGCCCATCGACCCGTGGTTGGAGTAGATGCGAGTGGAGGGGCAGTGCCACTGTTGCTCCGATGGTGTCCTAGAGAGTATCCCGCATTGCCTATGGAGCTGTCATAGCGTAGCGAGGATCTGGATGAGAGCCCTCAGGATCATGACACGTATGCAGAGTCTGCACAGAGAGACTACACCTGGGGGATGGTGGCTTGGTTGATAGAGGGAGGACACGCGTTTCAGATTGATGAGATCTCCCCAGCCTACTGGATACAGGGTCAGAGCATTCAGCGGATTACACTCCACGAGGCAGTCCCCCCTAACACCCTAGCTCCTCCTCCTCCTAGGGAGGACAGTGTTTGGGAGATGGTAGCCAGCATCACGGCTTGGAACATTTGGGTGGCTCGCTGTAGTCTTGTATGTTGAGGCTCTGGGCTACTTTTTGAGATCACAGGTGGCGGGTCTCACAGGGTTGAGGCTCCCAATCAGGCAGGAGGAGGAGCTCCTTGACTTGGAGTTTGTCGATGACACGGTCTTGTACGTTGAGGGCACCACAGTGAGTCTAGAGAGAGTCAGAGGCGCCTTGGCTATCTATTGTGAGGCCTCGAGGGCACGGATCAACTGGACGAAATCCATAGGCTTCCTCACGGGCTTTGAGGGGACACAGGAGATCCGTGAGTGGGGGAGTGACTCTAATTTCAAATGGATACCGCGGGGCCAGATAGCGAGATACCTCGGATGCTAGGTGGGTATTGACATTATAGCAAAGCAGCAGATTTTGCCCCAGTCCTTGAGAGTGTTTGGTGCAAGCTTCTCTATTGGAGCTCGGCCAAACTCTTCCTCACAAGTCGCGCCTTAGTGGCAAACCAGGTCCTACTTGCCACTACCTGGTATATTGCCTCCTGGTCGTGCTTTTCAGAGGATGCATTGGGCAGCTCCGACGGTTGGTACAGAACTTCCTCTGGGCCGGTTCAGATAGCACGAGGAACACTAGGGCCCGAGTAGCTTGGCAGACGGTGATCATGCCGCAGGCACTAGGAGGCTTGGGTATCATTGATCCGAAGATGCAGAGCAGGGCCCTTCTGGGCAAGCTGGTGGTTCGTGACCTCACCCCAAGTGCCGAGCCTTGGAAGCTCCTCTTACAAAGAGGGCTTCTAAGGAACACCCCATGCATTGCAGGACAGTGGCAGTCTTCACATAGATGGATCTTCTCAGAGGCCCCCCTGACGGGGAAGGGCTCCCCTTGATGAGGAGTCTTCACAGGGTTTGGCAGAGACTAGCAGGGGGTCTCATCCGTGCTCCGCCTAGATGCAGAGAGGAGTTCGAGCGTCAACCCCTTATGTGGCACCTAGAGGTCACAGATCAGGAGGGACGTATGCTTGGGTAGCGGACTCACATTGGTTGGGTACAGTGGGACAGTGGACCAGCAGGGTCTTTTGGTCGCTGGAGTAGACTACCTATGGAGACAGAGACGAGGCTTGATGCCCTATTGCATCTGAGAGGGACAGGGCGGCGGATGGGCAAGATCGACTTCGCCATTCATGAGTCCTAGTGGGAAGGACTTCACATTTGGAGAGACAGTAGATGGCTAGGGCCGTTTTCTCATACTGGTGTTCCCTTGAGGATTTTGATGCAGCGTGATAGCACGGACCCCGGCTTCTTCCGTGTAGGACCTAGAGGCCTACTATAGCCGCTCATTGGGAGTGACCCTGAGATGGATGGGAGTCTTGATGGGATACATTGGCAGATGATCAAAGTGGTAGGATGCTTGAGGGCCCGGGGAGTGGTTCTGGCCCTCTAGGGGTAGCCTTGCTGAGACGATAGATGAGGTGCCTTTCTTTTCCTACACCACATGGATTGGTAGGAGACATCAAATGGACTCGTCGAGATGGACCCCCTCAAGGGAGAGACACTGGGAGACCCAAAGAGTGCCCCGGGATGTTCGCTCCAGGTTTTGGACGCGGCTATGGTCCAACTTGCGACCGAGGAAGATTTCTTACTTCTTCTGGCTGGCAGCCCACGGAGGCTTGCCATTGACCTGTGGTTGGAGCAGATGCGAGTGGAGGGGCAGTGCTATTGCCTCAGATGGTGTCCTGGAGACTATCCCACATTGCCTATGGAGCTGTCGTAGTGCAGCAAGGATCTGGATGAGAGCCCTCGGGATCATGCACGCATGCAAAGCCTTCACAGAGACTACACCTGGGGGATGGTGGCTTTTGGGTTGACAGAGGGAGGACACGCGTTCCAGATTGATGAGATCTCCCTAGCCTACCGGATACAGGGTCAGAGCATTTAGAGGATTGCACTCCACGAGGCAGCCCTAGCTCCTCCTTCCCCTAGGGAAGACAGTGTTTGGGAGGTGGTAGCCAGCATCACGGCTTGGAACATTTGGGTGGCTCGCTGCAGTCTCGTGATGGGAGAGCACCCGATTCCACCACCCTCGGCTACCTTGATTGCCATTTGGCAGGATATCATTTACACTCTATAGTCCACCAGAGAGAATTGACTCCAGGCTCTAGGGTGACTATTGAGAGGCGTGCTCATTTCTACAAGGCTTGGCCTGCACGTGTTTTCTACATTTTCACTCCGCGAGGGATTCACTAGCTGTATAGTCCCCCCACTTGGCTGTTAGCCCCAATGCCCGAGATCCCCTAGGTAGTGAGCTAGGCTTCTCCAGAACAGGCCGGTTTTTCTTTCAGCCTTTTTTGATTTTTTCATACTCAGCACCTTCGGGGTTGTTGTCTTGTATGAAATCTTTCAAGCATTAATAGAATGTTCCTTTCTTTGATGAAAAAAAAAGAATTGTACCCTTGCTCTTTTTGGGTAGAAACTGGGAAGAGAAACCGGTGTATGAGTCCTTCGAGAGCCAAAATGTGCACCTTTCTCTATGTGCCCATGATGCTGCTTGGGTTGGAATATCATCCTTCTTGGGTGTGGCTGCGGTGGGAACACCTCGTGGAAACATGGGGTCCGTTGGCTCTACTCTCTTGCCTTTCTCTCTTCAGAGGATGATGTAGTTGAAGTCTTGCGTCGATTGAGATCATTGAGGTGCAAACATCGTAGGTCAAGGTCACCATTCGTTCTCGCCAGTCAATCTTGCAGTTGACTATCCAACACCATGTCCTCCCTAGAATTACTTGTTCATCCATGGCACTTGCTGGCATAACATAAAATCAACTTGTCACACAATGGTTGTTAACTAATAAGGGAATTTCAACATAACTGATAGTGGGGGAAATCTTGCCATTCATAGCATGAACCATAACAAGTGTGGGTTCAAGGGTTACCTTGAAGGTTAGGAGTTGAGTGCACATGTTGTAGGACATTAGATTATGGCTGGCACCTGAATCAATGAATGCATTGGTTGAACAGATGGTTTTCATGCACAATTGAAAATCGGTTTGCACCCTTGCAGGAGCAAGTGTCAGGTCTTCCATGGGTTGTAAACCTTCCACAAATGCTTTATAGATAGATATAAGTCATACATTCTTCACCTTGGCCTGATGTGCTTTAGCTTCTTGTATGGCTTGATGTTTTACACAAGTGAGCTCTAGTTTTATCTCCTTTTCCCAATGGATGGCCTGTAAGGTCTGTAATGTTAAGGGACCGTAGTAGCGCTTAAGCTTACTACCATTGATGTAGCCATCCATCTCCATGCCATCGAGAGTTGCAATTCTACAAGACCCTTGTGGCGTGATTTCTACCACCCGATAGGGACCCATGCCACAATACTTGAGCTTACGCTTGGTGTTTCTAATGCTATACAGAAGAGAGAGATCGCCTTCCTTTAAGTTCTTATTATGCAAGTTGCAATCAAACCATTTTTTTCAGCACAGCTTCTCCACCTTCATGCTGTAGGCGGCCCTTAGCATTCTCTCATCAAGTTTTTTGAAGCTTGATTAAGCACTCGAGAATGGCCTCATCAAATATGTGATCCCTAACTGCCAATCTAAGGCTAGGCATGATAAACGCCATGGGCATTATGGCTTCCACCCCAATTGTGAGGCTAAAGGGTGTGCAGTTTGTCGTCACCTTGTGGGCCGTTCGATAGCCCATAGTGCGGTGGTGAGTTTATGCTCCCAATCGCTACGGCGGTTGGCCTCAACCGTACATGCCATGATTCAACACAAGAATTTGTTTGAGCTTTCAGCCCCTCTATTTGCTCGGGGGTAGTAGGGAGTAGATTTTCGGTGCACTATAAGGAACTCACTCATTAGTATTCTAATTGTATCGTTCATGAAGTGTGTCCCTCTATCACTCATAATCTTGAGTGGGAGGCCGACACAGGATATCACATTCTCGTACAGGAACTTCGCAAAATGGCCCTCGCATCCGCTTTCCTGGTGGCCTTGGCATCTGCCCATTTGGTGAAATAATATGTGGCTATGATAATATAATGGGCCTGAGTTCCCTTCGCGACAGGACTGATAGGACCCACAAAATCGATTCCCCACTTTTCAAAGGGCTAATCAGTAAGGACCCCGGTCAATGGCATGTAGTCCTAGTTATGAGGTATGGACATGTGTTGGCAAGGATCACAATGCTTGACAAACTCCACAACAAAGTTCACCAGCGATGTGACCACCATAACCCGATTAAGTTCACCAGCAAAGTGATCACCAGCGATGCCTAAATGAGCTTCCTTTAGGACTTCCACAAACTCATCTTCCCAGATGCATCAGTGCATAATACCATCTTTCCCCATTCGGTAGAGTTGTCCGACTACTATCAGTTGGTATGGGGCTGCACCCTTGATGAGCTTCCTAGCCCTATCCTTATTGAGTGCTTTGTCTTAGGGGAACCCTATTGTTAAAAAGTGTCTGATTTCCCTTGCCCATTCAGGAACTAGATTGATTAAGAATAGTGTGGCATTTGGGAGATCATCTTCCACTCCAGTAGCAAGCTCATCACCCGAGAGATGTGATCTGCCATGAAATGTGTACGTCCCTTTCTGACTACTACCATCAAATCAAATTCCAAAAGGATAAGAATCCATCAGGTGATGCGACCTATCATCCATGGTTTATTGACTAAGTAGAGGAGGGCCTGGTGATCAATGAAGAAGACAAACTTGTTTGCTAACAAGTAATGCCTAAACTTTTTAATTACATATACCATGGCTAAGCCTCCAATGAATTCATTTTGACATCGCTCAACTAGCGACTAGCAAAGTATATGGGATAATCTCTAGATTAAACTCACCCGGCTGTGCCAGTACACACCCTATCGCAAATTTTGAGACATTGATGTGAACATGAAACTCCAAGTCCCAATTGGGCGCTCGTTGATGCTAAGACCAACTTTAGGGTCTCATAAGACAATTGGCATTTTTCTATCAATGGAATATAATCAACAATTTGTACAGAGGGTAGGCAATCTCTGTGTAATTGTAAATAAATCTGCGGTAGTAGCATGTATGCCCGGTGAACCGTTGTACACCCTTTGCATTTGTGGTTGGGGGTAATTCCAAGATTATTTTGACTTTGTTATAATCAGTGGAGATCCCATTATTGGACACTACATGTCCGAATATTACCCCATGTTTAACCCAAAATTGGCACTTCAGTGGATTGAGGGAGATTCTATACAGACGACATCTTTTAAACACCAATCTCAAATACTTAAGGTGATCATCCCAATTAGAGGGAACACACAGATCATCTAGAAATCCCTCAAGTATTCCTTAAACGCAATGATCATTAACCGTTGGAATGATGCAGGCGCATTAGTGAGTCTGAAGATCATCACCTTTGAAGCATAGACCCCCCATTCTATGGTGAAGGCCACTTTATGCTCATCTTGGGGTGCTATGGACACCTGGTTATACCTCGAGAACCCATCCAATAAGCTATAAGCTTCTTTGCCTACAACTCTTTCCAGGACATGCTCTGTGAAGGGCAATGGGTAATGATCCTTACGAGTCACGGCATTTACCTTCTTGAGATCAACGCATACAACTGCCTAGCAATGAGAGTGGCGAGTCCAAACACTGCAGGCGGACCTTAAGACAACAACGGCGTCTTTCCCTATGGTTTGAGATTTTGATCAGGTCCATGACAGGCTACAGGAAGTGTTGTCCCATGCCTCTACCCTTTGATTCTCACCACACATAGTCCACAACACATACACTTACAACCTGCACACACTCACCGTTGCACTCCTCCCCCACAACATCAATTTTGATAACACACTCACACTACACGACCTCAATGAGGGCTTCCATCACTCCACTCTACAAGCACATTCAATTTTGGAAATGGCCTAATTCCATGAGGATCCAGTTTTGGATGCTGATATAGATATCCTCACCCTCTTTTATCGCCCCATCATCTACAATATTATGGCATGGTGCAGAGTGCTCAAAGACTCAGCCAAATATCTCATGGCCACACCAGTATAAGAACTAGTAAAGCTTGAAGCTCTAGAAGACCACCCCTGCCATCCCAACATAATCAGTGCAGTCTAAAGTGGATGCAGGCATGCGGTCGCACTGAAGATAGGTATATCTTCCACTTCTTATTTTGAAAAGCAAGCAAAAGATAGCCACCAACCGACTCACACATAGCTTACCCCACTAAAGTCCAGGACCATGACATGGGCTTAGCCTGAGATCTTTTCTCCTCCGCCACCACTGCCCTCATCACCCTCACACCTAGACACAACACCGGGCATAGGCCCAAGCTCCACCATTATAGGCACTCACCCAAGCACAACAACCACCTCACAAGCATCTACTTCATAGCACAAAGCTGAGACCATGCAAAACCAGCCTGTTGAGACGGACAAGAACAAGAAGACATGGGAACCAAGCACTGGTATAATATTCTCAAACCCATGCTCTTCTCAGATATCGAAGGGTCCTATGAAGAGGAACCGGAGGAAGAAGTGGCACAGCAGCCACCAAAAGAACAGGTGCAACCACAAGACTCCACACATAACCACGACACTTGATATGAAGCCATCACACCATTCCGATCGGTCGAGAATGTGGCAGATGTCAACAGATGGAAAGGGAAGCTACAGAGCTTTCATCTCTCCAGGGACGATAGCATGGAGGTGCGAGCCCTCACTGAACTCATTCAACACAGCTTCTGCAAGTGGCGACATGAACACCAATGGCATACTCGGGGAGGCTACACCCAACCAAGTTATAAGTTAATTCCTACTACTGACATTGATGCAAGGCTCCAGCCTCAATGGAGAATTCAATTTTTGTGGCATACAGTATTTTGGACCACATATTGCTGCACGGAGCCTGAATGGAGAATCGACCCCACATTTATGCCCTATGTTGCCGTTGGAGTTGGCCCGATTTTGAAAAGATGCACGATGCAGATCCCAATGTTGCATACAATTTTCTGCACTTTGATTTTCCTGCGATTGGCTCTTCCCTCGCTCTGGCCGCCTAGATGGAAGAGTTCAATACAACATTCGCATCTATGCTTGATTCAGCTATTGTAGCCACCATGCATTTTTTCTGGCTATTGATAATATTGCTAAGGGACCTGCCTGCACAAGCCTTGCCAATGAAAGAGCTTGTCTCCACCAGTGGGGCTGCGAACGAGCGGAGATCGCGTCTTCAATCTGAAACGAGTGCCCTTCATTCCCTCAGGTCATGCAGCTCTATGTACGTGTCTGAAAAATTCATGGACATCACATCTAGACATTTGAAGGTATGTTTGAGACACATTTTTGGAAGCCTCTCCATCCATTCTGCCGCATCTCCCATAAGATGTTCGACCACTATTGCATCATGAACAACGTCTTCAAATCCAACATCATGCACCAGACACAATCCACGAATGGATTGTGAATAGGAAGGGGGGCATGTTAACAACCATTGAGCATGTTAACGAATCTAGCCTATCCAAACCCTATGATTTTGGAGCCACAAGTGGCTTCGTTTCGTAGTAGACGTGGGATCACCCAAATTGGCCAGAGCCATTTGGAGATGACGGAGTATGGAGAGAATTAGCATATGACTTGGTACTAGATGAGCCCAAGTGGTTGTAATGTGAGAGAGAGAGGGACAGAGAGAGAGAGAGAGAGAGAGAGAGAGAGAGAGAGAGAGAGAGAGAGAGAGAGAGAGAGAGAGTTCTCTTCACAAATTGTTTGAATGAGTAGACAAAGCTGCACCTGAAGTATTCAATGTACTCTTTACGATTTGTTGGATGACCAAACTAAGCTGTATTTAAGATTTAAGGTTATGAGCACTAATTTAAGGATTGGACAGAGGAACTTTGAGCATTATGAAACCCAAGAATCTACGTTGCTACAAAACATACAAACTTTGACTTAACCCTCACGTTCTAAACAATTCGCTCATCTATTTGGTGGGTTATAATAACAAGATCAATGTTTACAAGCATATTGTTCAAAACAATGTTTGCTCATCTATTTGGTGTATTATAATGTTTGCTCAGCTATTTAGTGTGTTATAGCTAGATCAATGTTTATTGAAATGGACAAAGAGGGATTAGAGGTTCAACTATTGTTGCTTATTTAATTCAAAGTGTGACTACTTGCTCAATTGACTGAAGGAAAGTTTTGACGACTTCTCACCTCCTCCGAGTTCTTTTTTGGTTAAGGAAAATTTGAGCCTACCAACTCGACTCGCATTAAGAACGCTTGTAGGGCTATGCTTATCCTTCTTCCTTTGCACTTTAATAAACTATTCCAAAAGGGTAAGTATACTACTATTCCAAAAGGGTAAGTATACTTAAGCATATTGCTTGCGTTGCACTTGAGTTACACCTTGCATCACTAGGAGATATTGCTTTGATTATATTGAAGGTCAAGGAGGCTACTTTGAAAACTTACTCCGATTATAAGATATAATGGCAACGACAACCTTCTGTAAAACAAAATTAAAAATCTAGCAAGCCTAAACCCAAAAAAAAGGGTAAGCATAGGTAAGTACTTGAGCTTGCCAAGAGACGTTGCTTCTAGGCCCCTTTGAAAATTGGATGGCAAGGGAAAAACTTTGTTGTGTTCTTGAAAACTCTTGAGGTCTAATTGACTCTATGCAGGAGAGTCGCCCACATGATTAAGAGCCCCACCAAATCATTAAAAAAGAATGACCAGCGTGTTTGTTGAGGCAGTTCCTTATTGGGAAAAGAATAAAACCAAGCATCCATCTCAAGGATGCCTTGAAATTTCTGATAACCACAGAGTCCTTTGTTATGAAGTAGAATGCAAAGATGGAATTAAGGCTCCAAGCTTCGTCTGGCTTGGAACAGCACAAGCTATGGAGCTGCGGTTTCCAGTAATTGAGAATCAGATCAATGCTCGTGGATTTCTGACGAGCTTCCCGGTACATTACCGTAAGATATGTCTTCATCCGTCTTACTCAGATGCTCGATCATATTCACGACTGCAGCCATCGTTGGCCTCTGATCAGGAGAAGGCGCCACACACGGCATTGCGACCTGCAACAACTGCACCATTTCGTCCTCCACATGCGGAGCCTTCATGAGTTCCGGGTCGAAAACGTCTGCTGTCGATTCTTCTCCGACGACCGATTGCACCCACGTCGGCAAGTCGACTCCTTCGTCATCGTCCATTCCGGCCTGCGCCGGAGGTTTGCCAGTCAACAGCTCCAGCAGCAGTACTCCGAAACTGTACACATCCCCTTGCTGGGTCACCTTTCTTGGATCTGTGACCTCCGGTGCGATGTATCCCACCACTTTGTTACTTCCAGGAGCCAAGGAAACCATCTGAACCAGCCCGTAATCGGCCACGCGAGCATCGTTATCTCTAGTCAGTAGAACATTTGAAGACTTGACACTTCCATGGACGAATTGGCAGCTATGGAGATAAGCAATTCCTCGAGCAGCAGAGAGGGCAATTCGAAGACGAGCGTACCAGTCAAGGGGAGTTCTGCCGGCAGCTGTGCTGCCTAACTCCGACCAAAAAGAAAGAGATGAACAATGCAGAATCGGACGGATTGACGGAATCAAGGCAATCAGAGGGAAAGAGTGCGTGCATTGTCGACGAAACAGTGCAGCGCAATCGAAACAGAAAATACACTAGCAAGATAGCTCACTCACCATGTAACACTGCGGATAAGCTCCCGTTGGGCATGTACTCATACACGAGCAGCTTCTCCTCTTTGTCGAAATAGTATGCCGTCAGAGGTACAAGATTCTTATGGTTCAGGCTGCCTATCATCTCGATGCGTTTCCGATAATCCTCCTTATCATTCTCGACATCCCTCAAGCGCTTCACTGCAACCATTCCACCATCCTCCAGAACTGCCTTGTACGCTGTGCCCAGGCTTCCCTTGCCCAAGACCTCGGCCGAGGCCCTTAGCAGGTCGTCCAAATCGAAGGTTCGCTTGCTGCTGTCAATGAATACAAGCTTCTTTCTGTCCTCACCCTCCCTCACAGTTGAAGATTCTCGCTTCGGGACATCTGTAGCCACGGCAGCTTCCCGGCTTAGCCCACCTTGAGGTTGAGATGCTCCGGTATCGTGTACGTCTTGCCTGTCCTCTGCCTTTGGCCGACACAACAGACAGAAGCAGAGCAATGATACTAGCAGGAGTAAAGCAATGCACCCAAATACGATGCCCACAATAGCTCCTGGGGTCAGCTTATGATGCTTTCCTTCCGTCGGACTCGGTGGCTGCGAGCTTGCCGGAGACACGGACGTGCACTGTACGAGCGGTCCTCCGCAGAGATTAACATTCCCAGCAAAGCTACCAGACGAAAACCGCGAAAGAGTCGATGGAACGGACCCATTGAGCTGGTTGTATGCGACGCTGAAATTGATGAGAGAAGTGATATTTAATGGGGGGATGCTTCCGGAGAAGGAATTGTTCTGCAGA
Organism: Dipteris shenzhenensis; assembly: GCF_047967505.1. Taxonomy (NCBI): domain Eukaryota; kingdom Viridiplantae; phylum Streptophyta; class Polypodiopsida; order Gleicheniales; family Dipteridaceae; genus Dipteris; species Dipteris shenzhenensis. Next base: position 23,963,233 of record NC_141622.1, on the reverse strand, counting down.
TAGAGAGATTTGAGACGGGAGAGCTTGCCAAGCGACGAAGGGATAGGCCCGCTGAAGCCGTTGACGGAGAAATCGAGCTGCTGCAAGAGAGGCCAGCTGAGGGAGAAATTGAAAAGGAGAGGTCCAGAGAAGCGGTTCTTCTGGAGGTAGAGGCGGCGGAGGGAGGAGCAGTTGGCGAGGTCAAGGGGCAAGGGACCGGAGAGTTTATTGGAGCGCAAGCTGAGGGTGTCGAGGGAGTCGAGGAGGCCGAGGGAGGAGGGGGGGATGGAGCCGAGCAAGGATTTACCAGGGAGGCGCAAGGCAATGACGCGGCGGGGGGAGGAGGAGGAGTTGGAGCAGGAGACGCCTTCCCAGGAGCAGATGGAGGGGACGGAGGAGGAGTTCCATGACGGGAGGAGGCGAGGGGGGGAGGAGAGGCTGGTTTTGAAGGCGAGGAGGGCGGAGGCGTCGGAGGAGAGGTTACTGCAGGAGGCTATGGAGCAGAAATACAACAGAAGAAGAAGAAGACGAAGAAGAAGAAGAAGAAGGTTGACGGCCATCTCGAAACGAGGCCATGCTAAAGACATGACTGCGTTGCGAGAGCTCTTTTATTTGGAGGGTGGCTTAGCGGCGGTGGCGCAAATTTTGGGGACCTCCCTGGCGGCGCCTCCCTCCCTCTCTCTTAAAAAGTTGCTCCGCCAACTTTAACGGTGGCGCAAATTTTGGCTTGGCGCTCCTCCTCCACTGTTTGCAACGCAAATTTTGGCCCTTTTTTGCCAATACTATCCCACCTTTTCCTCCTTTCGTAACTTTACTTTGCGGCTCGGCCTTCACTTTTGGCTTTCTACCCCCAACGACGCCCCTTTCCTCCTTTCTCCACCACTATCCCTCCTCAAGGTCGCGGGTCAATAGAGATGCAACCTCCACCGTTCGATCTAGTCCCTCTAAAACTCGGAAAGTGACCCCCAAATTCCAACGACGCAAAATCCAAATGCCCGTCCTGCAAACCTTCACAATCGGGAAAGGCCATGTGTCGGCCTTTTCGAGGAGGAAGCCGATCGGATTTTGACTCCCAAACACCGCGGCCGGTTGACGAAATCCGGCCGGCTTCCTCTACTCGATCAAGAGCTCGCATTTGACCCCACAAAATAGCTTTATTTCTTTCTTTTTTTTTTAAGCTCAAAAAAAATTTCCTTGGTATTCTTGGCCCCAAATTTTCTAATCAAAAAAATCTTCAATGACTAGGTCAATCGAGTGTTCCACAAAGAAGTTCTACATAGTTCCAGGCTATGAGGACATTCCCACGAATTTCTAATCACTCCCATGCAAAGAGGCTTGGAATTCGTCGTCAATCAAAGAGTTCTAAGGCAACAACACTTGAAGTTTCATTGTATATAGATTGCTAGCTTTTTGAATGAACACTAGTCAAGTATGAAGCCTATTAGTGGCCAACCCACATCATCTTTCAGCTCAAGACCCAAGGCAACAACACTTCAAGATAGTAGGAAACCTAGATTATCTATAAGAAAAGGACCCTCTTTATCTCTTCAAACTTCCATCTTCTCGGGCCAACGTTCACCCCAAGTTCGAAGGTGACTTCAAGATTGTAAGAAACCTAGATTATATAAGAAGAAAAGGATAATGGAGTCTCTCTTTTTTTAAAACTAGTCACAAATATGTGGAAATAAATGTGTATTCTTCATGTGAATAGGGAGCTACCATAAGGAGCATTAGTTACAGGAGCTTACATGCTTGAGGTAGACATTGCTCTCATCTAAGTTTACTTTGAAATGAAATATAGAAAATTGGGTGTGCAAACTTCGAATGGTGGGGCTATACTCACCCTCCCTTACCCCATTCTTGCATTAGTCAAAGCTTTGCCTCTATCAATTTTTTGCTAGCTACATTCAAGTTCCAGGCTATGAGGACATTCCCACGGCCATGAAAAGCCTTCGTTATTTATTCACACAGCAATTTCTAGTCACTCCCATGTAGTGAGGCTTGGAATTCGCCGTCAATCGAGGAGTTCTAAGGGGTCTGGGCAAATAGGAGCCCTGAAATTCAAGTGTTGTTTTTAGACGATCACAGTAGTCCAGAGCCCCTCGAGTGATGCCTGACAGCAAACTAGAGGTGTCGGAGAATATGAAGTATGATGGAGCTCTCAAACATAACGTAATAGTAACCTAGGAAAGGTGGCATGGATAGGACCTTATTTTCCATCAATGAGCTTGACAACGCTCGAATGTCCTCTAAGTTTCCTAAGGATGAGCCATGCCCCCATCCAAATCTTCCTCTTGACTGTGATTATTGAGCACAACAAGCTATGATTATTATGTCAAACGTCCAACCTTTGGATGTGGAAATGAAGTTAAACGCCACAAGGTATGGATATTGTGTCGAACATTTAACATTTGGATGTGGCACCTACATATTATTCAATCCAACTCACAAGGTAATTGCTCCTAAAGCTTTAAAATTGCATATCTTGTAGCACTCACATCTAATCAAGCAACAATTTGTCTCGATATGTAGAGGATAAAACAACAAAGAGAATTCACATGTATTGAAAGTTGAAAACAATGATGTTGATAAGACTTTAGCACAAGTTTTAGGAAAATATTAGCACAAGTTTTGGATTGTGTCACATCTCAAACTCAAGCAAAACCCAAGTTTATTATGGAAAGGAAAACACAAGTGTGACTTATCTTATTCGATAAATGTAGAAAGATTCTTCTGCAAATCTATTCGGAACTCCAGCTCTGCAAGTGATGCAAGTGAAACAAGAAGCTCATACAATAAGTGGGAAGGAGGAGAAGGACAACAAGGTCCACAAAGTACGACTAAACTCCAAGGATACATCACGGGGCCTTCTCACCCGTTCTGATGCATTTCTCCAACTAGCTAATGAATTTATGACTTTTTTTAAAAATTGGCGGACCTAAAATTACACCCCTAGGGGAACTTATTATTAGACCTGGGGGGTTGGGAGAAGAATCTGTCTTAGGTGTACAAGGGTGGGGGACCGAGGTTTTGGGTTAACGAGCTGCAGCTACCATTTATTCAAGGTGTTGAGAGTTAAAAGCAATGGAAGATTCGCTTGTGTATTTTCAAAATGCGAGTCGGTGCAGGTGATTCGCTACATTTCGAAAGTACACTTGGCACAGTGTTCGAGAGGAAGGAGGTGGGAAGTAGCTATGTATGGCGACTAGTCCAGTGGTCCTTGCTGGAGCCTGAGGAGTCCAGGTTGCAGGTAGGCCCATCAGCGCAAACGTCCCACGTCGGGACTGTCACGTTTTGTCACTTAAAGGCTCCCCCCCCTTACTTATCTTTGCTTTTTTAAATGCATAGACGTTCGTGGGGCTCACGGGTGTCGTTGTCCCCGCTCCTAAGTGCCCGATTTTTGCGGTTTCGGCCAATTTATTTATCCATTTTTCCTATCCCCTTTTCAAAACCTGCTATAAAGCCTTGCGCGTTGGATCGGTTACCCCCTTTAAGCACCCACCACATTTGTAAATATTAAAATAACGCCTCCCGCGCAACCCACATCCTAAATAGATGGTTGGTGGAACTTGGAGCTTTCAATTCTTTATGCTTGTTTTTCAAGAAGAAACGTGAGCTGTGTTAAATAAAAATAAGTACAAAATATGACAATTGCTGTAATTGCAATTAAAGGGTTGCCGTTGAGTTCACAATTATTCGATATGCTTTGTGTTAAGAAACACCACTTCCTCTTCCTTCTCCTGTGCACTACAAGTACTACATCTGCCTACTAATAATCAAATCTCTTTGTCACGTCAAGTCCCCCACTATGCAAAAGACAAGCCATCAACAATAATCTTAATGTGTCATGTCGAAAGGTGCATGCTTTACTTTCAGATTCTTATATCTTATGTATTGGAGACAATCGTTGATTACCACTACTTCAACGCATGAATGTCCAACAAAAGTGTGAGCAAAATGCAATGTGAATAAGGTATAGTTGCTTTCAAAGAGTTCACTGTATGATGTAAGGATCATGTCTTTAATGCTAAAATTACTGTTGCATTCATACAGTTCATTACATCAGGTAAGCACCATATGCCTTTAATGTTGACACTTCTTTCAACATGGCACTGATGTGTATTCTTTTATATATAGGACACAAAAGCCCACATAGTTAAGGAAGTCATAATTGCATAGACAAAAGGACCTAAATGCAAGGAGGCTTAAAGTGCATTTTATTTTCTACCTTTACATTAAAAGGTTATACATATTCAAAGTAACACATTGCTAAACACAAGCTTTAGAAACAGATGTGATGGAATCTGGGAGCAAGTGATTTAAGATGTTGTCGACTTAGATCACCTTCCCCTATTTGCTTGCTTCGACTTGGCAAAAATTCAAATTGGCAACAAAAGGCCAATCTCTTTCAAACTCAATATGAGCTTCGCACGGAGGCCAAACTTTGAGGACACTATTTGGAGAGCATGGAAGGACAAAGTAACCGGCTTGCACAATCCACTCCACAAATGGAGGGCTTGTATGAGAGAAGTTACAAAGGTCGCAAAGGACTTTTGGGAGAAGAAAGGCCAAATAGAGAAGGCTCGCCAAATTGAACACAACATGGTCTACCTACTCCAAGCACCGGAAGATGCTACTTTGGTGGCACTCGTAAAACACATAGAAGTTGCCATTCACTCCATCGACCACCAGAAGCTAGCATCCGCTAAGTTACAGCTACCTCCTTCATCTTTGCAGTGGTTCGCAATAAAAAAGCTAGAGAACAAATTTCTATTATCCTAGATAAAAATAGAAATCCGATCACGGAGGAGAAAGCAATAGCTGCAATCTTCACAGAGCATATTTCTAGCACGATTGGCACCGAGCCCTCCTCGAGCCCTCCCAGTCTCCCGCCGACTATGAGCAAAGAGTAGTATCCTTTATGGAGAACATCCAAAGGATTGTCCTGCCTCACGTGGTGACCCTTTTATAACGTCCCTTCTCAGAATTCGAGATCAAATTTATATGCATGAGTATGCATGACAACAAGTCTCCAGACCTAGATGGTTTTCCAATTTACTCCTTCCAACACTTTTGCGGGAATGACATGACTCAACTAATCAATTGGTGCTGCCTGAAAGGATCTTTGCCGAAAGAAATTAACATAGGAGTGATAAAGTTCATCCACAGTCAATGGAGACCCTTAGCTATTCTCAATTCTATATACAAAGAGCTAGCCAAGGCCATGGCAAACAGAGTTAATTTTATCCTTAGTCGGCTTATTCAACAATATGGATTCGTACAAGGAAGATGCATTCAAGACATTCATGTGCCTGGAAATCGATCACCACGCTGTGACTTGATGGAGGTTTAGACCTCAAGCGAGTGAGCACTAAATGCAATCACTTGTGCACTAAGTGGGTGTTGAGGCTAGGATGTAATCAACCCTAGTCCGCAGTTGCTCGTGAATCAAAATATATAAAGGCGTGCCCTCTAGGATCAAGGTGCCATGGTAGGATGTAGTACTCTCGGGCTCACTTGCTAGAATTTGACATTCAAAAACGCTAAGATGATTATGCTAGAGCTGGGCTATGAAAACCTAGAGGGTCTATTGGTTTGGCCAAAGAAGATTGGGTGGAGACGACTCTTTTGGAAGGTCCCTCTGGGTAAGCAACTGGGCACTAAGGGATGGCCATTCATTCATCAGCAGATATCCAAGAATGATTAAGAAGCTTGACAAAAAAGGCCTAAGTCTATTCAGAGACTTGTGGGACCTCAATGAAGGAACTTGGCTACCGCTACCCAGAATTAGAGAACTTTTTTCTCTAATTGACAAAGAGGTTGGGAGTGTTCATGAACTCTTGAATAGCTCAAAGATGATTGGCCAACCAGTGGTGCCCAACAAATTATAGATGATTTTAGAGATTTTAGTCTCTTGACTGGAAATCCTCTTCACAGAAGTTTTGCCAAGGAATTAACTAGACCTCCAGATCTTGGGCATTGGCAGAGATTCATACCAAATGGAGGAAGAAAGCTCTGCATGCCAGCATCTCAACTTGGCAAATCAGAATCCAAAAAGTTTGGTCTGCAACTTTAGTCGAACAAACTGAATATACTATGCGTCTTCTTTCTTAGCAAAAGCCTATATCTACATCTGGGCTGTGAGAATTTTCTATAGAGTGTCACTGCGCTGCTGGTTGCAAACATAGATTTAGAAAGAAATTAGTATCATCAATAATATTGTCATTAAAAACTTTCGCACACCGAGAAAATAAAATTGACCAAAGTGCAGATGCTCGGATGGCATTCCAGTTGGGGTGTGTCTCCTAGAAGAAGATAAGCATAATTGAGCAGTAGTTTGGAGTGTCATGAGGACCGTAAGGTTCTGGAGAGTCTATAGTTGAGAAATAGGTGCAGTATATCCTCCTGGGCACTTCTACATCTCTTGCTTCATCCAGATTCTACTCGATTCTCTCTTGTGCCATTTGAGGTTGAGTGTCTTTATTATCTCTTCTTTCCCTTCCACCCAAATTGGGATAGGAGTCAACTAGTTTTGCCCTGCCCATTTGAATTCCCTCAAAGATGGTCTGAGGTGGCCTCCCATCCACAATAGTCTTTCTCTTGACCAGAGCAACTGTCTCTCATGTATAAGTCTCAGATCAAATCTATTGAGTTGATTTTTGGCTATTAAGCTTCCATCTTTCAACCAATTACCCTCTCGGTTCCATAAGTCCCCCCAGATTCATACCCCCTTCTTGTTGAGTCTGAGGGCTCCTTTCAAGCCCTCACGGTTTACCTATGCATTCAGCAAAATTATAGGGAACCATACTGAGTCTTGATTGCAGGAAGTGCTTGTTTTTCTTGAGAAGCTCTTCCACTTGATATACTGTCAAGTTGACTCCCAATCTTGCCACATGTTTTTCCAAAGTTTTGACCCCTTAGCTATACACATTTCATTACCCAACAGTGCCACCTCAATGGGAATCTGTTTCTAGTCTCTACATCTCTTGAGCTTGACTTTTTTAAGATTGTGTATGATTAAAGTTGCCCAGATTGGGTTAGGGTCTAGAAATGCCTTAGTTATCCATTGTTTCATGAATCTTTTTTTTTTTCAAGAAAATTACTTCATTAAGTATGAATGAAAACCGCCAGAGCAAGCTCAAATGCGAGAGTACAGCATGCAATGCATGAGGAAAAACAGCTCAAAATGAGCTAATAAAAAACCAAGGCGGAGACTGAAATTTCCATCTCAATCCTAAGGGAGACTCAGAGAAGAAAGGAGATCCTCTTCAAACTCTGAAAAAAATAACTCTTCGGGCATTGGCTACTCTGGAGGATCCATGCAACTCGCCCATATGGCCATTAGAGTGTTTATTGTGTCAATCCAAATACTAGCCATAGCCTAGGAAGGGTGAACTTGGATACCCTCCATCGCCTCTGTACACCTGGCTCTCCAAATATGCCAAGCTGCAATGCTAGCCAGAATCTCCCAAGACGTGTCTACTGAAGCATGAGAAGCTGTGAAAGGAGTGAAGGGAACATCCTGGAGGGAACAAGACTCCACTGAGTGTTGCCATAAAATGAGAGCTAGATCTAGATCATGTCCCTCGAAAAACACTTGAGGGCCAGTAAGAGATAACTAAGCCACTGAACCTTAGGCCATACAGAAAGGTGCTATATGAAAGATACTAAAAATCCTAGCAACACCTTTCCAGATCATCCTCAGCTATCTGCACTCCCAAAGGCAATGTTGTACTGACTCAACTGCAATGTGACAACGAGGACAAGTAGGGTTAGCCAAAAGAAAAGAGTGATCTTTCTATTCTTGAGGGATTTCCAGAGCCTACACCAGAAATTTTTTTGCACAACTGCGAAAATTTGAAAACTATCCCAATGGGGCACTCTGGAGGGCCTCCAACCTCTACTGTTGAGCTGAATCCTCTAGGCATTTCTATCTGTATAGTGAAATAAGGGGAAGCTCTTCTCTCAGTGCACTGGTTCATGAATCTTGCTGCTGATCTCTCAATGTTCACTATCCCCAGCCCTCCTGTGTCTTTGGGCATTGTGCACACTTGCCATTTAACCTTGGACATTTTGTGGTGGTCAGCATCCCCCCCCACAGGAAGGAACGAAAAAGACTATTGATTTTTTCCAATCTCTTCTTGGTTGGGTTCCAGTAGGAGATAAAGTGGAGGATCGAGGGATAGATGTAATGGTTAAGGACAAACTTCCTTCCTGCCAGAGTTGGCTGTAGGCCTTGCCACTTGTTAAGTTTATCCTTAACTTTATCTATTACCTAGTCCCACTGATAATTTAGCGAGCATCTGAAGCCCATCGGGATTCCAAGAAGTTTGAAAATTTATCCTTCCCTTATGAATTTGCATCCTTTTTCTAAGAGGAGTTGGGGAGGAGGATTCCTGGTACCATGTATGCCTATATTTTCGTGGTTAATTCTAGAACCTGAGGCTAGATAGAAAATGTTTAGGCATTTCAAGGCATCATCCACTAAAAGCTCATCGTTATGCAGAGTCAGCTTGGTATCATATGTGAATCGTTGATAGATGATCTATCTCCCTTCTTCCACTCGTATTCCTTTGAGGGTACCACTATCAACCTTGTCCTAGATGAGCCATCCAAGTGAGTCCGTCACTATAGCAATAAGTAGGGGAGCTAGTGGGCATTCTTGTCTGATGGACCTCTTTAGCGTGAAGGAAGGAGAACTCTTTCCATTAATCTCAATCTTGCCTCTGCCTTGAGAGAGTAGGATCTTGAGGTAGGTTATGTATCCGAGGCCTACTCCCATGTCCTGGAGTGAGGAGAGGATAAAGCCCCATTCCATCCTGTTATAAGCTTTATCAAAGTTTACTTTGAGGAAGCAAATATCTTGCTGGGTTTCCTCAAAAAGCTCTAATCCTTCCTACAGCATTAGGATAGCTCTAGGATGTGTCTTCCTTGGATGAAGCCCTTTTGTTCTTCCCTTATCCACATCTGCATTATGATTTTTAACCTTTTAGCTAAAGCCTTGGCAAAAAGTTTGTAACTGGTGTTCAACATGGTCAGTGGCCTCCAGTTTTTAATCTCATCTTTGGGGCCTCCTTGGAATTAACTTGATCATCCCTGTGTTAACTCTTGGATCCAAGGAGCCTTTTTATTTTGAGTCTTGCCAGAGCTCTAGAAGGCGCAGTGTCCCACTCTGTCCTAGAAGACTTGGTAAAACTCCAGCGGGAGTCCATCCTCACTAAGAGTCTTTCCTTAGCCATGACGTTAGTTGCTTCTTTGTCTCCTCAACGGTAAGGTCTGTATCTAAGTATTGGTAATCAAAAGGGGAGACTTCCTTAATGCTCGTCTATCTACAACGATCTCTAGCTCTTAGTTTTTTGGCTGAGAGGACCTCAGTTTCTCCTAAGATAACTTGAAAGTGGGGGATGACAAGTTCCATAATCTCGTTAGGATCCTACACGAGCCTCCTTTCTTTCTATAGCACATCCAAGGATTACTTAGCATGTTTCTTTTGAGGCTTCTGTACATTTCTTTATTGGCCCTGTCTCTTTTTCTTGCCCACCACTCTCTTGTATATATTCTAACCTATTTTGCTTCGATTTCTGCCTCAAATTTCAAGTTGTTTCTTGCACTTCTTAGTTGAGCCTATCCCTGAGGTATAAAATCCTCCTCAAGTCTCTTGATCAGGTCTTCTAGGGCTTCTCGCCTCATTAGCCTGGCTTTGTCCAATCTTTGTTTAATCGCATTCAAGAAGCATCCTATGCATTATGTGGCTCTCACCCGTAATTTGTCTGTCGTGCTAGCTATTCCTTTGAATGCCTTTTGCCGAATTCTTGCAATCTTGGTTTCAACATATGGTAGCTGAAAGAAAAAAGGGTTGGCTTTGAACCAAGAACAGAACCTCGTCCCTTCTCCCTTTTCTAGGGAGATTAATACCGGTTTATGGTCAGAGAAGGGGAGGGACAGAAGAGCACTAGCCTTGTGACAAAGGGCATCATCCAAAAGTCTTCTAGAAAAGTAGGCTCTATCCAGCTAAGCTTTTCTATGATTCTGTCCTAACTGATTATTAGTCCAGGTGAAAGCAGTGTCTTCAAAGGCATCGATTAAGACAGCTTGATCTTTTAGGTTACTCCACGCTGTCAACTCACTCCCGCTTAGAATGTTGCCTAGCCCATTCCATCTATCTCTTATGCTTTCGACCGTATTGAAGTCCCCTAGGAGGATAGTGTTATCTTTCAGGGATTTGCCTTCCCACATGAGTACTCTATCTCTAACGGAGTTGGGGACGTAGACCGAGAACACTGACACTCTAGGTTGGGGGTGTGAAGTCAACCCCTATTCCATTTTGACCGAAGGTGGTTAAGACCCCTCCTACTGCCTAGGAAAGGTGCTTGGCAACTCCCAGCATTGCCCCCCCTCTACCTTCTTCATGATCAGTGTATAACCACTCTCTTTTGTCGTCAATATGGCTAAGTTGCCACCTTAGCTTTGATCCCTCGACTTTGACTTCCTGTAGTGCTAGAAATTTAGGGTTGAGACCTTTGCCACGGATCCATCTTCTGAGAATTGCTGGTCTAAGATCGTTTGATAATCCTTGGACATCGATACTAAGGAAAGTGAAGAAATCTTGTTTTTGCATCATTGGGTATTGCTTTTGTTTCTTTTCTTCGTGAAAAATTAACCTGCCGCACTAACATGAATCCTCTTGATAGCCTTCTCTTCTCTCTCTATGGACAGCTTGGCTCCTTAGGCTTCTCGTTTTGAGGGGCTAATTGAAGACTTCGCCTTTCATCTTGCAAAGTTTGTCTTCCTTTCACTAGAATAAATAGGGGGTCATCTCTGTCCAGGGCTTCATGTTCTGCTCGTTCAAGTTGGGCTTCAAAGTCCTGGGTGTTTTCTATGAATTCTTCTTCATCTAAACTATCTGAAGGTTTTTCCTCAGTGGTCACTTCAAATATACTTGATCTACTTGTTGTTCTTTCCTGACTTCCTTCCACTGAGCTTTATCCTTCCCTTGGTTCTTTGTTTTGGGATGAGCTATTGCTGGGGGGGCTTCTTCTTCTACCTAAACATTTTGAGGGAGAGGCATAGGTGTCTGTGTGTTTTCTTTCCTACAACTATTCCTAGCCGAGTAGTCCTTAATGAAATGTCCTCCCAAGCCATAGAGGAAACAAGACTTGGGGATATTCTTATAGAAAATTTTTTGTATCAGCTCTGTTCCATCCCCATCTCTAGAATTCGAATGGCACTCAGAGGGTTTGCCTCTAAGTCCATCAGGACACAAGCTTGGGGGTTTCCTCTCAAGCTGATAAACCTTTCCATTTCCAGGGCCAAGGACTGACCTAGGGGGGCGCAAAGAGCCTCAAGTTGCGGGAAGAGGGAGAGCGGGAGGTCAGGGAATTCTGCCAAAATTGGCACTTTGGAGGGTGGAGGTGTATCGGGGTTAAAGGTAGGTTCCCACATGTGAACTGATAGAGGCTGACTTCTAATGGTCCACGAGCCCTTCTGCACTACTTATGATGCCATTTATGGTTTTTCAAAAAGGAAAACAATATATCCATTTCTTAGGAAGCGAACGCTAGTGATGTTCAACCCTTTTCGAGAGCAAAACTTCCTAACCCATCCTTGCAAGTGGTTGGGGACCGTGGATATATCCTACCACCGTGCAGGAATAGAGCCATTTTGTGGTTTCATTCAGCATTCCATTGTGAACTTTCACAGTAGGAAGCTTACCTCTGACAAAGCCAGGATTGATCGAGCTTTTTCAAGATCTTCTTCTAAGGGGGTGGCGGTGGGTGGATCATTGAAGATTCTCCTTGCTCTCAGTGAGATCCTGGTGAGAGCTACTCCCATGCCGATTGGTTTGGGGTTGCAAGGGCTTTAAACAGGCTTTGGCCGCCTCCTTGGAGAGCTCCCACATCGGTTCCTTTTGACACCTTCGGCAAGGCTCTCCCTTTCTTGATTTCTTGCATCGTATTCCGGGGAGGGGCTCCATGAGAAGGACGTTTGTGAGCTTGAGCAGCAAAAGAAAGAGATTTTGCTTTTTTTATTCCGTTTGCATCGTGGTAAAAAAGTGAGAAGTTGTCTGATGTGGACTTGAAGTCCGCTAGTAGTCTCTTGAGTCCCTTGTTGATTGTACCTTTCTATAGTTCTTGCATGTCTTTATCCTCCAAGTGTAGGGTGAAGCCCAGTAGATTGGATAGATCTACCATCTTTTCTCTTGTCATTTCTAGCATGTCTACATCTTGCTCTCTGGTAGTGTCCATCTCATGATTGGGTCTTGTCCCTAGATTGCTATTAGTGGAGTCACCATCTTTGGTGGCTTCAGGCTGAGAAGCTTTGGAGGTGGTGGCAACCCTATCTCCGCTATATAAGGTCATTGCTCTTCCTTTTTCTCCTCCGTAGTCTTTTTGTTGCTCTCTATAGCTAAATTTATTTTTTCGCCTACCTTGATAGGGAGGCTACAATCCTCTTTGTACTCCCCCTTTTTTTTTCTATAATATAATTTTTTTCTGCCCAAAAAAGAAGTAGATCATGAAGCTTTTGATGTGCTCTTTGTTAGTCTTTATTGCCATTGGCAATGACAAATGTATTCTATCTTATACTAACTTCAAGAATATTTTCAATGATTTGTCCATATTGTGATTGGTCATGCAAGCAAAATCATACATGAATCCATGCTAAAAGTAATAAGGAAGATACAATTATTGGAAACTTTATCTTTAGGTATATCTATTCCCTCTAAGCAACAACTCATCGTGAATGGGATTAGATGTCAAGGAGATCAATGTGCACCAAACCCTTCTCCCACTAAGAGGGAGTGGATCTATCAAGTTGTGCCCATTTAGCCATCTTTGTAAGTTTCTCCTTATTATGTAGCACATCTATGAACATACTCAATAGCAAGCCCACCATTTGATTATGTATCCGTATGACAAGACCTTGAAAAAGTTGTGTGTTACATTATGCTCTAGCATTAGCAATTATTATATACGCTTCGTGTTTCCCCTTAGCAAAAAACACCCCTTCCTCTTCCTACATGGCATGGGTAGAAACATACTGGGAAAAGAAAAATGCAATTTATAGAATGGCACCATGGCTTCATCAACAAAGTATATACCGATCCCTTTCTAGGAGTGAAGGGTAAACTATGTCACAAGTAGTTGGCAATCTCCAATGCTTACTAAAATAACTACATATATAGTTTTGTAGGCAAAGCTATGTGTGAATCACTTTTTAAGCATGCTTATTGCTTCCAAAATGGCTATGAACAGAGCTCGATCACATGATTTATAGTTAGATATTGCTTCTAAGAATGTCTTTCACACATGTTTTGCATGTGTAAATCCTTTAAATCATAGAAGGAAAAAAAAGGCACAAAGCTTTTTAAGGGCTTTTGATTACAAAAAGATCATGGAGCTTTTGAGATTCTCTTTGTTAGTCTTTATTGCCATTGGCAATGACAAATGTTTTTTGGCTTATATACTAACTCCAAGAAGCTTTTCAGTGATTTTACCATATTGTGATTTGACATGTTAACAACACCATATGTGCAGCTAGGGTAAAAGTAATAAGGAACACACAATTATTGGAAGACTTTATATTTAGGGGTATTTAGTCCTAGATTGCTCTAAACAACTCCTCATAGTGAATGGGATTACATGTCAAGGAGATCAATGTGCACCAAACCCTTCTCCCACTAAGAGGTAGTGGGTCTATCAAGTTGTGCCCATTTAGCCCTCTTTGTAAGTTGCTCCTTATTATGTAGCACATCTATAAACATACTCAATAGCAGGCCCACTATTTGATTATGTATTCTTATGACAGGCCCTTGCAAATTTCATTCAAAGAAATACCATCTACTGAGAATAATCTTCCCAACTCCTTCACAACATAAGAAGAATTGTTGGCACATGATACAAGCTGCAAATCAACAAACAAGTGCTCCTTGGAAGTTATGAGCCTTGATGCACCACCGTCCACACCAATTTTTGGTACATGATATAGGCTACAAATCAACAAACAAGAGTTCCTTTGGAAGCTATATGCCTTGATGAACCACCACCAAATACTAATTGTATTTGCAGTATCACTCACACTAAATCAAGTAGCCTCAAGATTAGGATCATAGCTGCATATAAGACCATGCTTTAGCCATGTAGTTTGTGGAAATAGTATCTTTATCAACATTAGAATCATGAGAATCTAAGACAAACATTATAGCCTCAAGATTGGGATCATACTTGCATGTAAGACCATGCTTTAGCCATGTAGTTTGTGGAAAGAGTATCTTTATCAACATTAGAATCATGAGAACTTAATACAAACATTCTAGCTTCCTTTTTCTTATCTTTCTCTATTCTTTTCTTGCATTCATTATTATGATGACATAGGTTCTTATGGTAATGGCATCTTCCTTTCTTCTTTGATTTGCCTACATCATCCTTTCCCTTTCCCTTAATAGACAACTATCTTGATTTCATCCTTAGGCTACCTGCCACCTTATGCTTGCCTTGACTCTTATCATGGATAGAAAGTGCTTGATCACTTTTATGAGAAGAGGAAGACATATTCTTCCCTTATTCTTCCTCATGCAAGAACAAATCCACAAGCTCCTCAAACTATAGAGGCTAAGAATTTCCCCTCAAAGACAAGGTCAGGGAAGTGGGGAAGCTCAAGTAGGAAGCTAGCACTGGCTGAGTGGTGATGACTGCAATGTATTAGAAGCTCAATATTTTCAAAAATAATACCATCAATGCTCTCTAAGGTCTTGGATATTTTTCAAAAATAACACCATCAATATTGAGGTTTGCTCTCTAAGGTCTTGGATCTTATTCAAATGCTCTAGTATAATGTCACCCTTATGATTCAAATCATAGTAGAAAAATTCAAATTTGTGGTTCAAAAAATATAGGAAAATCGGACAAATGATTCGATAGGAAGAATAAATCGGGCAAAATTCAAATCATAGTAGAAATTTTTGAATTCATGATTCAAAAAATATAAGAAAATCGGACAAATGATTTGAGAGGGAGAATAAATCGGGAAAAAAAAACACTAATACGTCACATTTTTTCATAAATCAACACGTCATCCAAACGTATTCGTATGAATACTTTTATAAGTATGAATAAACATGTATTAGTCTGAATACATTCTTCTATTCTTCACACCATTTTTGCGTATCCCATGCTTGGTTCTCTAGCCAAGCAGAAGAGATCAAAGAAGGAAAAGTAAAGAAGGAAGACCCTTTGAAGTTGCAAAAGTAATCTAGAAGGTCTGAATCAAAATGGATTTGTTTTTGTATGTGGGAGTTCAAGGGTCTCTTTGTTGAGTGCCTGAGATCTATTTTGTGAGTTGTTTTTTTATGTTTGTTTTCTTATTAAGAGACTTAGGTCTCCTATACTAGTTGTGATTGTGGGTCTTGTTTGAATTGTTATTGTGGGTTTGCTTGTCTTATTTAGGTGTTTGTTATTATAGTCTTTTTACTTAGCAAGAGTGTCTAAAGTTTTCCTTTGAAAGTGAATTATAATTGTTAATTCTTTGTTTGAATTAAAATTTTTACTTTTTGTTTTTTGAATTAATTAAAACTTTTAGCATTCTTACACTTTCTTTTGAACGAATATTGAATATTGTTTCAATAGAATGTGAATGAATGATTTCCATTTACATTCATTCATTCTTACAATTTATTTTCAAAGAATACTTTATATTCTTTTAGGAGAATGTAAATGAATGATTTGCACTTACATTCACTCATTCTTATACTTTCTTTTGAAATAATACTCTATGTTCTTTCAAAGAATGTGAATGAATGATTTCCATTTACATTCACTAATTCTAACACTTTCCTTTGAAAGAATACTTTACATTCTTTTAGGAGAATGTGCACGAATGATTTGCACTTACATTCACTCATTCTTACACTTTCTTTTGATGAAAGAATACTTTATATTCTTTCAGAGAATGTGAAAGAATGATTAGCACTTACATTCACTCATTCTTGGCTAAAAGTAGGTTAACATGCTACGCTTTTATATTTATTAGAATTTAGCATATATTGTTATCATATCAAACCTCCACCTATCAAAATTATAAATTATATTTTGAAACTTTTATGTTGTGAACTTATGCGTAGGAATATCATACAGCACAATTGGAATCTATAAAAATCTATATTAATATCTTAGGACCACTATTAGCATATGAATTAGCACATGTCCTGGATAGGCTTTTTTGCACATGTTAACATGCTTTCACCCTCTTACACTTTCTTTTAAATGAATATTGAATATTCTTTCAATAGAATGTGAATGAATGATTTCCATTTATGTTCACTCATTCTTACTCTTTATTTTTAAAAGAATACTTTAGAAGAATGTGAATAAAAGATTTGCATTTACACTCACTTATTCTTACACTTTCTTTTGAATGAATATTGTATTTTTTTAAATATAATGTGAACGAATAATTCATATTTTACATTCACTCATTTTCACACTTTCTCTTAAAAGAATACTTTATATTCTTTCAGGAAAATGTGAATAAATTATTTGCATTTACAATCACTTATTCTTACACTTTCTTTTGAATTAATATTTTATATTCTTTTAAGAGAATGTGAATGCATGATGAAAGCTAAATACTATTGTACTTGTCATTGAATGGATGTATCTACAATCTTGTATTCTTGAAAGTGTGTTTGGATGAATATTTATTGCTTTCAATGAAATATTTATTGTATTGTGTTCCTTTAGCATACAGAAGTAATGATTTATGTGTCCTTTATGTTTTTAAGTTATATTTTATTTATTGTATCATTTCACCCATAGTCTTATAGTGTGATCATTGATGAATTACCTGTTATTAATGCAGTAACATTTTCGCTACCACCAATTCAACGAATTGCTCTTTCATATATTTTAAAAATACATGCTGTAGTTTTTTCTTTTAGGGAGGTGTCGAGACTCTCCATGAACATTGTTCCCTTGGGAGTAATGCACATTACATTTATCAATGGCATGGCCTACTTACTAGTCCATCCATTAAAATTCAAATATTTTTTTCTTTAGACAATCTGCCGCAATCTTTAAAACTCTATCAAGATGATCCGTTCTCATTTAGTTATAATCTAGCATAACAAATCCTAGTCTAGCACATGACTTCAAGGCATGATGGAATGTCTCGTCTCTCATGACATTGAATGGTATGGCATTTTTTACAAATACTTCCATCCATCTCAAGTGCTCTTTGTGCACTTGTTGTTAAAGAAAACTATCCTCCATAGATGATTTATCTCCTCTTTTTCTTTTTCTTACTTGACTGGCATTTATTGCATCAAAATTGACATGTAGTCCATTTGTTTGTAAATCTACACTCCCATTACATGCTAAGGAACTCACCTGTGATCTGTTTGTTTGTAGATCTACATTCCCATTATGTGCAGCACTAACATTAGCACTTCTAGCATTCCTTATCACAATTGGATTAACCACTCTTTTCATTTTTTCTAAATATGATTTGCACAAAGGAAAAATGTGAGACAGAGCGCATGTACAAGCTTCAACATCATTGCCAATCCCTAAAAATGTTTCTTTATGCAAGTAGCACCACCCATAAACTTGTGTTCGCAATGTTTACACTGCAAGAAAGAGACTAAGGCATGCACTTTTTGTCTCTCCATCACATATGACCAAATCTTGCCGCAACCATGCTTTTGAAGGTGCATGCCGCAAAGGATCCCATGATTACATGGGTGCCTTGTGGTGCTCATACTCTAAACTTGTTGTTGAAAGATATCAGACAATTGCCATTTATGGAACCAGTGCTACAAGATGCTAATGTGATTGTAAGTTTTATAAAGAACCATCAATACTTGGATGCAATATTCAGAGTCCACTCAACGAAGGCACTATGATAATTTTTTCAAACTAGATTTGTCACATCTTTCCTTGTGCTTGCTCGATTTATTGTTGGAAGTGCGCCAAGACTATTGTTGTTGATAGACGATGGATGAACTGGCATGAGAAGAAGCACGAGTACACAATATCGGGTAATAGATGTGCACATCTTGTATAGTCATCCGCATTTTGGAGAAATGTAGAAAAAATTAAAGAAGGTATTGAGCCATTTGTGCTTGTGTTGAGGATGGTTGACATGGATGTCTTTGTTACGGATAAAGTATATTGGAAGATGTCCGAAGCAATGCGGCAAGTTAGAGAATCTGTGCACTTTGTATAGCTAAGGAAACGCAACAGGTCTTGTTGTTGGCTGATAAGAGATGGAAGGAAATGCACACCCCTTTGCAAGAGTTGCATTTGCAGTACATCCACAATACCAAATGCATGCTCAATCATAGAATTCGGAAGTCATGTAACTTTCGGGACATTAGTCAAAACTTGCTTCCAAGTGAGCGGGGCAAATTAGCCTAACAACAACGAGTGAACTATATGAACCATGAAGGTTCTTTTGGTGATCCTTGGAATCTTGATGCTATTAAGATGACAATTGCACCTACTTGGTGGAAGGGATATGGTGGAGAGACGTTGGAATTGTAGCATGTTGCAACACGTGTGCTCTTTGTTGTTGCATCATCAAGTGCATGCGAGCGAAATTGGAGTGTGTATGATTTTATTCATTTAAAGAGACACTTAAAGCCATTAAGAGCTATAGATTTGGTTTATTGCTTCAAAAATATGTGGTTTTTGAAAGGTTTTAATGTTGTAGCAAGGGTAGCAAGTGAATCCAATGCAACGAGAATTGTCGAACAATGCTTGACTATAGAAGTTATTGCTCAGGGTGCATCTAGTAAGTAGAGGACAAGCTTGAGCTACTCAGTGACAAGTGAAGTCGAAAAGATCGATGATATCATACCAATGTTGATTGCAATATAGGGTGTTGTGCACAAATGTCAAGGGATGGATATGAGCATGTTAAGTGATGAAAGATCACACATGCTTGTATCCATCTTGTCTCGTCGCCCTAACTTGTACACTTTGTGGGAAATTATGGTCATTTAATTTTGGTGCATGTATGCTTCGTTGTATTATTATAATGCTCAGGTGTCCATATCGCCTTCTTTTGTTCTTAACATGTTGTCTTGGAAAAAGGTTAAGTGTTTGAGTTAATTTATGCACTTTGTGTCCATTGCTATAATGTGTTTCTATAGTCCCCATTTCCCAACTCTTTCATATGTGCAAGCAAGAGAGGAAAAAGGAGCACAAAGAAGTAGAACATTAAAAGTCTAAAGGTTAAGGACTATAACATCTTTACAAAATTGCATTGCATAAGGAACTTGAAAAAGAGTCAATATATTTCAAGATCATCTTTATAAAATTGCATTCTAGAATCAAGATACACATGTTTACATAGAATGTCTCAATAATAGGTTTGTGTGAAAAACATCTCAATGGACAAATGTGCTAGGGCCCACATCAAAAGTACCATGAGTGCTAGGTCATGTACCCCGGCTATGCAGATTGGTCAAGTCCGCAATATGAAAAGTATCAACATTGTCTTCTTCATCTAAGTCCCCAAATTTGGTTCTGTATCGTTGGTGTTGCATCTCTAATGTGTGGACATGTGCTTGTAAGTCCTCAATATCTATGGCTTGTCTTGCAATCTCAGCTTGCAAGTCCTCGATAGTAACACTCTTTTGACAGAGAGGTATGGCAAACATAGCTAGGTCAATAATGTCATTGTGTGCCTACGGAGTCAATATGCAAGGCCTCTGAGATGTTGGCTCTCTGTTCTCAGCCCTTGTTCACTTGCGCTCAGTAGGACGTCCCTTTCCTATGCCCGAAAAATGGTGTCTATCAGTCCAATCTATGCATCAATGTAAGACATCGTGTACATACAATTCCTGGATGAAGTGCACATGAATTTGTTGATTGTTTGGCATGTTCCTTTCAACTTCTATGAAGTGCTAGAGGAGAATCTTTGCAAGAGCCTTGTGTCGTAGATCGGATAACTTGGGCTATGATGAGTGCTTATATTTCTAGCATGCCCACTTCAAAGAAATAGTGTGTTTCTTACAAACTCACTCAGACAAAGCCAGGCCACTTGTCAAAGAGATAGTGGCTCGCCTTGCATGGTCTCATCACCCACCAGACCCATGGCGAACACACCTAATCCCCCCCTTTCAAACATTGCTCACTACTCACATTTAAAATTGCTTGAGCCTCAGTGTGATTTAGTTGCTCATCCAAATCGGCCTCTTGAGACCCTACATAATTTGGAAGTGTGTCCATAGATACCTCAGGATGCTCTTGATCGGGTACATTCTCTCCCTCTGTGCTCATTTAAATCCTAAAATTACCCTTAAAAATGACATAATTAATGCATTAAGAAGTGCGAACATGTATAAAATAATGATAATTTCATCAACCACATTAAAGAATAGCAACATAACACTTATCGCATTCAATCATAGCAGCATAACACTTATTTAAACAAATTACTTAATTTCAAATTATTTGTTTTTCTAAAATTGTAGCAATATGACTTTTTAAATCATAGCAACATTACTTAATTTCAACTTATTTATTTTTTTAAACCATAGCAACATGACACTTACTTAAACATCTTATTGAATTTCAAATTATACAAACAATATTTAAGTAATCATCATGGATTGAGAACTCAATAATATGAAACAATTGATCATGTTATGAGCCATCATGTCACAAAATGTACAAGGTTGTATCAAACATTTGCTGGTCTAAGTCCTTGGTTGGGACTATGAGTTGCAAACCACAGCTTGCTTGGACTACAAGTTGTCACAGCCATGCAATCAAAGCTTGTCCAGGACCAATATAAGTCGGTGGTACACAAACATCTATCATCTTAAGAATAAGGTGGGACATTGTGTACACATCTTGTGCATTACTAAAAGGTGGGGGATTAGTGGAAAAGCACTTCGAAGCTACGTGGCAAAATATTTAAGCAAAAGACATAATAGTGATGGGACTCTTACTCTTCAATGCCGATAGTGCTTATTGGTTCTTGTCAGTGTCATCATTCCCCAAACACAAATGCCCAGCTACACTTCTTCGGATGACTCCAAGAAATGAAGCATAATGTTTTGCGCATCCAAATCACTATGTAGGATGTTATGTTGGTGCATGTAATGAATAGTGCATAGAAATAAAAAACAGGCTGATGGACACGTGGAGCTCTAATAGGCATTTTTGCATCATCTTAATGTCCCATTGGAGAGGGCCTCTTTCCATCATGCTCAACACCTTGCAGACTAAGTTTTATGGGGATTGAATGAGCTAATGGAAATGTGGCACATGCTAACATTTCCAAACGTACCGGTGCCCACAACTAATGTTGGTATGAATCGAACATCCTATCATTGGAGAAGCGCGAGTGCTGGCCGATGTGGCATTCTCATTTTAGTGGGTTCAACATGCTATTTTGGTGGTGTGGCTATTGGTGAGCCGAGGGGGCTATGGTTACAGATGTGGGTGAGTGCGAAGGAGAGGAAAACCTATCTAGATGTCCAAGGGGATGTGCAAGAGGTGTAAAATCATGATGTGGCCTCTTCAAGAGATGTGCAAGAAATTCCAAAACCATGACGTAGGCACTGATTTTGACCCATTCATCGCATATTTTTTACCATTTTCCGGCTACAAAGGTTGAAATCAATTGTGGATTTCAAAGTCAAATGCACTCACTTGAAAGATACAATTAACCATTGTGTATGCACCTCATATATGGACAAAGACTAGCACCTACTTACTTTCACAAATTTTGTTTTGCACTCAATGCTCTCCAAGAATTCAACCTCTCACTAAGGGTTGGAGAAGAAATAGAGAACGATGCACTACATCCCAAAGATTACTTCAATCAATGATGCAACCACAACAACAACAACAAGGGTAGAAGGCACTTGGCAAATTGGAAATGCCAAAGTACATTGGATGAGGGGATCCTATTAGATTCCTTCAACTCTTTGACGCAACATGTTGTGCTAGAGGTGATCAATCAAATGAAACCAAAGCCACCTGGTTTTCTGATAACCTTAACCACTGAGGCCTCGGAATGGTACCTCAACTTCTTGTAGAAGAAAGAGCCACATGGGCATTGCTATCTGAGCAGTTTAGAAGGAGGTCCAAACAAAAAGACTACAAGATGACCCCGCACTTCAACTAGGAAATACGGAAATGTGCAAGAAAGAAAAGGTCAAAACATACTTAGGAAGAATGAAAAGATTAATAGAAAAGTGCGTTCCTCATTGAGATGACAAGTATCTCATAGCTTGGTTCTTGAAAAAATCTATTCGCAAGGACATGAAAAAAGTCAGTAGTTCATGCACACTTTAGCGATGCTCATGAAGTTGTAATTGACATTGAGGATGGCATGACCGATTCTAATAGCGATAGTGATGACTATAAATCAAGTCATCACAACAAGAAATATTCAAAGATGGCATCACTTCCACCAAGGATTGCACCACCAAGGATAGAGTGGAAGCCATGGAGGCATCATTGAGGATGGCATCACTTCCACCAAGGATCACACCATTGAGGACAGAGTGGAAGCCATGGACCTAAGAGGAGTAACGGACAAAATGATGCAAGACATAGAGAAAAAGTTGTGCATCTCTCAGCCACCATAGTAGCCACGAAGAGAGACTGTCCCCGGTGCCCACACTGTATGGCCAACCGCATGGCCAATGAGTGCCCAATCTTGAGAGGAACAAACTCAACCCACCAAAAGTGGCTCAATCGCCAAGGTTATGGTGTGCCATTTGCAATGTTGTAGGCCATGATGTAAATACCTATTTCTACAATATGAGGGTACCACAACCCCGACCCCAATAATACCAACAACCAACAATTTGAGTATATATGTAGCCAGCACTAGCACCCAATGCACAAGTGCCATGGCTCACCCCCCTCCCACTGAGGACACAAGTGCCTCAACTACTGAGAAATCCCAATCTTCCACAATATCCTCGAGCCCCCAGTCTTTCTCAAGTAGTTCCAATGCAATAACTCCAACCTAAAGAGCTGGAACCTCACTATGAGTATGAAATAGAATACCCTATGTACTACATGGATGGTGCCGAAGGACTCATTCCTGTATATGCAAATCAAGTAAGGACAACCACATATCAAACAGCCATCAAGTGTTTCAGTTGTGGGGAAGACCACTACATAGCAGAATGCCCACACAAGGGTAACCCTAGTACATTTCAATGTGTATGCAAAGAATGTGGGGTTGGGCATGCCTGCATGGACTGCCCACTCAGAGCAAAGCCTCAACCAACTAATGAAGTCAAACCTGATATACCCATGGGCATAATTAGTGTGGAAAATCATAGTGTGGCTACACAAAGTGTGCGGATGATAGAGCTTCATCATCGACAAGTGGCATTGGCTTTGTCTTTGGGGGGCCTACAGGAGTCGTGGCATTAGTGGTTTGTATGAAATGTGCTGCTTTGAGTAGCGTGTTGAAGGCCTCGTTAGGGAGGTCAACTAGAGCGTTGGAGGTGATGGACTGGGAGGGTCCATGCTGTGCAGTGGTGGTGTTGGAGGCTTTGGACGAGTACTCAAGCAGCGTTGTCCGAGGGAGGGGAAGTTGGGTGGCTTGTTGGGTGGGTTGGGAGGGATCTAGTGGAGGTGGTAATGGAATATCTACAAGGGGCAGTGGTTGAAAGAGGGTGATGGCATTTTGTTCTTCGTCCTCGATTATTTCCTCAAGGTATGCTATGTGAATTGTTTCAAAATTGCTCACCAAGGACTCAATTGAGTCTTGGAGAGCTTGTAGCACCTGATTAAGGGGTTGGTAGGTGGTGGACTGGTAGGCCATAAGATGTCCTTGAGCTTGGACTATTGAGGCTTGACCGTAGGTCTGCATCCAAGTTATGTCTACATGCAGACTTTCGGGAGTGCAGATCCATGGCATGAGATCCTCGAGCTTTGCGAGTTGCATCACTTCATCGTTCATAGGATAATTAAGGGACTCAATGATGACACGGCACCAACCTTGAAAATTAAAAAGAATGGGATGGGTGGATAGGGTTTGGAGATTGGAGGGGCAGAGAAGAGATAGGGAGGTGGGTTGAAGGTTAAGAGAAAAATAATACATGGCTAAGATGGGGCAGCAGTGGTCAGGGTTACGATGATGAAGAATAGTTTGAAGGGCATTAGGTGGTGGTGGAGTAGTGAGATCTAGGTGGAAGGAAAGGTTTTGTGTACAGAGTGCATCGAAGTGAGTATACATGGCTAACTATGTAGACACCTCCTAGTACATCCTGAACTCCTGCTACTCGTGGTCTTTCAACCTTGACTCCTCCGAGTGGCCAGTGGCGCGCCATCTTTCGATTTTGTCTTGGAGGGAGACCGTGAGGTTTCTCTTGTGCAAGGAGATCTTGTAGGGAGTAGATCTATTGGTCATGGGTCTCCTATGTGCAGGCATACCACTGCTCTACATGTGCTTGCTGTTCCAGCATCATGCATAGGGCTGATTCTACCTTTTCCACCTGTTCCATAAGCATCAAGACCAAGGATTCACTAGTGGCGAGGTCATCTTTGATTTTCATCAAAGTGAGCTCGGGCTCTTCCACCTTAGCCCAGTATTCATTGGCTCGATTTAGTGTGGCATGGCCTATTGCTTGAGCTATGAGCATTGTCAACTGGCTTTCATGTGCCAAGAGCTGGGCTTGGATGAGATTGGAGGAGAGTTGTGAGGCTTGCTCTTTCCTCCTTTGTAAGATCATGCGGGCAACTTGTGGCAGTTGTGCCCTGGCTTCAAAGAGATTCATCTCCATGATATCGGCACGTGACAACTGTTCTACCATCATGTGGCTATAGCCTCTTGTTGCCCTATACTAGGGCATGCTACAAAATTGTATGGCCTCTGCTAGGCCTACCCACGGCATGGAAGAGGTGCTGGTGGGGGGCGAAGGATGTTGTCTCCTGAGGGGTGGTGGAGACTAAGATGAAGGGTGCAACGGGGGTTATTGGTGTAGTTTTGGCTCCTGTATGTAGACCGATTTCGATGGTGTCATTGCCCTAGAGATCTTCAATGAGAATAGGCTCTCCTTGCACCTGTTTGCCCTTATCTTGAGGACCTAACCATTGCATGCATAGTTGTCATTGCATGAATTCATGCAACTAGCTTTCCTCATATTGGTTGAGTGGCTGACTTGTTTCCGGTTGTGCCTAAGTGATCGGAGTGGCACTTGGCATTGTCCTCGCTCTCTTGGGCCTTGTTTTTGTCTCTTCCTGCTTGGTCTGTACGGGATCAATGGAGGATTTCTCGGCGAGACCGAATCCGAGTGGCAAATGTTGACTTTTCAGGTAATAGAGGATCAGCATGTACAACATGGGATTGCCAATGACGTCCTCGTGGGTGCTGAGATCTCGTCTCTCATCTGGCTGCAGTAGTAGTCAGCCTAGCTCGTCTCTTGGAAGTTCACCATTCTTAGCAAGATATTGGGCACAACGGATTGATGATGGTCCATGTGCTTCACTTGCATGAGCCATTGCAGGGCTCTTGCCAGGTGCTCTACCATGGGCTTGTGGATGGTGGTGAACTAGATGCGGCTCTGCACTTGTGGTAGTCATAGTGACAGACGATCTTTAGGGAGTCGAGCTTCTTCTTTTGCTTGGCATATTTCTCTGCAACCACTGGTAGGTTGAATACTGCCCGCACCATGTCTTGATTGATCTGGTAGTGATGGGGATTGCCGACTGCATGATGCAGGACACCTATGTGGGTGTTGTTGTCGTATGTCTTGAGGAATTCAACCAGTAGCATCATGTCCAAGTGGCATGGGAAACGGGCTATTACTCTTCCCAAGCCTACGAAGTTGAGGGCTTCCATGATTGTCAGATCCTAGAGAGCGGCATATGCTGCTATGGTGTGGTAGTGGAGCATGTAGTCCCGACACTCGAAAGCAAAGCACGAGTGGATCACACAAGCATCTAGCTCTTGGAGCCATGCTTCTCCCAATGGCGAGTGCGCTTGTGAATGCACAATCTTGTACTCGCCTGCAATTGGTGCCGGGGTGTGCTTTCATATTTTCATGCGGGCGTGCCTGCTATAGCTGGCTCTTCTTGGGCAGCTTGTCTGTTGGAGGTGTCTTTGTCCTATAAGTCCTCTGTAGGTATTTTGGTCAGCATACAAATCGGGACCGAAGGAGTGCTCTGAGAATCTGATGGGCCAGTGGCCTCTGGAATAGGGTGAGGGTGGAGGCCCAGGTCAGCCTCGAATTTGAAAAAGTCATGTTTAGATTCCATGGCAAACAAAAGTGGAAGTCGCGTGATGAGGGAATGTATAGATGAGGAAGAACAGGAGGACATCAATTTGCTCGTGGGGATGTAGAAGAAGTGGGCAGGGGAGCTATCAAATTTTTGGATAAATTTTGGTAGAGTTTTGCTGTAACAGCTATGGCGATGACCCGATGGGGTAGGCCTGCTTTTATAGATTTCTATCCCTCTGACCGGTGGGATACTAGTATGGTGACGGTCAGTGCTAAATTTGATGGTGACAGTTAGTGGTGAAACTCGATGGCGATGGTCGACGTGGAATATCTTAGGCCGCAGCCAACGTGGTACTAAAATGTCAACGGGGCAGTCTTGTTTTGGATGGTGACAACCCAATGAGGTATCGTGATCATGATGGTCGGCGGCGAACCTTTCGATGATGGTTAGTGTTCTAATGGCTTGGTGACGGTTGGTAGCGAACATTTCAAAGATGGGGAGTGGGAGTGGACTGAGCGGAGGGTACTTGCATTGTGCATCATGATAGTGAGGTCACCATGCAAGAACCTACATTATAAAAAGTGTATGAACAGACTCTAATCATCTAGTGTTGATCGTGTCTGCACATGTGGTGTGTTTGGCAGAGACTAGTGTGCTTCGGGTCTATCGGGTGAGATGCCTATCATACTGACTCACCTAGACCTAGACGTGCTGATTATGATGAATGCAGTGGAGGCGGGCATTGTACTTTAGCATAGCGAGTGAGGAGCCATGTAGAGTATGCATCCAACTTGTCCTTACCTTGGATGCCAGAGGCACCTTTGTGTTATACTTGGTTGTTGTTGCGGGATTCGACTTCCTTGGAGAAATGAGGTTTCATGAATCCATCTAGGGGGTTGACCCCTACTTGTGGGAGTAGGGCAATGCCCTTAGCTTCAAGAGTCCGTCCCTAGGGGGAGGTTCTTGTGTAACTCTTTGTGGGGTGGAATTTGGTTCTTAATGGAGCTGTCCAGGACTGAGCATCATTAGCAATAAAGAATGCATCAGCTTTGGAGGGATCAAATGAGCAATGGACAGCCCATGCCCATGTGAAGCATCTTCTAGCTCATGGGATTCAATAGCATGTGAGGCATTAACTGTCAATCCTGCTTTCTTTTTCTCCGAAGCAATGTGCTTCCTGCATTCTGAAATGTCATGTCTAGGCTTGCGACAATAGTTGCATCTTTTCTTCTTTGACTTATCTGCTGTATTTTTAGATGCATGGGAGGAATTGCAGCTGGTATGTGCAGATTTTGGCTTGCACATAGGCTTGAAGCCTTTCCTCTTCCTATCTTTTGTGAAGCAAATCATTAGCTCTACTTTGCTCTTCCTGCAAAAGCAAAGTAGCTAGCTGATCAAAAGAATAGTGGTCTGGATTACCCATAGCCACTAATTGAAGGGTCTGGCAGTCCATTCAATGTGGTACTGACAAGCTGTGAATTTGGCACCACCTCATCAATGTTGGCACGCCTTATAGCTAGATGTGGCAACTGTTGGTTGCTTCTTGCTAAGCCAAGAGATACATGAATTGCCAAGCAAAAAGCAATTGCCAGTATGTGACACTCTGGTGTCAGAACATCCTGCCCAGTCACTATCCGTGTAAGCATGCATGGTAGGTGAACCTTGATCACCATAGAAGAGGGCTAAATCCTGAGTGCCTCTGAGATATCTGAAGACTCTCTTCACTGCCTGCCAATGCTGTGAACTAGGCATGTGCATGAATCTGCTGAGCTGAGATATTGCATACTCTGCAAGTCAGGTCTGATGTGACATAAATAAATAAGGCATCCAACAGCCTATTGATAAAGAGTGATATCACATGGTGGACTCCCATAATGAGCTAATAATTTGAAGCCAGGGTCCACTGGAGTAGAGAGATTGGCTTGTAATCCTCAAACTGAAAACGATCAAGGAGATGTCCAATATACTTGGACTGAGACATCATGATACCCCCCTCAACATGAGCAAACTGAATGCCCAAATTATTGATGCTTATGCCCATGGATGGTGTTTATACTTGAGGCATTTGGCTCTTATTTGGCATTATATTTGCCATTGATTTGTCATTGTGGGTTGATATTTTCTTTTGGGCCAGATTTGCTCATATGGATGCATAGTATATGCACATGAGTCACATGCATTTTGATGCTTTGATCCTGGAGTTTTGGTGACACTATCCTTCATTAAGGCAGACATATTGGGTGCACCTAGTATTTGGTGTGACTTCTCTCTTGCAGGTACTAGCATTTGGGATTTTGTTTCATTTGCATCATGGCATCCTCTTCCATGTCTAAAAAGGAGTTTTTTAGCATTTAAAAGTTTGATGGGACAAACTTTTCTTTGTGGAAAGAACAGATAAATGATGTGCTTATTCAAAAGAAGTAGATTAAACCCTTGGCAGGGATTGAAGCTAAGCCTACAGATATGTTTGAGGATGATTGGAATGAGCTGGATGCATTAGCAAAGTCTACTATAAGACTTCATCTTGTAGAGTCACTTTATTTCATAGTAGTAAATGAATAGACTATGGAAGATTTGTGGAATAAATTATGTGCCACTTATGAAAAGGAAACTACCTCTAATAAAGTTTACCTCATGAAGAGGTTGTTTGAGCTGCAAATGAAGGAAGGGTCTCTATTGCTTCTCATTTGAATGAATTCAATATTATTTTCAGCTAGCTTCAAGCTCAGAAGATGAAATTTAATGTGGAGACTAAGGCTATATTTCTCTTATGTTCATTGCCATCCTCATGGGGTACCAGTAGCTATCATTGTGGAGACTAAGGCAATATTTCTCTTATGTTCATTGCCATTCCGTATAGCTATCAGTAGCTCTGCACCTGGTGGAGTACTAAAGTTTGATGATATTGTGGATAGCTTGTTGGCCGAGGAGATTAGACGGAAGTCTATGGATGGCAACAAGTAGGATGTAGCCTTAAATGTGCAAAGGGGAAGATCATAGTTCAAGAGGAAGTCCCAAGAAAGAGGGAATCCAGGGCACAAATCCAGGGCATGGAACATTGAGTGTTACCACTATGGCAAGAAGGGCCACATGAAAAAGGATTGCTACAAGTTGAAAAGAGAGCAAAAGGATAAGAAAAAGAATGCAAATTGGGCTACAAATAAGAAGGAAGAGACTCCAAGGAGGACAAAGGAAAAATGAAGATCGAGGAGATTAATGCAATCACTGATGATAGTGACAATGACATTCTCTTCATGTCTAGTCTACGTGCAGACTTGCTTACCACTTCAGATGATGCATATTACCAGGATTGGATTTTGGATTCTTGTGCTTCATTCCATGTTACTCCCCACATAGGGAATGGTTCTCCACTTATGATAGTGGAAAGACAGGTTGTGTGCATCTTGGAAATAACTATGCATGTGACATAGTGGGAGCAGGTGACATAAAGTTTTCTTTTGCAAATGGGTCTGCATTTGTTTTGAAAAATGTGAGACATGTGCCTAAGCTGACCAAGAGTCTTATTTCAGTAGGTCAATTAGATGATGCTCGTTTTAAGACCACATTTAGCTTTTAGAGTGGAAAAATTCAAAAGGGTTCTATGGTTTTGGCCAGGGGTGCCCAGTGTGGGACCTTGTATACCTTACATGAATCAGGGGTGTCTAATCATGTTGTTGCAATAACCAAGCAACCAAGTATATCTTTGTGTCATTGCAGGTTGGGGCACATGAGCTAGAATGGAATGAAACTCTTATGCCATATGGATTATGTACCGCATTTGAGTTTTTTCTGATTTTGAATTTTGTGAGCACTGTCTCTATGGGAAGCAGACTAAATCAACCCATCAAATAAGGGGAAAGAAAGAGCTTGAAAAGCTTGATTTGGTGCATTCAGACATATGTGGTCCCATGCCTACACGGCCATTAGGTGGGGCTGAATACTACGTGACATTCATTGATGATGCAACTAGGAAAGTGTGGGCTTATGCTATAGCTTGGAAAAGCGATGTGTTCCAGGTATTTCAAAAATGGTTAGCTTTGGCTAAAAATCAGTCAAGTAGAACATTTAAATTCCTACGGACTGATAATGGTGGAAAGTATATCTCTCATGACTTTCAACATTTTCGTGATACACATGGGATCAAGAGGAAGCTCACATCCCCTTATACTCCAAAGCAGAATCTAGTTGCAAAACACATGAACCGCATCATTCAAGAAAGGTTGCAATGTATGCTTTCCAATGCAAGTCTTTACAGTGGTTTTTGGGCTAAGGCAATGAAGACTGCAGTGGCATGTGGTCAATAGATCGCCTAGCAAGAGTTTGGATGGTGATATTCCTAAAGAGGCATGGAGTGGCAAGAAGGCCTCTTACTCTCATTTGCATATATTTGAGTGTGAGACATATGCACATGCGCCAGAAGAGCTTCAGAAGAAGCTAGATCCTAAGTCTAGAAAATGCATCTTTCTAGGTTATAGTGAAAGTGGAGAGATGGGCTACCGTCTCTGGGATTCAGAAGCAAATAAAATCATATAAAGCCATGATGTGGTCTTCAATGAGAAGAAGATGCATAAGACACCCATGAGGGATGTGGAAATGAGGAGAATCACTTTCCAAGATGTGAATCCACCCGCATATGTTAATAGACAACAAGTTATCCATGCATTGAATGGGCAGGAAATGGTGCCACCAAGTACTCCCACAGGTACACAATCAAGGGAAGATGAAGGATCATCTATTGGTGGCAATGATGAGCCAAATGTGGCTGATATGCAGGTGGGATAGCAAGTTGAAATGCCCCTGAGAAGAACATCTAGAATGTCTAGACTGCTTGAGAGATTTGTTCCAGGGGTAGACTACGTCATGCTTACTGATTGTGGGGAGTCTTCTTGCTATAGAGAGGCTATGATGCATGAGGATCATTGCAAGTGGGAGTATGCTATGCAATCAGAGATGAGTTCACTGATAAAGAATAAGACTTGGGACTTGGTTTCTTTACCACTTGGACATTTCCATGTAGGGTCTACAAGATGAAGGTCATAGATGATGATGTGCCTAAGTACAAGGCCCGTTTGGTTGCTAAAGGGTTCAACCAAGAGAAGGGTGTGGACTTTGATGAGATTTTCTCTTCAGTTGTGAAGATGACCACACTTAGATGTGTACTTGGACTTGTGGCAACATAGGATACGGAGCTTATGCAGATGGATGTCAAGATAGCTTTCTTGCATGGGGATTTGCATGAGGAAATTTACATGGTACATTCGGAAGGCTTTGAAGAAAAGGGAAAAGAGAATTTGGTTTGCAAGCCAAAAAAGAGTCTCTATGGCCTTAAGCAAGCACCTAGAGAATGGTATCAGAAGTTTGATGCTTTCATTCAATCCCAGGGTTTCAGAAGAAGTGAGATTGATCACTGCCTCTAGACTAAAAGAGCTAAGGATAATAGCCTGATACTACTGGCACTTTATGTGGATGATATGGTGTTGGCTGCCAAGAACACTTATGAGCTTGATGCATTGAAGGCCAAGTTGCATGAGGCCTTTGACATGAAGGATTTGGACTTGCAAATCATATTCTTGGTATGCGCATCATGCGTGATAGGAGTAGGAAACTCCTTTGGCTTTCACAGAAGGAGTATGTTACAAAAGTGTTGCAGCATTTCAATATGTAGGGGGGGAAAGCAGTAAGTACTCCAGTGCAAGCGATTTCAAACGCAGTCCACAAATAGGACAAGCATGGTACCCACTTGTAACAAGTCCTGCACGCATGCATGAATGTGTTAGTATAAGACATGCGTGCGAAAGAGAGTCATAAAAGCATAATCCTATATTATACTTGTAGAGACACAACCACGTACCTGTGCACTCTCCATATCCTGGGTAGTCATGCATGGTCCACATCAAGATACCCTTGACCAAAATATCATTGGTATGTCTAGGAGCTCTGGAAATATCAAAGACCTGCACTCCTCTCCATAATATATGTAACTCCTCTATCAAAGGTGCCATGTACACGTCCATATTTTTTGCCTTGTACTTCCCTGGCACAAGTAGTGCAAGCATGAGGTGTCCCTTTTTTATTGTTATCCATGGTGGGATATTGTAATTCACCACAACTATGGGCCATGTCGACCAAGATGTCGAGCGTAATCCAAAAGGATTCATGCCGTCCATGGCAAGCCCAAGATGTAAGTTGCGTGGCTCCCTCGCAAAGTCCGGCCACTCTCTCTTTTGGCTCTTCCTCTCTCTCTCATCTTCTTTCATTTTGCTTCCGTTGTTGAGATCTCTCACTTTCATAGCATCTCTTGTCACATGAAGCAATTTTGAAGTCATAGTAGAGTTCATGTGTGAATCTCTCCATGGTTGCAAGTGGGTGTCATTTGTTTCTCATCCCCTTTTACGAGACATAATCATACCTTATATGCTAGAATTCTTCAATTATTTCCTTATAATGGATAGGATTTCAAAAATATATAAAATGAAATGAGTGAATTCGATGAATTTCCAAAAGTTCCATAAATATATGACAATAGCTAAAGGGTGAGAGGTAATTGGTGACTAGTTCACATTTGTGACACAAATAGACTTGCAAAAAACTCAAGGTGTCATTGTCGTTGATGCTAAGATCAATCTATTAGTGCCTCGAACTACACCCAATACTCAAAGTTCATGAACCATTGATTGACAGCTTTGATGATCTCTTTTTTTTTTTTGGCAAAATTAATATGTTGTTAAATAAAGTCAAATGATATACAATCATACTCCTGTCATCCCAAAACAAAATATATACAATCATACTCCTGTCATCCCAAAATAAAATTCACTCCAAGAACATATATAGAGACATAGCAAAACATAACATGATGTAGTAGACTAGTCGTATCTTGTATGTGGCCTGATTACTCCATAGGCTCATCAGTTTGGATCTTTGATGCTTTGGCATCAGTTGTGGAGTTCCTCGACTGGTGGTAATGATGCTTGTGTTGAGTTGGACCGCCGCCCATGGCACCAGGGCATATTCAATACCTTGAGGCTGGCTTGTTGTATCTGGTTCATTGGCAAGTTCTTTGGTCCTATATCCTGGAGAGATACAGGTTCTTGTGGTGCTGCCTTTGATGCCTTCGGGGTTGCACTATATTCTTCTAGATCCAGGCATCTTTGTTGCCTCGGCCACCCGAGTGGGTGGTGTTGCTTGAACTATTAGTGATGCGTGGCGGTGGATGAGGCATGAGCGTTGGGTGTATCTTTCTTCGGGTAGTGAATGTGCATGGGAAAGCAATCTTGAGGTGATTGGAGCTGCTATTGCAGTGTTACCATTCTTGGGGTGTCAATTTCGATCAAAGTGACATTGGGTGCAAAGGATAGCATCTTGTACTTGCAACTCCCAGATTTCTTGAGCGGAGGATGGTAGCATGGGTTGAGGGTTGAGCATGCAATGGCCTTGGTTTACCACTGCAGTGAGCTTTGTTCCCCTTTCGAGCTGGGGCTTTGAGCGATGTGATGGTGGAGACTGGGGCTTTCATTTGGCTTTGCTACATCACTTCATTGTTGTGAATTGATGAGGTCAAGGCCAAAGAGGGGGGGCTTGGTCTGCACAGTGGGACTACTGTCGTTTGACCACCATTGGTAAGCGAAGCAGTTCGGGTACACCATTCGACTTGGCAGTTGATAGTGTAGCACCAGGTTCTTCCTAGAATAATCTGCTCTTCTGTGGCTTCTGTAGGGAGAACATAAAAGCGTATATCCACCACAGCTTGGCAAATAACCATTAGACTTAGATTTACATAACCCAAGGTTTGTAGAAGTTGGCCATTTATAGCTCTTATTGAGGCAATAGTGAGGGTTAGGGGTACCTGTAGCTTTTCCCATACCTATTAGGAGATAAAATTGTGGCTCACTCCTGGGTCCACGAGAGCTTTGATGTGCAGGCGTGATACCTGTAGCTGAACAAGCAACCTGGCTGGCTCTATTACTAGCTCATTCGTTAGTTGCATCTGTTCAATCGTTGCCTTAAGAAGGGTCATTTGTCTCCTGGCCACTTCTACCTTGAGTTCTTTTTCTCTATGCATGGCTTGAAGGGTGGGCATAGTGAGTGGTCCATAGTATCTTTTCAATTTACTTTAGTTTAGGTAGCCATCCATTTCTATTCCATCAAGGGTGGCTATTTGGCATGCCCCTTGGGAGCTGATCTCAAAACTACGCAGTAAGGGCCCATACCTCGGTACTTAAGCTTACCTTTGGTGTTGCGAACACTATACCGAGTGCTAAGTCTCCTTTCGCCAGGTCCTTGTGCTTGAGGTTGCGGTCGAACCACTTTTTAAGTCGGGCCTTTTCTACTTGAACAGTGTAGGCTGCTCACAACCTTGTCTCTTCTAGCTTTTCGAGGTCGACTAGCCTTTCGGCTAGCACATTTTTTGTGAGTCTTTCCTTTATGGCAAGGCGGAGACTAGGCACTTCACACTCCATTAGCATTACTGCCTCTACCCCAAAGGCTAACTTGAAGGGGGTACAATGTGTTGCCACGTTGTATGAGGTCCTATAGGCCCATAATGCTGCTATGAGCTTATGCACCCAGTCGGTATGACTGGCTTCTACCGTACATGTAATAATCTTACAGCAAGTTTTGTTGGAGATTTCAGCCAAGCCATTTGCTCTGGGGTAATATGGCATTGACTTTCTATGAATGATCATAAACTCGTTCGTCAGGATTGCGATGGTTTCATTGAGGAAGTTAGTTGACTAACTCCAACGGGCATCCAAACTGCATGATGACTTGTTCATATAAGAACTTGGTAGTGGATCTTGCATCAGCCTTTACCGTGGCTCTTCCTTCTACCCACTTGGTGAAGTAGTCAGTGTGGCTAGGATGATGTATTGAGCCTTGGTCCCCTTAGCAGCTGGGCTTATGGGACCAATGAAATTGATGGCCCACTTCTCAAAGGGTTGGTCAGCCAAGATCTTGGTCAGGGGCATCATGTCTGCCCTATGTGGGATTTGGATGCGGTGGCAGGGGTCACATCGTTTGACGAATTTGGCAGCATCTTCGAAGAGTGTTGGCCACCAAAGACCAGCTTGCAGCACTTTACGTGCTGTAACCTCAGCCTTTTCCTGAGTGGGCTTCTTCAAGCCCCTAGATGTATTCCTGTTCGCACACGCATCTTTGCAGTATGCCATCCTTACCCATGCAATAGAGTTGGCCTACTATCAGCTATTGATATGGTGCTATGTCCTTAATGAGTTTATGGGATCTATCCTTCTTTAGATCCTAGCCTAGGGGTAGTCCGTTGGCCAATTAGTGGCCAACTTTGGCGGCCCATTCTGGAATGATGTCGAGGAAGAAGAGGGAAGCGTCAGGGAGATCATCTTCTACTCTCATTGGAGCTTTGTCGTTTGGGATCCTCGATAGGTGGTCGGCTAGAACGTGGGTTTTGCCCTTGTGCACCATGACTGTAAAGTCAAATTCTAGCAGGATCAGCATCCACCTTGGCCAGTAAATCGTTGGACTCCCTTAGCATTGGTGGGGGGCGGTAACTCCAAAATGAGTTTGATTTTGTTGTGGTCCATAGAGATTTTATTTAGGGACACTATGTGACCCAGGATGACACCATGTTTGACCCAAAACTGGCACTTAAGGGGGTTGATGGATATGTGGTATAAGCGGCACTTCTCGAGGATGAGCATGAGATACTTTAGGTGGTCATCCCATGTCGAGCTCATGCAGATATCGTCCAAGAAGACTTCCACAAAGTCCCTCAGGTATTCCTTGAATACCATGATCATCATATGTTGGAAGATAGCTGGGGCATTGGTTAATCCGAATATCATAACCCTAGCTGCATATACACCCCATTCGATTGTGAAGGCGGTCTTGTGTTGATCTTAGGGGGTGATTAAAACTTGGTTGTAACATGAAAATCCATCTAGGAAGCTATACCCTTCCTTTTTGGCTACCCTTTCTAGACACATGTTCCATGAATGGCAAGGGATAGTGGTCACGTCTCGTGGCCGCATTAACCTTCTTCAAATCCATGCATACTCTGATTTTTCCATTCTTCTTTAGGTTTTATCACAATGGGTGATACCTAGTCTATTTGCTCGTTCTCATAGATGAATCCTACATCTATAAGTTTCTGGATTTCTTCCCTTACTATGAGTGCGTATTTAGGATTCATAGGATAGGGGTATTGCTATATTGGCCTGGCGTCATCCATCATGGGGATTGTATGCTGCACTACTGCAGCAAGTACTCCTTTCATGTTCATGTATTTCCAGGCCATGTAGTCCTTACATTCCCGTAGGAGAACTATTAAGGCATTCTCCTCACTAGGAGTGAGGTCATCGGCGAGACAAATACAGGTTGTGGGTCCTGCCCTTCCGGGGCTAAGTTTACTTCCTTGACTAGGGCTGGTCCATCATATCCTTGAGAACAACCATCCTCTCGGGATCTTTTGGCCTATTGGTATAAGATTTTACGATCCTGAATAGTGTAGGCCTTGTAGTGGGTTGGCACCTACCGGTAGGTCTTCTTTATCCTCAATCTCCTTCTCTTTTTCTACTGGAGTAGTGGACTTTGTGGCCTTAGCCTTGCCTTTGGATATAGGGGATTTGGGACCTAATCTTCCTTTGTGCTTATAGAGCTGACAAGGGTGGTTACCTTACTTATCCTGTGTCCCCAATTAGAGGAGAACTTGTGGTGGGCGGTCGTGGTGCCTACATAGGTCAATCAGTGAAGATCTAATTTTACCCTTACTATTCCCTTGCTTGCCTCTTAGGGTTTGAGTATTTTGAACATCCTTAGGGGAACCACTGAGGTCACACCCTTTAGCTCTAGGGTGGTGATCTGAAACCCTACTCTTTCTGGGACCTCTATGTTGGCTAAGATGTGCATCTAGTTCTGCGAGAATTCTGGCTTGAGAAGAGGTGCATACTAGAAGTCGTATGCCTCCTTCTCATCCTCCTCCTTCTCACAAGGTTGCAATAGCTTTACGGAGGTGGTTCGGGCAGTGGTGTCAGACTCTGTGTTTCCATGCTGCAGGCAGTAGGGTGGGAACCGCAACGGCCCAAAGTTGACGAAGGCTGGTGGGGCTGGGACTGTTAGAGGGTCATAAGGCATTCCACCTTGGAAGTTCCTATTATCCCCTCGACTCAGGTCTTATCTACAAAGTTCCCTCATCCATGGATCTTCATCATCCATGTTCTCCCATTGGGGGGGTTTGGCGTAGGCGGAGGAACCTGGATCGATGAAAGTAGTTTTTGTTCTGGTCTATGGCTCGAGAATTGTCTATTGCTGGCCTTCCCTTCCTGCAAACATGTCGGCAAAGGGATTCTCCATGTCTGCCGACTCTCTTCTTCCTAAGCAGCCGAACATATTAGAGAACGTGCCTCTAAGCCTAGATGCGACCGAAAGTGTAGGAGAGTTGGGAGAGGCTACACTCGTGAAGGGGGCTTCCGATGCCCTTCGACCTGAGGGTTCTTGCATCATTTCTTCAAGGCTCTCTATTTCGTCTGAACTAGATCGAGTTTCTGGATGGGGAACTACGAATGAGTGGAGGCTCCAGATCAAGCTTCTAGACTCCCAACTAAGATGAAGGGTGGGTTGAGCGTAGCTCGACGTGCTTTCTTCTGGCACTGGACCCTTTGGCAAAATCCTTCCAGACCTCATGTGCATGTGGGATGCCTCTAGCTGGGGACACCCAAGCTGAATTGAGGTTCTGGAATTTTTTGTTAATTCCTTAGCTACCCCAAAGGTATCGCACCAGTCAGCAGGATAACTCTACAGCACTAGTCGGTAGGCTATGAGTATAGCAGTGTAGTTTTTGGCAGTAGGCAATGGCATAACATTTCAGTGAGATGATCGATGGAATAAGAAAATAGCACCGGTCAGTGTGATAGATGTATCACGATGATTGGTGGGAAAATAATTGCCACGTGGTCAGTGCGATCGGTCGGAAGGGATATCCCCACGGGCATAGGGATACAAGATGACACCGGATGGCAGGATTGGGACTCAACAAGATAGTATAGCGAGGATAGCGGGGTAAGTGGAAAACACCGGATGGTGGGATTGCACAGTGACAGGTGGTGCGATGGAGTTACATGACAGCGGAGGGGAGCGATTACGACTACGAGCATGGGGGTGGGTCCACCGCACTGGCAGCGAGATAGTAAAATAGCAAACGATTAGCGGGAAGCCACTACAGCACCAGTCAATGACTTGTCAGATCGGTGCAAAAGTAACTCTAACATGCATTAACTTCAAGTGGTGGGGTCAATCGTAGTCAGAGGTTAGGTCGGCAGGGAAGCGTTACGGCACTGGGTCAATGCATCTTGATTGGCAAGATCCGGCTAACATGTCGATCGGCAAGGAAACTACGCGGTGCAATACGGCTACAGTGCCGACTCGGCGGGATAGTAATACACAGTTTCACCGACTGAGATTTGGTGATTTCTGAGGATTTTGCACTTTTTGTTCATGATTTTTTGTGATGGGGGGGTGCTACACTACCTATTCTACCTACTCAATGAAAAAAAACTTGAAAACAAACACTTTTTGCAAGCCAAAATGCAAAAACTCAGAAAAGGGGAGTTCTAGAACATGAAACTTAGTTTTGCTGTTTTTTGAGGTGATTAGAGCACACACACACCTTAGCAATCAAGCCTACTAGGCTCCTATCAACTTGAAACACCAAAAAGCATCCAAAACAAGCTTCCCAAGCTCAAAAATGGCATTCCTACATGAAAAAACAGATTTTCGTCCTCTCTCTCTCTCTCTCTCTCTCTCTCTCTCTCTCTCTCTCTCTCTCTCTCTCTCTCTCTCTTTCCACCTCTGTTCTCTCCTACAACTCCACTAACAAGCTCCAAGGTAAGCTTGAAAACTTGTGCAATGGGAATATATCGAAGGGATACAAGTGCAAATGCAAAAGCATACCTTTTCTCCCCGGTAGCAGTGCCAAAAATGTAGTGGGTCTCAGCGCGGTGACTCACGTGCCCTGGGGTAGTTGAAGATATACTGACGGAGCTTCCACTCCCGGCTACTCCTTGTGGGAGCAATGCATAGCACGAGCCGCCTGCAAGTGTCACTCAAGTGGCCTCCGGATTGTTGCAATGTGGTTTCACGCGAAGAAGAGGGAAGAGGAAGAGGGAAGGGGAGAGGGAGGAGGGAAGAAGGAGGGGGGAGGAAGGGAAGAAGGAGAAGGGAGCGAAGGGGGATAGAGTGATAACCACAAAGGCACTACAATGGAAACAAGAGAACACCCAAAACACTCTCTTGGAAGAGAAGAGGGAACTTGTATTCAAACTTGTGCAAACAACAATGAAGACCAAAGTCAAACATTTGGCCTTTTACACATGTCACCTTTTGAAGGGAGGGCCAACAAGGTAACTCTGAATGTTGCTGTGCGAAGCCTTTTCTTCGAAATATTTGGGGAACAAACTCCCTGAGTTTGAGCTGTATTCCTTCCGTGGCTTTTTTTTTTGGCGTCGCTATTTTTTGTGGATTTGGAGTTGAACAGTGCAAGGCGCATGCACTCTTCATGGGCCAAAAGTGTGCATCTCCTTGTTCCTGCACCTCCTTGTTTTGGGCGGGGGCAGTTGGAACATACAGCCTGTGCACGCTGCCTGGAATCTTTGGATCCTTGGACTTTGGAGCGGGCTTAGGGTATTTGGGGATCAAACTCCCTGACTTTGAGCTATACTCCTTCCGTGTGCATATTGCTTGTAATGATTGACCTTGGTGTATTTGGGTATCAAACTCCCTTGAGCTTGTCCTGTTGAAGTAGATCATTCGGGTTGGTCACCTTTACTCATTGATTACCCTGCATTTGGCGGTTGTACTCTATGGATGTTAACAATCACCAGTGTTGTTTCCTTTAAATCTCGGGCCAGTTTGGATGCCTATTGTTTTTGTGATCTCCCATTCTAGATCTACATCTGACGATGCGTCCTCTTCTGGAGTTATGACTAGACCTTTTGATCGAGTAATTGCATTGGTGCTAACCGAGGCATTAACATTAGTAACTATGGATCAACAACCAGGGTCCACTCCCCATCTCTCAAGAGTGTCTTTGAGCATTTTGAGATGCTCGTACCACATCTACAAGATGCAACCATGTCAAATACAAAGGGACACAAGATTCACAATTCCACACCATTTTATGCAAAGCTAAGCACTGCATTCGAACCTATAGGAGCCTCCATTAGGATCATCAAACTTAGGTGATATTGAGTGCAAAATTTGAAGCCCCAAATCTCTCATCCACTTAAAATTCATCCCTATAAAGCTCCACTAATTAAAACCTGAGAGCTTACCTGACATTCCCACATGAGACTACAAAAACTTGAGGAGGGTTTCAAGCAACCTTGTTCTCACATTCCCTCCCTTTTTTCTAGCTTAAAAGTGCTTCACAATATACTTGCAGGCTATGCTGGAATGCACTCTTAATGCCCCCCCCCTCCAAAAAGAAAACACGGTGGTAATCCCACTATCTATAGACCTTGATGTGGCTTAATTGTTGGTAATCCATATCTTGATAGGTTTGAAGATGTGGCACCTACACCTGAGGTGGCATCTTGTGATGCGGTAGGTGGGCTGTTAAGGACTATTTAGATCGAGTCATAATTGTTTGCGTTGTAGAAGCTAATAAAGATGAGCAGCTCACAGATTGGAGCATGTTTTGCCTAGTCCCATTCTTCTTTGACATCTCTCTTGTGTCTAACTCCTTTACCTTTGTAGCAATCATGACAGTTCAGTCATAGTGATCTAAGTATTCAATAAAGAGTATTTCTCAAATCAGAGCTAAATTAATGTATTTGTTGATGCACATGGATAGCAATATGCTGGAAGATTTAAAGCTTTTTTTCTTATGGCCCCAATTACCTTTAAAATTTTCTTAGAGAAATCTAGATCAAGGACCAAAGGCATTCAACGAAGCTTTGATGGTGGTGCAGAGAATAGCTTCAAAATTTATTGTCAAAGTTTGTCCTTTCCTCCTTTTCTTCCTACTACAAATTTTGTCTTATATCCATGGGCATAGATCATATTCACAATGCACACGTCTTTCTTGTCCCCCTTTTAAGAAAAATTATGCTGAGAGTCAAATTGCCTGATTGTGATCCACAAAGGCGGCCTAGATGTTTTTAGAAAAAAATCACACGTTAATAGTATGTGGAAGCTGAATAATATCAAATACTCCAAAACTACATGGTTTGCAAACTGCATTTAGTCAAAAAAGTTAATTTAGGTTTTGTTTGGACTTTAGACTAATAAATAAGGTATCTACACGTGATGCTTATCCTCTTCCATGAATTGATGATATTATGGACCCTTTGGCACATTCTAAGTACTTTACAATGCTAGATTTGAAGCCACGGGCTATTGGCAAATTCCACTAAAAGAGGGAGACAAGTGCACGACAGCATCTCGTACACCTTTTGGGCTCTACAATTATAATTTCATGGTAGTTGGGTTATCCAATGCACCAAGCTCATTTCAAAGGCTAATGAGTTTCATTCTTCACGATTTAATTGTTCAAGGAAAGGTCCTAGTTTATATAAATGATGTTTTAAACACACTATTCAAAAGATTTGTACTTGTGTAAAGTTCAATTTTAGACTTGGACTGAAGAAAAGTCCAAAAATGATGTATTATGCCAATGCCTTTTGTAAAGCTAACTTTCAAAACCAAAATATTAGTA
This sequence comes from Dipteris shenzhenensis, assembly GCF_047967505.1. NCBI lineage: Eukaryota > Viridiplantae > Streptophyta > Polypodiopsida > Gleicheniales > Dipteridaceae > Dipteris > Dipteris shenzhenensis. Next base: position 23,921,371 of record NC_141622.1, on the reverse strand, counting down.
AAATAAACAAATACTTGCTGAGATTAACTAAAGTGCTTCATAATATAACCAAAGACTATACTCCTTACATATTTGCCATGATTAATCTAGGTTTCAAAACAAAAAGTATACTTGTTAGAGCTAAAATAATGAATGTTGCTATGGTTAAGCTAAAAAATAAGATTATACTTGCTACTTGCTATTATACTTAGTACAGTCAAAAACTTTCCATGAACACTCTGCTTTCTATGATGTCTCAAATAGTTGAGCTTCTAATTCCATAGAGTAATTATGTTCCTAAAGGAATAGATGAGTTGTTCTCTTGGAGAAGTGGTATACATATACACCTTCTTGGTGTAAAAATACACCCATTAAATATGTTAAGAATAAGTCATAAAAAATGTTAGTAATTGCGATCCTAAGAACATCAATAGGTGGTATACATATACACCTTCTAGGTAGAAAAATACACCCTATAAATATAAAACAAGCTCATAAACAATGTTTATACACATTAATGAGAGCAAAGACATTTAAAAAAACTAAGAATACTATTCATACCATTAACGAGAACCAAAAGATAGATTGCTTTATTTCAATATTTGTTTTGCATTGAAGTTCAAATCTCTTGACTACCAAGCTCTTAAACTATCATGTTCCTAAGTACCAAGCTCTTTAGTACTAGGCTCTTGACTACCAAAGTCATGACTAATAGGTTGCTATGGACCAGCCTATTAGGTTTGAGGTGCCAACTCATTAGTGCTTCCTGGTAAATCTTCCTTGCTTAGCCTAGGCTCCTTTGGATTAGTCTTCAAACTTTGAGATTCCGGCTAGACGATCATGAGCTTCAGATCTCTTGAACATCATAGAACATAGAGGGATATTGCTTGCAAATGGCGTTTTCGTTTCCTTGTATTTTCATAGAGTTTGCGTGCAAAATGGTCATCCAATTTCCATTGATTGGTGAACAAGGAAGCCTAATCAATCTGCATTGTGGCCACAATAAATTGGACTACTCCCAAATGTATCCCACATCTTCAAGAGGATGTAAGTATGTCATGCTTATAGAAAACTCAAATAGTAGAGAATCTGTAACTGCATCTTCTTCAGTTGGCTTCATCTACATCCTCTTCATATATCCAACTCCTCGCTTGCTTCTAAATCAGTTGGACTAGAAAGATCTACATGTGGAGTTGGGGTTTTGGCCCTTTCTCTCAAAATGGCCATGGTAGTCAAGCCTAAATCAAGAAGACTCTTTTGCCTTCTTGTAGGTACATCCTGAGATCCTATGGCTCATGGGTGACACATTTGTTGAGCTTGTGTTTGAAGGGGTACAACCCAAGACCAAGATGTTATGGGTGGCACACTTGTTGGAGCTTGTGTTTGAAGGGGAACAACCTCAGACACTAGAGGTAAAATATTCATTTGAACAACACCGCTTACATTTTCCAAAGATCCCAAGGCATGAAGTACTTATAGTGATCCTTCCACTAAATTTGGTATAGCCTTTAAGAATTACTTCTTGTCACCAGTACATAACTTATAGAGTACATCTTGATCATTCCTATTTTTTGCACACAGCTTCCATGAAACCATTTTCTTGAACATTTATCCCTGTGATTGTGCCTTGCATTTCTTACTATCTCGGCACCATATTTTGGGCTTGAAAAAACCTCTACCGTGATCACTAAAGAATAATTTTTATTTGCACTCTAAAAAGTACCAACCATGATCAATTATTGACCCTAGTCAACACACAACCAGACCAAGCGTCAGGCAACTAGGCACCCCGGTTGGTCCAACGAGCAACCAAGTGCCAAGCAGTGGATCTTCAAGCGGCAAGGGCAGGCAGCAGGTCGCACCAAAATAGTTCAACTAGAGTTAGTAGTCTAGGAAGGTTCTTGGGTAGGAATTTAGCAAGTTGGTTGCTAGAACCGCTTGCTAGGAATTTAGTAAGTCGATTGCCAGGTAGAAGGGAATGAGTTTATAAGAGTCATGATGGAGTAACGAGATGGGACTTTTGGCTCGCAAGTATCTTGTATGAGGCAAGTCCAAGTGTGTGAGTGTGAGTGGTCTACCTGGAGTCAAGGCAAGAGTCTATTGTGCAGCCCCCAGCTCTTTGTATTGGCCATGGCCTTTTTTATCAATACAAGTACTTTGGAATTCAATTGTTTACTTGTGTACTTGTTCTATTTACTCATTTCACCCATCTCCATCTGGTTTTCATCCACACAACATAGACTCCGTTAGTACATGACATCGTTCTGCAACCAAGCATCGGTTAGGAATGTCTATGACCAGTCCTCGAGGAGTGTAAGAGAGGGCATCTTCTGACCAAGCACTGTACATGCATTGATCACCAATCACTAAGCAGTAAGTAACGTAAGGGGTGAGTGGAACTAGGCATCAACATTCGGTGATCCTATTAGGGATAGACATGTTGAAAGGTTTAAGTGGGGAAATTGAGTGGATTGAGTATAGAATTCTCAGCTCTAAGTGCACAGATGAAACCACCAAGCAATGGTTTAAGCAGACCAGTGATGAGTTATGATTGTTACTTGGTTGAACACAATATTTCAAGAAGTATCTCCAAGTGTTTGTAGTTGATTTCAAAATCTTACAAACCTATTTGAAGACTGATATCTAGACCAAGGCAAGCAGCCCTTCGTATCATCTAGGAGATTGAAGATGTCTCATTCACGTGCAAAAAGAAGACAATGATACATGGCCAAGAGAGAGAAATGCCTGCGCTAAGGGTACAGGGGGTGGCAAGGCTTAGGAGAAAGAGAGATTATAATAAATTCCGAACCAGGTATGAATGAGTAGACAAACCCATGTGGCGTGATTGTAAACCCTCGACAATGATCCGGTCAATCTAGATGAAGAATTGGCGATGGACCAACATGAGTGGGTTTGGATTACTAAACCAATACCATGAGTGAACCGGTCAGGGGAAGCCATTTAAGATGACCTGAAGTCTTCAACCAAGAAGCAACCTTCAGGCGGTGGATGGAAGATTCTAAGTAGTCATCCACCAAAAGTCTCCATGAAGAACTCAAAGAGCCCATACTTAGGCCTATAACCGAAGGCTTGGGACTGGGTTGACAAGGGAAGCGTAGGACAAGCTTCAAAGCAAGATTGAAAACATGATTTTGTCCATGATTCAAAGACAAAACAAGGATGTGGTTGCAATAGGTGGGTTTTTGATGAGGAAGTGGGTTGTGGTCATGACAAAGCAAGTCGAGAACCATCTCAGGGTGTGGTACCCAGGCAAAGACTCCAAGTCATGCTATACCAAGTCCTCGACATCAAGCACCAAGGCCCATGCCCCCCCAAGCATGTGTTCAAAGATAGAAGAACACCATGGGGACCAAGCTCAGTCGTGCCTAAAGTACCAGTGCATGGAAGACTAAGTCGAGTCACATCAAAAGTACAAATGCATGGAAGATGGGTTTGATTCGAAGATCTGACTCCACCTGTTTATGGGCATGTTCATACTTAGCATGGAGGTCCACCTTATCAGCAATAAAAAGAGGATGAAGGGCCTCCTGATGAGCCAGAACCAGAGATGGTGGAGCTAGTTAGTGGTCATAAAGCACAAGGTGACTCCACCAATCAAATTACAAGGGAACGAATGATGAAGACCTGTATAGTCACTTTGCAAAGTCTTTTACGAGTTTGTCATATTAATGGGGCTAAGAACAAGGAGGATTATATGAATTACTTTCCCTACACCTTAGTAAAAACCTCTCAAAAATGGTATAATCAGTTTCCAATTGGTTACCTTCGAGATTGGGAGCACATGACTAAAGCATTCTTGAAGCGCTTCAGACACGAAATCAATAAAGAGGGTATTCGCACTAAATTGAGTGAGCTCAAGAAAAAGGAAGGCAAGTCCATATACGATTTTGTCTTAAGGATGCAGGATTTCATCCAGCTTGGCGTGCCGCCTGATGACAAGTCTCTGTGGACTTGGCTTTTGACAGGTTCTACTCAGGTAGATATCCGGTCCTTGAGAATTGTTAATTCTACCAAGACATATGAAGACTTCCTTAATCAGGATATGGCCTTGGAGAAAAGTGGTTGACAATCCAAGTCCAATCTCGAGAAAAAGAAGAATAACAATGATGATGAGGCTAATTCAACGAAGAAGAACAAGCTCAAGTCTACTATCAAAAAGGCTTGAAGGAGATGAGTTACCGAGAAAAGCCAAGCTCCAATGAAAAGTGGTGCAATGAATGTTCCAAGAAGGGGCATACAAAAGAAGATTGCCATACAAAGTACTACAATGTATGCACCAAGTGGGAATGGACTTAGAATGTGAAGCAAGTTACAACTGAGGCCAGCCTAAAGAAGGACAACCACGCAAGCCCGAGCAAAGCAATAACAAGGCAAGGAATGATGGACGGCCCGAATCTTATCGTAGAATCCTCCTGCCCGGGCCTAGACGAGATTCCTATTAGTCTCTTTGAAATTCGAAAAAGGTTGGAAAGTCGGGTTCACACCACCTTGGCGCCCATGGAGCAAAAAAATAGGATTGAGGATGGCCCGCGGGGTTAGAGGACATTCCCACATGAGAAAGGAGAGGAAAGAACAAATTAAGGCGACACTCTAGCAATTATGCGTGGGAACAAGCAAAAATAAGTTCATCGTCTTCCATCTCCGGTTTAAGAGTGCTCTGAGGCAGAGTTTCGCTGAAAGGCAATTTCTCCATTGGACAAAAACCTCTGAGAAGTTCGTATTCCCTATTCTCACGGCCCAATTTCACGATTGTAATGGGTTTTCCTAAAGCTACAGCGAACTTGAGGGAGACTTCCAAAATGGATTCTTCCATGAAAAGAGCTATGAAACCAAGAGCGTGGGAATGCTCTCTTAAGGGGGTTCACTAATGTGGTTGGAGACGAATGAAGTGGAAATTGGAATCTGAGGAGAAGGGGGGATGAGGAATCTATGACAAGATTCCAAATGTACGACCGTGTTCATGGCGATATATATATATATAAAAGAAAGAAGGAGGAGTGGCGATTTGTGGTGATAAATCTTGAGCGATGGAGATGCGTTTCTTGTTCACGTCTTCAACTCTTCATCAACCCACCACCTCCCACAATTATCCCCTCCTTCCCACCATCGCTGCTCGCTTGCCCACCTCCCCCTTTCGCCTCCGCTCCACCCTCTTCCCCCTTTTCACCCCCCCCCCCCCTTCCTCCTCCTCCTTCTCCACCTCCTCCCCCTCTCTCCGCCCCCCCCTTGCCTCCCTCCAGGCCCTTGTCTTCGATTGCGATGGCGTTATCCTTGAATCCGAGGACCTTCACCGCCAAGCTTACAACGCTGCCTTCTCTCACTTCTGCGTCGCCTGCCCCCCTTCCTCGCAGCCTGTTGAGTGGACCTCCAGCTTCTACGACAAATTGCAGAACCAGATTGGAGGTGGCAAGCCCAAAATGCGCTGGTTTTTATTCCTTGCTCTTTCCAGCTCATCAGCGCTACGTGCATTACGAAACATACATTCCTCGAAATATTCACACGCTTGGATGTCCATTTTGACTATGTAAACGTTAAACAAAGATAACCGATTATTGGGTTTTGAGACAGGTACTTCAACACTTATGGATGGCCTTCATCCACTTTGTTCGCCACTTCTCCAGAAAGCGACTCTGACAAGGCGAAGCTGATAGATACGCTGCAGGTACATCAAGGAGTTTCTATTCTTTTACTTTTACAAGGACCGTTGTATAGAGTAGCACTGGAACTGCCCAATTCCTCTTTTGCCGGGCTCACCATTTGACAGCTACTCAGCATGTTTCTCATTATTTGAATTTAGCCAACTCCAAGAGTTGTTTCTGAACGTTTCATTGCAAATCTTTTGCCCTCTTTTCTGGTAGGATTGGAAGACCCAAAAATACAAGGATATCATAAGCTCTGGGACTGTAAGCATCTCTTCTCATACCATGCATGACTTTCTGTGCAAACGTCTCTATTTCTGGTCTTAGTGAAGCAGGAGCGTCAGATAATTTACTCTGGACTCAAACAGGTAAAGCCAAGACCAGGGGTTTTGCAATTGATGGATGAAGCTCGAGGGAAAGTAAGAGATTTCCCCCTAATATATTCATATTCCCCCACATTTTCTTTAAGGTCTGCAGTTTGCAACGTTACATTTGAATTGCTACAGGGAATCAAGGTAGCAGTGTGCTCTGCAGCTACAAAGAGCTCGGTTGTGTTCTGCCTCGACAATCTACTTGGCAAGGTGTCCTAATGCAGCATACTCATAGTGAAATGATGATGATGATGATGATTGATCATTGTTTTGATGTCCAATCGACCTATGGGACCATAACAAAAGCCAATACTTTCATGATAGGTCATATGACCAATTACATATGGTGGAAAACATGCTGCATGTCTAGTGATCCAACAAATGACGTCGTGTCTCCATAACCTTTGCGATGTTGGGTGTGCGAGAGAGAGAGAGAGAGAGAGAGAGAGAGAGATGGAGCTTATGGTTTTCAGCCTTGTGGGCAGTTATCATGAGGTTAAATGTGCTCTTTATAGTATTCAAGCGGTTCTGTAGATTGATATTCTCCCCTAAGTTGTTAATACGAGTAAGAGAGAGAGAGAGAGAGAGGGAAAGAGAGAGAGAGAGAGAGCTCCCACAAGACCTTGTAGAAATTTCATCACAGCTAGCAGAATGAACACATCATAAGCCTCATGCCATTTGTCAATATCTTTTTGGAAACACATCCCCATTTTTCCAGATAAAACTTATACTTAGTCCATCGCCTATGTATGTGGTGGCCTGCTACCATCTATCGTACACACTCATCAAGTTGTTTGGGCAGCTTTTCAAAAAGATCCTACAAATACAAGGGTGGCAAATGCTGTACTTCTAATAGGTTCATATCTTGTGCAATGAATAGTATGTGAACATCTTTGACTAATTTTGTGAAAGAGGAGGAGAAAATGGGGACTTAGTGTCACAGGGACGTGAATTTTGTAAGCAAATAAGCTATGACTAAGTTTGTAACCAGTTTGGCCATGGGGACTGGCCTAGAGGAGCGGTGAGTTCTTGAAAGCCCCTAGTGTTAACATCTAACTGGACACATTGGCTAGACCTAATTGTTAGAATCAAGGCATTGCATTGCTTTGACCTCGCGGAGGGGTGTGATGGAGTTAGGAGCTCCCAGATAGATTTCCAAGTTTCATGTGGGAAGAGGGGTTAAAAAGGATTAAAAGGTTGCCCCTAGACAGTACCAATGTTTGTCATTGGTTAGTGGGGTTAGAGCCTTTAAAAGTTGCCCTTAGGAAACCAAAGTTTCCTTGGTACAAGGGGTTAGGGGCATCAATGTGCCACGTGTCAAAAGTTGCCCCTAGGAAACCAACGTTACCTTGGTACAGGGGGTTAGGGGCATTAATGTGCCACATGTCAGGCATGCAGCCTACCAGCTCCACTTTTAGCAACTTTGCCCCCCTTTAGGGAAGACGGCGTCCAATTCTAAGGCGTGTTCTAGAATTCGCCATCTTCTCTTGCTCCTTGCTGTGTCAGACCTTCCAGAGATTGCTGTTTGCTATTTCGTTGCTTTTTTTCTCTGTTTCCTTGCCTTCCAGCCCTGTTGCACGCAGTCCAAGCCTGGGAGCATCTTTTGCGACTTGCTGGAGCCCATCCTAGCGCTGTTTTGCTGCTGTACGGAACATTTAATGGGCTGTACGGACTGACAAACAGTCCGTACAGATTGCATGTACGGACTGTACGGGACATGCCATACAGCCTGTACGGACCCTGCTGCAGGTGTCCGGTGCTTGCACGCAGCCCGAGGCTGGTTTCTCTTGCTGCGAATTAGGGTTTCTGGCTGTGAAACTCTGTTTTGAAGTCTTTGGAGGGGTTCTGGATACCACAGGGACTTGTTCTTGTGAGGCGCACAATCCCGGATTTCCAGCCCAGTTTCTCTTTGTTTCATTGTGGGATTGATTTCTAGTTCTCTGTTTTGAGATTCTCCATGGCACGCAGTCCAAGCCTGGGAGCATCTTTTGCGACTTGCTGGAGCCCATCCTAGCACTGTTTTGCTGCTGTATGGAACATTTAATGGGCTGTAAGTACTGACAAACAGTCCGTACAGATTGCATGTACGGACTGTACAGACATGCCATACAGCCTGTACGGACCCTGCTGCAGGTGTCCGGTGCTTGCACGCAGCCCGAGGCTGGTTTCTCTTGCTGCGAATTAGGGTTTCTGGCTGTGAAACTCTGTTTTGAAGTCTTTGGCGGGGTTCTGGATACCACAGGGACTTGTTCTTGTGAGGCGCACAATCCCGGATTTCCAGCCCAGTTTCTCTTTGTTTCATTGTGGGATTGATTTCTAGTTCTCTGTTTTGAGATTCTCCATGGGATTCCCTAGGTATGTTGCAATCCCCTAGTTACAGAGGGTGAACCCAGGTTGAGACCAAGTTGTTGAGGTTAGAGGATGCCTATGCCTTGCTTGGATGCACAATTTGCCAGTTTGATGCAGTGTGTGCCTAGTGTGGGCCAGTGAACTGTGGTAGCCAGTGGAAATGGTTCAGGGTGCGCCCTGGTTGTAAGTTTGCTATTACTTTTCACTAAAGAAGAATAAAGAAATACCGCAAGGGGCGCCAAGTGTTTGGGGCCAATTGGTGTCGCTGTGCGATCATTGAGCAGGGGCATTCTAGCCTCACCTGTACTTTCTTTTATGCTATTTGATGTGGTGTGATTAATTGGGAGTTAAGTGGCTGTAATTGACGGTGTGATCAGAATTAGTTGTGGTTTACCGCCCTTTGGGTTTCCGAAGGCCAGTCACACTAAGAGGGAGTGGGAAGTGAGAGTGAGTTGGAGCCTTCTCCTTAACTGCTTGTCGTGACTGTGTCTGCCCTTAACCTCTGGAGGTTTGGCAGAAATTCAGTACAATAACCTTTGCTACATGAATGCCGATGCGTTAGGGTTTATACATGGGCCTACACCCACACCCACTGCTGGTGCTGATGAATTGTTGTCGATGTCATAGTAACTAGTCCCAGTTATGTGCGCTTTATCTGATCTGAGAGCCTTTACCTATTTACGACTGTGGCTTTTAACCATGGTAACAAACTCCTCAAAGGACTTAAGGATCTGAGACTTCTCCTTTAGGAACACCCATGTCTTTGTTGAATAGGAAGTAAGTTCTACTTCTTGTTGATCTCACATTCAATGGACCACATAGATCTGAATGTTCAGCTCAAAGATACCACTTTCCTTGTTCAAGTGTGTAAAATAGGGCTTACGATTACAGGTAATGTCTGTTACTCACATGCTTGGCTTTCCTTGTCTACCAATACTTGGTTGGGAGAAAAATCTTCTGCTCACTGCAGGACTGGACTTTCTTCCACGTAGGTCGACTTCAAATCCAAGCTCATTTTGCTGTGTGGGAGTTCTTGAGAAGATTCTAGTTTCCTTCTAGGTTCTCCATACAGGCTTAAGCAGTGACAAAACAGAGGAAGCAGCTTCAAAACAAATTCATCTCCTTCAACCAATGTTGCAGAACAGGCTTGGAGAGCTGCCGCCTCAGTTCTAGGGCTGGCTGCCATTGGAGGAGCATCAGTTGCAGCTGATTTCACATTTCGGCTGCTCTATTGCTGCACCTGCTTTTGGGCTGTTGTTGGGCTGCTGCTTGAGGCCTGGTGATCAGTTAAGGAGCATCCACTATGGAGCTGCTGCCTTCGCTTTAGATCTGGCTGCTGCGTCTACAGGTGTTTTGTGGCAGAAATCAGGTTGCCACTGTCCTGTTTGTACTATTGTTGCTAGTCGACATTCTACCTCAGCTGATAGATTTTGTTCTCCCACGGACATTGGCATTGCTGTTGCCTTCAAACTACTATCTGGTGGCTCGATTTCATTGGTGGAGAGCTCTCCTTATGTTTGGTTGCTGAAGAACGATGTAGCCTCTCAGCCTCAACGTTGCTGTGATTTCGTGCACTGTCTTTAGCACGACCTAGCTTCTGGAGAAGTGCCTTGGATTTCACGTAGAGCATCTGGATTTCCACACACGACTCTGCCCCACATTTTACACAGGGATCTGCCTGGATTTTCATTCCAATCTGCCCGGATTTCCCTTGCCTGTTTAGCCTGGATTTTGCCTTGCACCTTCCATCTGATGCCTGGATCCATCATACTCCCAGAATCCATCGAAGCTCCAGATCATCTTGCTCCTGGATCCTCCTGCTCCTCGGATCTTTCTGCTCATGGGATTTTCCTGCTCTAGGACCAGATTTTACTCCGAATTTCACACAGATTTGCTTCCGGAATTCCCGAATCATTGTTGGGAGTTTTGTCGAGTACTTCGCAGGTTCAAGCACTCACAAAGAATTACGTTAGTTGTCCTCAGAAATTTGGGGCTTTTGCTTTATTTTACTTATATTTTTGGCCCTCTTTCCATGGGGATATTTGTTTGCACATTCAGCTCGTTTATTCAAGCATTGGCTTGTTGGGTTAGTGCATTTTGTTGGTCAGAAACCATTCATACTACGTGAAATTTATGAGCAGATTGTGCAATGTTTTAGAATGACAACTTATTTGGTGGAGCTTTGTCTCATGTATATAAGCTTGATGGCACCAATTACTCCTTATGGAGTTTCATGGTTAAAAACCTGCTGGTTGCCAAAGGTCTATGGGGACTTGTGATTGGGGATAGTTCTTGTCCTGCAGATGCCTCTCCCAATGCGCTGGCACACCTGGGAGAAATGAAGTTGCAATAGTGGCTGGACCTACACCTGCAGCAATTGCAGTTGCTACAGCTGAACAAAGAAGATGGAATGTCCGTGATGCACAAGCTCTTGCCTTGATTTCTTTGTCAACTGGTCGAGCCTAAAGGTGGTTCGTAGCTTGAGGATTCTTCTGGACAGCATCTAATAAGCAAAAGGATGAAGCAGGCAAAGAAAAGAAAAAGGAAGGATGCCATTACTATAAGAAGCCAGGTCATCATATTAATAAATGCAGGAAGAGATTGGAGAAAGCAAACAAGAAGGAAGTTGGAATGTCTGTCTCAGTTTCCAATGCTTCAAATGCCGACAAAGATAATACTTTAGCAAACTGTGTGGCTGAAGAGTATTCTTTTCTTGTATGCAACTATGATCCCAACCTAGAGGACGGCTCAGTTAGTGTGAATGACACTTTAAGTGCAGTTTGGTATTTTGACGATGGTGCATCAAGGTACATAACTTCCAAAAGACTCTTGCTTGTTGATTTGCAGACTACTCCTGCCAACAATTCTTTATATACTGTGAAGGGAGTTGGGAAGATTATTATGTCATCTATTGAATTGTGATTTCTACTATGTTGTATCCCTTGCTTCCCCTAGCTCGAGTCACTGGGAAAAAAGGTATGTGATCATCCTTTGCTGGGCTTTGACCGGCCCTCTTGAGGTTGCCTCTGCGCTCGCACGAGCCTTTCACTGGATCTCGAGGAGGAAAATTGCAATGGGTTGCTGATCAGGATGGGCCAAGAAATTCTTGAGTGGTCCAGAACTGCTCCTGAATAGATAGTGTTGCCGACCATGGATCTCATAGTACATAGGGCATCTGCATGCAAAGTCCTCCTCTGTCTCGACCTCCTGCGTATCACATAGATTGCAGATCTGTCTCTCACATGGGGTGCCTGTGCCCATTCTGTCTCAATACCTAGCCGATGAAAAGATATTCGGAACTCCCCAATCGAGATCTGCAGTGCATGTGAGAGAAAGAAAGAAAGAAAGGAAGTTTATTAAAGTCTCCGAAAGACTGAAGGGTCTATGAGATTTAAAAACCAGACAGAATGATTAAACCTGAATGGGTGGGTGGGCCTCCACACACAAGATTAATACTAATATCTAAAACTGATGAAAAAATATAAAATAACAATGTGATGTCATTGTGATGGTCCTCTGTATGCTGTCTAAAATGTTGCTAATATAATGTTTGAGAAGAGGTGTTTGATGTATATTTGGACATTTCAAAAAAATGCTTTAGAAGTAATTGTGTGACTAGTACTGGTCTGGTTAGCTTGTGTGCCATATTCAAAATTTTGTTTCAATGCCCGATACCTCCTTCAAATATGATCCTAGCTCTCGTGTGAGTATGGAGAGAGAGAGAGAGAAAGAAAGTTTATTAAAGTCTTTGGAAGACCGATGGGTCTATGAGACTGTGAAAATCCTGATACAACAAGCTGTGGTAGTGGAGCTACTAAACGAGCATCCATACCAATGCAAAATCCAAAAATGCAGAATGGCAGTACTAAGTCCTAAGTACAACATAGTCATGTCGATGGTCGACTATATATCAATCTCAGCATCTCGTCATCAATATCATCATCATCATCGGTTGTAGCAAGATATCAAGATGGATGAGGTAGTGAAGGCATGAAGTCGGCAATATAGTGCTATCGGTCACTCAAAGGTGCGGTCCTGGCACGTCTCTTGGTCGTAGCTCTGCATCTGACCAGGGCTACTGTGACGCCTGTGGGTCGGGCTCTGACTCGGGCTCTGACTCTAAACAACTGACTCTAAACAAGGAGGGGATGTCCCCAAGTGTGATCTATGTGTCGACCCTCTGTCTGCGCTATCGGGTCACAGGTTCCGAGTCACGGTCATGTCGAGGCCTCGTCTCGTGGGGGCCCATGTGATCTAGCTGAAAGAACTCCGTGATAGAGCTCTGAGAGGGATCAGCCGAGGAAGAAGTCTGCTCCTGTCCTCGTGCTCGGAGTATCCTCTCGCGGTGTCTAAGTGCCTCATGAATGAAACGTGCCAAACACCGCTAGTATGGGTAGGAGAGGAAATGGGCCAAAATCCCATAACTATCCCTGAAGAGGCAGTGGAAACGCCCTCGAATTTTACAGTAAACATGACACCTGAAGATGAAATGCTCCTCTGTCTCAACCTCTTGCATGTCACACAGTGTGCATATGCGCCTCTCCCTGGGTAGTCGCTATGCTCTGCCATTCTCGATGCGAAGTCTGTGTGAAGAGACCCGGATCTGCCCAAGAGAGATCCTCAATGAGTGGGGTAGGTGAATCCGCGTGTATCCTGGTGGGTCAATGAAACCCTCCGTTGTGATACGTAAGAAGTGATCTCTGTAGAAGCTAAGCTTCACCGAGAGTTCACGCGGTCCCAATCAGGTCCGAAAAGTGTGTAGCTATAGTAGATCCTCACGAATAACCTGGTTGACCTCGTGTGATAGGAGGGGAGAAAACGGAGCATCCATGCTGTATTGGAAGGGAGGTAGTCTATCCATGTGGAGCCCTAGTCGCTCAAACCATCTCTCTGTTTGTGCATACTAGCACCTCTGGTCCCCTCCTGCTGCAAGTGCCATAGAAGAGGATAGAGCTATCCATGGTACCCTGCTACGCCCCGAGGTGTAATCCCCATATTCCCTAACTCGGTATAGATATGTGATGACCTGAAATACAGCATCTAGTTGTAAAGGGGGTGACCCAAACTCAGCCTGAATAATGTGGTGAGGAACGGATGGCTTACCACGAATCATCCGTGATAACATGAGAACCTATAGCTGCTCCACACGGGCCCCACTCTGTATTCGACAAGTTTGGCCCCCCAACAAGGGTTGCCGTACATCCCCGCTGGGCGAACCAAGGAGTCAAAAAGCAACCCCTTGGTCCGTGGATCCTGAAAGTGCGAGTGGAAGCACTGCCTCTCTAGTTTGGCCAATGAAGCATACCCTCTGCTCAAGCGTGCCTACATCGCGGGTCTCATAGTGAAGTCGGGTCCGGAAAAGATAACCCCAAGATAAGTGTATGATGAAACTATCTCAATAGGTGCCCTCAAATGTGAACTGTTCCTGATGCATGATGGCTTCAGATGTATTGAAGATCATGACTTTGGTTTTACCCAGGTTGACCTTCAAATCATGAGACTCACAAAAGAAGTGCAGTGCGTCTAGGTGTCTCTGGAGCCCCTCTGTCGAGGAAGACAAGAGAGCCACGTCACCTGCGTAGAGCAATATCTGGATCGCAAGTCTCATAGTGAAGCTGGGTGCGGAAAAGATAACCCCAAGATAAGTGTATGATGAAACTATCTCAACAGGTGACCCCTCAAATGTGAACTGCTCGTGATGCATGATGGCTCGAGATGTATTGAAGATCATGACCTTGGTTTTACCTAGGTTGACCTTCAAATCATGAGACTCACAAAAGGATTGTAGTGCGTGTAGGTGTCTCTGGATCCCCTCTGCCGAGGAAGACAAGAGAGCCATGTCATCTGCGTAGAGAAATATCTGGATCAGCGTGCCCGCAAGAGATCAACCTACACCCCCCTTTGTGTGCATTACTGTCTCCATCTCGTCAATGTAGAGGCCAAACAAGGTAGGCGACAAAGGACACCCTTGTTTGATCCCGATGGTGCTCATGATCTCGACTGTCCACCTTGATCTTGCCTGAACTCTGCCTGAAACTCTCTCGTAAAGTGCCATGACAGCCCAAATGATCTCCTGGCCATAACTTAAGTCCCGTAGGCGCCGTGTGAGGCGGGCTCTCGGAACCGTGTCAAATGCCTTGCAGAAATCCAAAAAGCAACAATAAACCCTCTGCTTCCGTGCCCTCGCCTCCTCGATGATACATCTGAGCGTGAGAATGTGGTCCATGGTTCCATGATCACGCCGGAATCCGGCTTGTCGTGCTGCGTCCTCGACACTCTGCAAGTCTGCTGACCTCGGAGTCAAGTACTGATGCATAAATCTTGGACATGACATGTCCAATCATAATGGTCTTGTAGTTCTCCGGGCTCATGGGATCCCCTGTCTTGTGGATGGGTGAGATAGTGTTAATGGTCCAAGTGTGTGGAAACTCCAAACAAACAGCTTCATTAAAAAGCTTTGCTAAGATCGGGGCTAGGAGGTTAATCCCATGAGAGAGAGATCTTTGTGCTAGAAGCTGCTTGATGGTTTTAAGTCTTCACCATGCTCTAGTTTTTAATTGATGATGGATTTGTCCTTAAATGTGAAATAGCTTGGGAAAGTTATGTTGTTCAAGTTACTTGTATCACACTGTTTTGCAGAAACGTTTCGAGGAACTGGACTGCTTTCTTGCAGGTATCATCTTCTTTCTAGATCATGTCCATGTAGAAAAGTTTTTTTGTGCAAAGATCGCTAGCTGATGTTATTCTTGATGTGTTCTGGGCTCTTTCAGAATGTTTATATGCTAGCCTTGTGAATGTTAATCATCATACTTTTGCTTTGGGTGAACCTACACTCTCTCCTTGTGAAGTTCTTATCGTAGAAGGATCTATAAAGGCCAAGGCTGATAATTTTTCTCATGGTTTTATAGGTGATGACGTAGAGAAGAAGAAACCAGATCCATCAATTTATATTGAAGCTGCCAAGGCAAGTACAGCTTTGTGGAGTGCTTTTTTTGGTTATTTTGTTAATAATAACATCAATCTTAGGGTTACACAATGTCTAATACATCTAGAATAGCACATACGAGTCCACTTTAAAAAGCATGATCCAATGGTTGAGTTTTCGATTTTTGAAGTCGAATCTAGTATATGAAAAGGTGATTATTGTGAAAAGTGGAGAGGGCAAAAATGTGGAGCTCTACTGAATTGAAGTTGCAAGAATGAGAGTACAAGGGGTTGTCGACATGACAAAGCCCTAACTCTAGTGTTAGTTAAAACTTCGCTCTACCCTAAACTCAACTACCGATTGTGGTTAGGGGGAAAACCTTAGAAGAAAAAAGTGTCTCTAATCTGTCTAACTACTTAATACATTGGCCACTGCCTTTAATATTAAATATTTGCAACACCCCCTTGCATGGACAGTGTCCTAGTGAACAAGGAGTAAGTTTTGTAGAAAGTTTCAAATTTTTTCCTGGATAGAGCCTTCGTGAAAAGATCAACAACATTCTGATGTGGAGGGCAGTAGATCAAATTGATCTCTCCTGCATGCAATCTCTCTTTGGCATAATGATAATGGATCTCAATGTGTTTCGTGTGTGCATGAAACATAGGATTCCGTGCCACTGTAATAGCAATTCTGACCATTAGTGAGTATGGGCGTAGATGGCTGTAAAGTTCAAATCACCATGAAGATCTGCCGTTAATGTCCTTATCCATACACATTGAACTGTAGTTATGAAGGCTGCCTTGTATTCAGCTTCACAACATGATGTTGCCATGGTGGATCATTTCTTGCTGAACCAAGAAATGTATGACCTGCCAATAAAGAAACAATTTCCATTAGTGGAAAGGTTGGTATAATGATCCCCAGCCCAATCTGAACCACTGAAAGCATGCTAGTCTGAGTCACCCCCCTTGGAATAGAAAATACCAAGAGACTGATACCTTGCGAGCATTTGAAACACGCTTTGTGCATATAGCTGCTCAAATGAAATACACTAAACTGAATATCTAGACTGGTATTGCAGAGATAAATAAAGCATTCAACGCCCTGACCTACAGCATCGAAAGGAAGCTTCAACCTTCGCTCCATGGGAGTTTGAAAATTGAACCTCTGCAACAGTCCCTGAGTGTATTGTAACTATTTGAGCACAATGCCTATGTTGGTTTGCATAAATTGATTGCCAAAAGAATAATGTATCAACCCTAGATCACACATCTCAAATGAAGCTTCAAGGTCTTTCTTGTATTCTGCAATTTTCTCCACTTGTGCCTGTGAGTCAGTGTGGACAGGATGAGCATCAACAAAGCCTGTTTGTCCTTTTTGACATAAAGAGTACTCTCCATTGGACTATTTTGTAGACTCTGAGTGGTCAAATACGTATGAATTTTCTCAAACCAAGCCAATAGGGCTTGTTTCAGCCCATAAAGTACCTGGAAGTGGGGCAAAGGTTTCATCATAGTCCATCCCCTTTTGCTGAGAATAGCCCTTGGCAACCAACCTGCCTTGTACCTATCAATAGTACTGTCAGATTTTCTCTTGATCTCGTACACACAACACTCACTTTGAGTGGGGCAACCTCATGGTTGGCATCACACGTGTCATCATAACTGCAAGCCCACAGGACCAATCTTCAGTAACAAAGTTTGCTGAAGCACTACCCTTGCTTGCATCAGTCGCGTTGGAATCTGAAATTGTCATTCCAGCTTCCCTCTTTTTGCTATCTTTCTTCAACCTTTTTTTGCATTCATTGATATGGTGTCTAGGCTTCTTGCAATAATGGCATTTAGTTTTATTGTTGGGCTGACCCGCATTTTTGATGGCTGAGCTGAATTAGACTTGGACTGAGTGCCACCAAAAGGAGGCTTGTTTTTGCCTTTAGCCAACAACTTGATCACCATGCTGCATGTTATCAGAAATATTGTTTGTTCTTCTTGCAATAACAGCCCCACTAGCTTCTGAAAAGTAAGCGGAACTGTACTACCCCTCATAGACAAATTCAGAGAAGTATGAAAAGACATAAGACTATGGCAAATAATTTAGAGGTTAGACACAAGTTTGCTATTAGGTATAACTTCATCAATGTCCAGCAGCTAGTCTCGAAGATCCTGCTAGTCATGCTCTGACATTGAATCTCTCTTTTGCATCTTGATACTGTCAAGTTGTCTTTTAAAGTAAGACCCTGGCCTCATTCCTTCCGTGATACACATTCTCCAAAGTATCCCAAGCTTGCTTAGAAGTCCTTTAAGCCATAGAGGAACGGAGATGAGGTACGATGGACCTCTTGACAGTTAAGGCAATGATTGACAAAGCTTGGGCATCTCTAGCATCCCATCTCCTTTGATCCTAAATAGGGGCACAGGTTTAGTTGGCTCACCTAAGCCTGTTGCCTATCATGGGGATTACCTCCTTGTTGAGGTGTACTTATCATGAAACTCTACAAGGAATTCTTGATGCCACCCAACTTATCCTCCTAGGCCAAGACTACATCTCCTAGATTTTGATTTTGGTTCTGAGCCATAATGCACAAACAATACCAAAAATGCTGTGATTTATACTGCACCAACAATTGAACACTGTTCCACAAGCCAATGCTTGGCTAGGCAAATGCAACCTGAATATGTCAGTTTTGAATAGAAAAATGGATCGTTTGAGCATTCCAAGAACATAGTCGTGCTTCTTGGAACTGGATAACAAAAATATCAGATAAATCAGCTCCAGATGAAGCTCGAAAGCCTGAACAAAAGCAGAGTTTATGACTTCTGTTAAGGTTGCTTCAGAACAACACTGATGCAGAATTAAATCTGCCTAAAAAATGCACTGTTTGTAGAAGATTTTTTGAACAAAAGCAGCTCCAAAGGCATACAGATGACAACTGCAGGCACATTCCATAGCTAGCAGAACCTCATTAAGAGTGCAGCCTACTTCAAAATGAGCCTATAACAGGTTGCAGCTGTTCTAAACGGCTTCAAATGTCTGCCCACGCCCCCAAACCCACAAAAAACCTCCAACAGCAGATAAGCTTTTTGTAGATGCCTTCAAATGCAGCGTCTGCCAGGCGCAGCTGTATGGGACAGGAGGTGCAACTGCACGGACAGTTTCATACAGCTGCACGCAGTCAAAATGTACCTAGACTCGAGTGGAGGCTGTTGGACCTTACATAATGATCAGCATTGGGGCTGAGATGCTGAAAGACAGATCTCATTGGGCACAATGAGATCATGTATATGTGACACAAAAGTCGGGGATCCCAAAAGGTAATCCATTGCACTCGATCCTCCTCCATGTGGGAAGCAGGTGAGCCCCCCTGACAACAATCACTTGGGGAAACCGTTGTATATAAATAGATTGTGAACTGCTCCCATATCCAGTAGATGTCGGCCATATGCAGTGACATTTGGTGCATCATCTTAGCGTCTCGCAATTCCAGGCTCTGTAGGATCTATCTCCAGCACTTTGAGCTGATCAGCCTTGAAGTCAAGTAGGCCCACCTATCTATCCCCCGTATGCGCATTGAAGTCACACAAAAGTAGGATTTCCCCCTGTTTGGAGGACTCCAAGATATCATCAAATATCGTCTCGTATGGGCTATGACCCTTTGTGGCAACCTCATGTGCACACGATGATGTATCTGGAGGAAAGTAGCATACTGCAAAGAAAATCAGGCGTGCACCAGGTGGCTGAATCCATACCCACATGTGACGTGCATGTTCCTCTTTCCTCATGACAGATATATAGGGCCTCAAGTGTGACCTGAAAAGGACTGCCACCCCTCCTTATCCTCGTATGCCGAGAGAGAGAGAGAGAGAGAGAGAGAGAGAGAGAGAGGTGGATGGATGACCCGATAGAGAGATGACAATGTATCAATATTTATCTACTTGTTCTTATGTAGACAATATGCTTTGTATTTGTATATACTAGCCTTAAGCTGCAAATTCTTTAATATGGCTTGTTGCCTTTTATTAGAGGCTTCACATACCCGTGGAGCAATGCTTGGTGGTGGAGGATAGCGTGATTGGACTTCAGGTTGGAGCTCTAGTATCTTTTTTGTGTTAAGTTGAATACTATTTATGTATTTTGCACTCTTTGTGGCTTCATTGATTATGCCTCTTTTCTTATCATCTCAGCAGCAGTAAATTTGAACTTTAGTCATCAAAAGTCTACATCCGTGCATAATGTTGTGAATTTTATTCATAATATTTTCAATTTGGGTAGGCTTCATGTTCTTTGATGTTGAGTGTGGATTCACAAGGGTTGTGTATTTGATGCTGTGCTAATTGAGGTGTAATGAATTTAATTTGATTTGTTAGTTGAATAAAGGCAAAAATTGGGCGAAGTTAAGTGTGGCTAAGCGTGATAGTGAAGAATAGGTATGTGTGATCAGCTCCTGGAGGGAGTGGTGCTACGGTTAGGTCGGTGATTCATGAAGTGAGGGTAGGGGATCCCATGATGTAATCTACTACACTAGTGCCCCCCCCCCTGTGGGAAGCAAGTAAAACCACCTGAGGAGGGCCATAGGTCAACCCCGTTGTAGATGATGAGATCATGCATCCTGTCCAGATCAAGGAGCGCGTGTCCATATGGTGTAACAGGCCCGTGTCGGTCCGATGAGATCCTAGTCATACCTGCTCCGTCTAGGTCGATGTCTGGTAGCATGATAGTATCAACTCGAAAGTCCAGGAGTGGTACTGGCGCGTGCTCGTCGTGGCATTGAAGTCCCCAACAAGGAGAACTTCCTCGCGGGTTGAAAGGTCTGGGATATCCTGATGTAAGGGTGCATATGGCGATGTCTCACCCTCCTCTCGTGCCACTCTGGCGAAGTGGGATGTGTCTGGCGGGAAGTAGCATATTGCTATGAAAAGGTCACGGGTGTCTGTGCTTCAGATCCGGATCCACATGAATCGGGAGTGTGTGTCCTTCCTCTCAATGGAGATGGCTCCAGCGAGGGAAGACCTATACAATACTGTGACCCCGCGTGATCCTCGGACTCCTCCTGTATTACTCGTCTCATCCATGAAGGCTGACTCCCATGTGTAGCCACTGACTATCGGTAGTGGATGCTCTGGGCTCTGGTGTGTCTCTGTGTAAAAGACTATGTCTCGTCCTGTATAAGACTCCGAGAAGTTCCCTGGGTCTGACCATAAGGTACCATTACAGTTCCAAAAGGTGCAGGCTAGGGTCTTGGAAACCTGAGTCTCATAGGCCTCGTCCCCTGAGGGAGTACGGGTGGGAGCTCGAGGGGTGCCGGTCAACAACCTACCATCTCGGACCACGGCCCATTTTCCCTCCTTACGGGCAACATCCCGTTGCTGCAGAAGAACTCGTTGCTTCTCAATCTGTAGTGGTGTCAAATCCTTGTCCATGGACAAGGTGGGATGCTCTAGTAGAGCGGCTCGGCGTCGGAGTATCGCTAGTCGAGCATGTGAATCTCTTAAGTGAATGACTAGGGGCTGCTCTCGGTTGGGGTCTCTCCCAACACGCCATGCTTCCTCTATGCCATGGTCGGGGACCCCCGTGGTGGTGGTCAAAAAGGTGATCGCCTCCTCCATGGGCGTTGTAGTGGTGCTGGTGTTGTCTTGCGTAATCCCTCGTATCCGGATGTTGAGGGCCTTCGAAGCCCTCTGCTGCTGCTTCTGTATGGCAGTTAAAACGGTTGCCTTTGTGGGCTCCCGTCTCGCCGCGTCCACTCATCTAGTCCTCTCTGCTATAGCCGATTGTATCGTGGCTATCTGTGCCTCCATCTCTGTGACTGGGGTCCCTCCAGGCGCTGCTCTGAGGGTCCCGAGCTCCTCTCAAAGCTGTGTGATGTCGTGTCTGAGCCCCTGGATAAGGGTGCCCTGCTCGTGCAGTTGGGCCAGCGTAGCCTTAGGGATGTTAATTAAAAGGGCTTCTTTCAAAAAAGAAAGCTTTGTCCATTGTTTTATTAACTGTAGTTTTCATTGCATCGTTCCCAAATGCCTTGTAAAAAGTGGATAAGGTCCTGTAAATACCCACAAAAATTTGTTCCAAATCCTTCGTTGATGGGCTGCACTTTGCTTTCCAGATATCCACGTTCTAAGGCTGCCCATAATCTCATGTGTTTGTCTTCATCGGGTAGGTTAGATGAATAGTTGGGGTTTTAAGACCTTGTAAAGTGTCTAGTCCACTAGTAGCAAAACTGCTAAATTTCCTTGCTTCTCATGCTGTAATGATGGATTTGCTTTTGGGCTAGTAGTGTTTCTTAATTGGAGAGTCTTTGTGCTATAGGTTAAATCCAAGGCAATGTGTGAAGATTCGGTTTTCGCAGTGTGAGTAAGTCACAACCAAAGTCCAAAGTCACCTACCAAGCATCTCTCTATTGCCATGAGCCCGTTTAAGGCAATGTATGGGTGTAAAGTGGGAATGCCTTTTCTCAATTGCCGACATTGCTGTGAAAACACAGCAAGCATGAGATGACTTGGAAAGGATGGAGGCCCTTCTGTAATTGGCTAAAAAGAATATGCAGGATGGCCAAGCCAATTAGAAGAACTATGCGGATAAACATAGGGGTCTTCAAAAAAGGAGATGATGTGCATTTACGTCTCCACAAAATCATTATGCTTCATTGAGAGGCATCAACATTTTATGGCCCTTACAAGATCATCTGCAAGATTGGGGAGTTAGCATATCAATTGGAGCTACCAAGCACCTCGAAGATTCACAATGTGTTTCATGTGTCTTTGCTGAAACCACATGTAGGTGAGCATGTGCACATACTTCCAAAGCTGCCAAGGAGGGTCATATCCTCTATGTTCCTGAGCGCATTGTGGGTTTCAGAGATAGATCAAGTACACCACAACAGGGTATACATGTGTACCTCATAAGATGGGAAATGACTCCTAGAGGATGAACATCATGACAGCCAAAGAGTATTGCCTAGCAGTAAACCTATCTTTTACCAGGCTGATCAGCATCACTTTGTTGTCTCTGCTATGCATGATAGTAGCTAGTCCCTGCTATGCATGATGGAGTTTATGGTTTTCAACCTTGTGAGTGACTATCATGAGATTGAAACTGCACTATGTTGTGTTTTTAGAGGATGAGTTTGGGAATGTTCCTGGATTCATCTAGGTATATGCTTCTGCCGTATTAGCGGACATGCGAATTTCACCTTGTGAAGTTTTCGTCCAAGTTGCGGCCTGCTGGTATTGTGATAATTCTTTCTATCTTAAATGGTGCGTTGCCCTATCAGCTAGATTTAGATTTAGATGCTCGTTGGGGAGAGACTAAAATGAAAATGTTTAGACTTCACAAGCAGTTGTGGCTTGAATGAAGAGATTTTGGACTACCTTTTGATTAGCCTTCTCCTTTAGTGCTAGCCTTCATCATGGCTGAGTCTGCCCTTCACCTCCGGAGTGCCGACAGAAACTCAGTACGAAGACTTTGTATAAATGGATGCTCAAGTATGTGTGGGTGTGTGGATTTGTATGTGTGAGAGCATATTTTTATACTATGGTCTACACCCACTGTTGGGCGCTGATGATGTCAGTGGGGATGTCATAGTAGCTATGTCCCTGCTATGCATGATGGAGTTTATGGTTTTCAACCTTGTGAGTGACTATCATGAGATTGACACTGCACTATGTTGTGTTTTTAGAGGATGAGTTTGAGAATGTTCCTGGATTCATCTAGGTATATGCTTCTGCCGTATTAGCGGACATGCAAATTTCACCTTGTGAAGTTTTCGTCCAAGTTACGGCTTGCTGGTATTGTGATAATTCTTTCTATCTTAAATGGTGCGTTGCCCTATCAGCTAGATTTAGATTTAGATGCTCGTTGGGGAGAGACTAAAATGAAAATGTTTAGACTTCACAAGCAGTTGTGGCTTGAATGAAGAGATTTTGGACTACCTTTTGATTAGCCTTCTCCTTTAGTGCTAGCCTTCATCATGGCTGAGTCTGCCCTTCACCTCCAGAGTGCCGACAGAAACTCAGTACGAAGACTTTGTATAAATGGATGCTCAAGTATGTGTGGGTGTGTGGATTTGTATGTGTGAGAGCATATTTTTATACTATGGTCTACACCCACTGTTGGGCGCTGATGACGTCAGTGGGGATGTCATAGTAGCTAGTCCCTGCTATGCATGATGGAGTTTATGGTTTTCAACCTTGTGAGTGACTATCATGAGATTGAAACTGCACTATGTTGTGTTTTTAGAGGATGAGTTTGGGAATGTTCCTGGATTCATCTAGGTATATCACTTTGTTGTCTCAGCACCCTTGTATAGCATTCGGCACATGTAATTTTGAGGGCAACATTCTATGGGACGGGATGGCTTTTATAAAGAGGGTAAAAGGGCTACTTTAGTGGCCCTTTATATATAAGTCGCCATCCACCACTCATTGTACAATTTTGATGTGACAACTCTCCCTCCTCCTTCCTCCTACTTTCAGCCTTCTCTCTCTCTCTCTCTCTCTCTCTCTCTCTCTCACGAAGATCCAGTTTTATGGTGACCACTTCTTGAGAGTATTAGAGGAGGGATTCATCATCAGACCGTATCTCGAGGATAGAGGAGTCTCACATGCACGGAGGATCGCCATTGGATAGAGCGGATCTGTATGTTATGCACGTTGGGGGTGGTTGAGACAGAGGAGCATTTCTATGTCTGCCTAGCCTACTACGAGATCCGGGGGTGATACCATTGTCTCTATCAAGAGTGGAGCGGATTTTGTCCACTCTCACGACTGGTCTGCTTGCATGACCAGGTCTATATTGGGCTCTATCTAATTGAGATGTGCCGACATAGGGAGATACTATTGCGACAGATTAGAGAGCAATAAGAGGTGCAACCCAAGCACAGTGACGCATCATAGACTTCTATGCATTTGAGTCAGCTCAAGGACACATCGTAGTGGAGGAGCAGCAGCCCGATACAGAGACCGACTGGAGCACACACTTTTGAGGTCCAACCTATCTTAACTTTCCTTAGAGAAGATGGCCAGAGACGAGGATTCACTCTAGACATAGTTCAACAGGTTAAGAGAGCGAGGAGACCACATCTATTGCTACAGCGTGAGAGAGCTCGACAGACACAAATCCGAGTTTTTTTCAGAGCTCACCGTAGAGCCACCATAGTGTTGGGCTTCAGCTTTTGAGTCCCACCTCTCAGTTTGCTTCAGTCTGTATCTGATTTTGCTTGAGCTCTTGAGCTCTTTAGCTTAGCGTAGCTTAGTTCTTAGCAAGGGCCCTAGCGCGCCCTTTGCTCTAGCCCACTGAGTTTTGTATGAGTTTTCTTCTTGGTGTACTTTGTCCCATAGAACCGCGAGGCTTTCCGATGACGTTAATATATATTTTTTAAATTAAAAAATTCTCTCTATGCAGATGACGTAGGACTTTTTTTCTTCTCCTAATGGGTCTACTTAATGAAAAAATTCATTATCTTAGCACTCAGATCTCGGATTTTTCGCAACAAGATTGTAATTTTGTGATCTAATTGACTATGCATTTCGAATTGGCATTTCATGAATGACAAAACAAGAATTTGAAAAAATTGTATCTAAAACTCTTTCGATTTAGCGACGACACATCACGGCTGGGCAGAGATAGAGAGATCTCAAGTAATCTTGCGGAGAAAGAGCTAGCAACTTTACATGTCTGGAACTTGTTCGCAAAATTGAAAATCGAAAATACGGACTTCAAGAAGACTGCATTAAACGCTTTGATTGGTTATCTTAAAGACGATGAGAAAGGTGTCTTGCTAGTTGCAGATCAAGGTGACTTGTCGCGCTTGACGCACCTCTAGGATTCAAGCATGCAAGTTATCTTGCAGAGGAAGGAGCAATACCAGCACTGAAGAGCAAGTTACGTCGGGCACGCCTCAAGCGCAGGAGAATGCCACGGAGGCATTGCGAGATCTTGCATTTGGGGACAATAGGTTGAGGCTCCTAATTGCGAGGCATGGAGGCATCAAGGCCCTTGTCAGTTACCTCCACAAAGCAGCCTTTCCAAGGCTCAAGAGATTGCAATCAAAGCTTTGCGCAATCTAGCAGCCCCAACAACCAATGCAAAAGCCTTGATTTCCGTAGGCTAAGTCATGCACTTCGCAGATATTCTCACAGCGTGCAATCCCTTTCGCTTTGTCATCCGCCATCACAATCCTCTCTCCCCTCCTTCTCACAACACCTCACTCACTTTGTAATCCCTTTCGTGACCAAGAGCTTGGCAAAGCCGATGCCGTTGCTGAAGGAGAACGAGGCAAAGATACAGCAAGGAAGGAGATGCGGGCGGCAGGTCGAAGAAGCAGATGCAACGATGCCCTCTCTACATGACAGCTCAGACTCTACAGAATTTGGAGTAGGGACACATGGCGCCCACCCAATTTATCCCTCCCCCCCCCTCCCCATATCCCCCTTCACCCCCTCCCCATGGGCTAATTCAAAATTCTCTCATAGCCCCCCTATTCGCAAAGAATAAGAAGAGCCTGCAAGCACATTTGGATGCGATGAAAGATTTTTGCAAACACGCGGGGACGTAGGCCAATATACATGACAAGTTTGTAATATTGTCTCTCACTGGATGTAAGGGATCACTATTAGTTGATAGTGATCGCTTGTCCCATAGATCCTGAAGGGTCTTTTGGGGACTTGCATACAATTATATCATCTCTCTCTCTTCTCTGGTTTGGGGTGCAGCCGACCCGGGCTATAGTGGCGCTCGTCAGACGTCGGGTAGCAGCCAGGAGGGCACGATAGGTTACTCGTCCAGATGGCAGACAACGGTCCATTACTGGCTTCTTGCTTGCACTGCCTAGTCCATTGTCGGGTGTGTCCATTGTCGGGTGTATCTTGATGTACTACATTGTATTGTATTGGATCAGACTGTGTCTCCACATGAGGATGATGATGCCAGGATGGTTGCTTAGGTATATGGTGGACATGTACTATGGTATCACTGACTATGTCTACACACAATTTTTTAGCATGGGTTAGGATGCTCGCTTAGCAGCTTCACTCTTTTGCTCATTGTATCAGGTTTTTCTTCAGTCTCATAGACCCATCGGTCTTTAGCAGACTTTAATAAACTTTCTTTCTCTCTCTCTCTCTCCCTCTCCCCCCCCCCCCCCCCCCCCCCCCCCCCCCCGCCTCCTTCCCTACTCTTACTCTTTCTCTCCTACCCCTTCTCCTTCTTTCCCCCCCTCATTCTCTACCCCTTCTCCTTCTTTCTCCCCCTCATTCTCTACCCCTTCCGCTCTTCTATCCTCCTTTCTCTAATTTGCCCCTACCCTTTCTTTATAGCTTGTTGGACCATGAAGGCCTTGTCTATTGCTCTTTGGAACAAGAATGAGACCTTATGCCTATTGGCAAGCAACTTTGCGGATATTTTTTGAGGGAAAGATTTCGTAGTCTATATGGAGATACCTTAGAGCCATGTGAAGGGTTACCTATAGTACATGGTAAAGTGGCAGTTCATAGCAATTAAAGACCCGTACATATGGAGGCACACAAGGATTGAGAGGAGAGTGGCTATGCTTTTGCACTC
Source organism: Dipteris shenzhenensis (assembly GCF_047967505.1). Classification (NCBI taxonomy): domain Eukaryota; kingdom Viridiplantae; phylum Streptophyta; class Polypodiopsida; order Gleicheniales; family Dipteridaceae; genus Dipteris; species Dipteris shenzhenensis. Next base: position 23,894,537 of record NC_141622.1, on the reverse strand, counting down.
CCACCTTTGGGCACAAATCATGGTTACTAGGACAATAGAGCATGTGAGATATATGTGGATCCGATTCAGGAGACGTTAGACCCTAGACATGCATATTGTAGCATGCTACTTCTTTGCATAGACATCCGACTATGCCCAAATTGCCTCACAAGGAGAGGGAAGATCCTACCACTCTCTTGGCACTATATGAGAAAATTCAGAGGTACATGCATCAAAGAGAGGTCCTCCTGGGACGGTACGAGGACATTTAGAGGTACATGTAGCAAGAAGAGGTTCTCCTCATTGGGGACTTCAGTGCACCAGGGACATACAAGTGAGGATTTTGGATTTCCAGGTAGATGCATTAGCACACTAAGAAGTTGGGCTCAAGCAGAGTGCACCACGTGTCCTCCATGCGCCGGCTGCGGTCCCACACCGCTACATAGCCACACTTCCTCCTCACACCCCAAAAGGGTTGACCAGGGATGCAGGAAGGCCTTCAAAGTAGGCGATATATACAAGGCCTTTTCAATTACAATTGGATTTATGGGATAGCCTCCCATTATACACGTGTCATGCAGCGCACCAAGAGCCTCATTACCTATCACAAACCACAAGGGGGTACACCAAGGGGCTTAGGCCCATATTCCAACACCCCTCGTGGGCCAAGCACCTTGAAAGGTGAGTTGATCAAATCAAAGACCAGTTCGGACGGGGTGTTGTGCAAATCAAAGCTACCTCCAAAGTGCCTTCAAAGTCATGTCAGCAAAGGCAGCTAGCCATTGGTGCAGGTGGTCGCCACCTAACAGGTTGCACTTAATTCGCCATGCAGATTGCGACATCTCCACATGAAGGAACAATCTACCGACATAGTCCATATGGGTCGTCACATCCCGTGATAGACCAGACGGCAGAGCACACACGTGTCCTCCATGCACCGGGTGCGGGTCCCACACCGCCCCATAGCCTCGCCTCCTCCTCACATCCCAAAAGGGTCGACCAGGGATGCAAGAAGGCCTTCAAAGTAGGACATATATACAAGGCCCTTTCAATTACAATTGGATTTATGGGATAGCCTCCCATTATACACGTGTCATGCAGTGCACCAAGAGCCTCATTACCTATCACAAATTACAAGGGGGTACACCAAGGGGCTTAGGCCCATATTCCAACATAAGATATCCCATGGGAGAGTTCAGATGCAGGTTAAAGGACACAAAAAGTTTATGAGACTCAAAAAGGAGTGATTTGAGTATAGGGGCATAAACTGTAGGGAGGACTTTCCATTAAATTAAGAGTTTCACAAAGTTGAAGGTTGAGGCACCACTTTGGTACCTCGTGGAGGCCTTGTGTGTGAACCTGCCAGAGCATCTCTTGAGCCATAACAACATTAGAGAGAGCAGTAAGTAAAGAGGAGGGCCTCAAGAAAGGAGTTTATTTGGCATATCAAAGGACTCTTGCAAAACAATAAAAAAGGCTCGTTGGTTGGTTAACCGTGTGTGTGTGTGTGCGTGTGGAAAGATAGAACAACAGTGTCTATGGTGATTTTCTACTTTTGTTTTCTTTCGTCGCTCTTTGCAGCAGTATCTATTTGATTGCTTGCAAAACACACTACATAGAGTATGATGTATATTTGTCCTATAGTGAGATTTTCTCTTGATGTATTTTCCAGCTATCTAGTTTGGGACTTATGTACTTTGACATATCCCATTTTGGGATAGCTACTTTGTAATGTAATCCAAAAAAGTTTTCACAAAAACTGTGTGTGTGTGTGTGTGTTAGAATTTTGTAATAGCTCTTCCACTCTAGGACAGCTATGAATGTAAATGCTTTCTTAATGCAATATAACTTCAACAAAGAAAAAAAAAAGTGTGTGTGTAAGCATTATGTGATTATCATTTGGAGGTTTCTACCTGTTTTCAGTCTTTTAAAAATCATAAGATCTCTTTCTTTGCAGGCTGCATTAAGCGCTGGCATGAGCTGCATTATTTCATTTACTTCTTCTACATCAGACCAGGTATGTGCTTCAATATTCACGCTTGGAAATACATGCGGCTAGTTTCTTGCTTTTCTTCATCACACTTAACCATGCACAAATGAATGAAATTTACCGCTTCTTTAATTTTTGAATTTTTAATTATCGAACCCGAACTATTTGGATGGTTTTCTTGAAACAAAGGATACTTTGTAATTTTCTTGATTGTTGTTAAGATTCATGCTAGATTGTTAGGGCTGTTGAAGCCATGAGTGGCAGATGATGAATAAATGTAGTGTTTTGCTACACTCTAGTCTAATCTTCTTGACGAGCCATAACAACATTGTAAAACTATCCTTACTATCTCCATATTTCTCTCATTTGACTTACTGCTTATGCCTAATGTTGAGGAGAAGTAGGGGGGCAACAGCTTTGCCCTTAGCCACTTAGCCCATGAAGATGAGGCTTGAGTCACCTTTTCCTTCACTCCCTTGATTACCAATGCATCCTAGGCCTCTTGGGCTTGCTCACACTGAGCTATTTGAGCCGCAATACTGTCATCTCTTGTATATAATTCTTGTTTTTCTATTCATTGAATACTGCAGTCTTTCACCTTTGTCTTTTGGGCCTCCACTTGAAGGATTGCCTATTTTGCTTGACCTTTGCATTCATTGGTAGTCTCCTCCAGTGTCTATATTCTCATTTGCCTTTCCTTCATGTCATTCTTTGGGCACTTCCGTGATGATGATGATATCTTTTCGTTTTTGGTTTCTGTCCTCTTTCAGAATGCCATGCATCTCTTTTGCAAGTGTTTGAGGGGGAACAGGGAGCATCCATACATTTTCATGAGAATTTATCCATTCAAATAAAAAAATATGCTTGAGCAATTTAGCACATCAAAAAATATCCTTGAGCAACAAAAAATATTCTCGAGCAACCAAAATATAGATTAACAGGTCTACATGTTGCTCAGTTTGTCAGACCACACAAGGAGCTTCCAAAAGAAAAATTGCATCGCGTGCAATTGTGGAAGAATATGCAAAAGAGGCCGCACAACAACATCATGATGTAGGCGGCAACGAGAACGGAGATGAGTACAGCAAACATCGTGCTCCAATTTGAGATCGCATAACTTGTTGACCAAGAAAACAATGGCATGAATATCAACCTTTAAATTATGTTGATCATGATATTCTGAAACATTTTTGTAAGCAATCTCATTTGAGAGGCCGCCAAGCTAGGTGGGCAGAACTCATGCAGGAGTTTAACTCGACGATTCGGTATCGAAGGGGAAAGGATAATAAAGTTGTTGATGCGTTGTCACGCAGTATGCATGATATGAGTTTCACGGTATTAGAGACCAAGATTAGAGAAACTCAAAAGGTAGACGAGTTCGTCCAAAGCCTTTGGCCTAAGGCTCATGTACTTAAACCCGAGGAAAAGGGTGACTTGACATCCAGAAAAGGCCAAACTTATGCAAAATATACCATAAGAGATGGTATGTTAAAAAGAAACGGCAAGGTAGTAGAACCTAATCAAAATGATCTCAGGTAAAGAGTCATTCAACAATGCCATGATAGCCCATGTGCGGGACATCCAGGAGTCCAGAAAACGCATGATCTCGTGAACTGAGATTTCTTTTGGCAAAAAATGAAAAAACATATTCATGAAAATGTGACACGTTGTTTTTCGTGTCAAGTAAGGCAAAGCGGGTGAAGCCACTCGGACTTTTACAGCCTTTGGAAATACCACTAGGTAGGTGGGAGAGCATTTCCATGGACTTTATTGTAGGTCTGCCTACGACACAAGGTGGATATGATTCTATCTTTGTGGTGGTTGATCGTCTTACCAAGATGGCTCACTTCATTCCGACTAGAGAGTCTATTAGTGTCCCGCAAGTGGTGGATTTGTTTATTAAACATATATTTCGTCTGCATAGATTACCCAAATTCATAGTGTCGGATAGGAATGTAAAATTTACTAGTCATTTTTGGACTGCATTGTTTGAGACACTAAGGACTGAGTAGTGGGGATCATCCATAAATGGATGGTCAGACGGAAAGAGTCAACCAAATTTTAGAGGATATGCTTAGAGCATATGTTTTGTTAAGGCAACATACGTGGGACAAGTGATTGCCACTGTTAGAATTTGCCTACAATGATAGATTCCTCTACAGGGTTCAGTCCGTTTGAGTTGAACTATGGCTATAGACCAGCAAATCCAACTACAGTTGGAATACCTCAGAAAGTGCCTAGTGCCGCAAACTTTGTGGTTCAGATGCGGGAGATGCTAGCACTTGCGAGAGCTAACATTTGCCAGGCTATGAATAGAGCTAAGGCGTATGCATATGAAAACAAATCCATCAGAGAATTTAAGGAAGGAGAAAAAGTTTTTCTCAGAGTTCCTTCGCGCTCTAAGTCTTTGATTGCAGGAGAGTGTGCTAAGTTATCACCCCGATAGTATGGGCCGTGGCTAATTCTAAAAAGAATAGGCAAGGTGGCCTATAAATTAGAATTACCCAGGGTTGTAAGGTGCACCTAGTGTTTCATGTTTCTTGTTTAAAGAAATTTTTACATACAGGTGGGTTTTGTTTCAGGAGATAGAGGATAATGCAAGATGCAAACCAACAAGGATCCTAAACCGAGGAGCAATGCAAGTACGCAATCCGAAGATACCCATGGTGTTGGTTGTATGCCATGGTTTACCTCTATCAGAAGCTACCTAGGAATTCGTATACCAGTTACGGAGAGTGTTCCCAGACTTTATCATCGAGAATGCTGATGCTTGAAGAGGGAAGGAATGTTACGCTCAAGTTAAGGTAGCATGACCTCGGAAGGGTTAGTGGGCATTTTCCTTTAGAGGATCAATGTTTGTATTATATTTATTTGGGCTTCATGTAAATGGTCAAAAGGATTTATGTCAAGGTCCTTGATGAGGGTGGCAAGGCACTGACTAGATGGGTCTAAGGCTATGGGTATTAAATGCATTAAGTGTGTGAAAGTGCCTAGGGGCAAGTGAATTAATTGGTATTCCAAGAGAGGGGTAGAATAGATGCATTTAAGAGGTACCCTGAAATGAAGACATGTGGCAGACTAGATCCATCTTGGGATTTGGGGCTTTGTGAATTAGCATACGGGAATTTTAACGAAAAAAATTTAGTGTGTGAGATATGCTTATGTAGAGGTTGGTTGGGTGGATAATTTGTGTGCCTACACCCGTGATATCATTGTCAGGGTTTCAATTTTCGAATCTGAGAGTATAGGTATTATGGTGCGTAGAAACTTTTAAAGTATGCAAGGGACACTTGCACATCTCTAAATACAATGATATGCTTTGATGTCTAGAATGTGTCATAATGTTTAGATGCTCATTTGGGAGAGACTAAAATGAAATCGTTTAGACTTCACAAGCAGTTGTAGCTTGAATGAAGAGATTCCTTCTCCTTTGGTGCTAGCCTTTGTCATGGCTGAGTTTGTCCTCCACCTCCGGAGTGCCGACAAAAACTCAGTACGAAGACTTTGTAGAAATGGATGCTCAAGTATGTGTAGGTGTGTGGATTTATATGTGTGAGAGAATACTTTTTTACTATGGTCTACACCCACTGTTGGGTGCTGATGACGTCAGTGGGGATGTCATAGTAGCTAATCCTTGCTATGCATGATGGAGTTTATGGTTTTCAATCTTATGAGTGACTATCGTGAGATTGAAACTACACTATGTTGTGTTTTTAGAGGATGAGTTTGGGAATTTTCTTGGATTCATCTAGGTACCTGGTATATGCTTCTGCCGTATTAGCGGACATGCATATTTCACCTTGTGAAGTTTTCGTCCAAGTTGCGGCCTGCTGATATTGCGATAATTCTTTCTATCTTAAATGGTGCGTTGCCCTATCAGCTAGTTTTAGATTTAGATGCTCGTTTGGGAGAGACTATAATGAAATCGTTTAGACTTCACAAGCAGTTGTAGCTTGAATGAAGAGATTTGGACTACTTTTTAATTAGCCTTCTCCTTTAGTGCTAGCCTTTGTCATGGCTGAGTTTGCCCTTCACCTTCGAAGTGCCGACAGAAACTCAGTACGAAGATTTTGTATAAATGGATGCTCAAGTATGTGTGGGTGTGTGGATTTGTATGTGTGAGAGCTTACTTTATACTATGGTCTACACCCATTGTTGGGCGCTGATGATGTCAGTGGGGATGTCATAGTAGCTAGTCCCTGCTATGCATGATGGAGTTTTTGGTTTTCAATCTTATGAGTGACTATTGTGAGATTGAAACTGCACTATGTTATGTTTTTAGAGGATGAGTTTGGGAATGTTCTTGGATTCATCTAGGTATGTGTCATAATGTTTAAGTTTGGTATCATAATCTTTATAGTAACCTTTCAAACTCGGGGAAATCCTAGCAAGACTTAGCTTTGTGTCCATGGCTAGAAGGTAACTTGCGACTACGAAATTCAATTGAATTAGACCTTTAGCTGTGGCTAGAGATCTGTCATGCCAAGAAACTTCTAGAGGTTGGGCTTGCAAGCCTAATGTTTACTACTAATTTCAATCATAGGCTAGGTTTCCTTTAGCTTGGGTAGTTTGATTTATTAAGTGGACCCCTTAGCATTAGTGCACCCCACCCTCCCCCCCTGAGAAAATAAGTCATTTTTCTTGCTCAAAAGCTCTTGTAAGCATTCCTCTTCTTTCTTTAAACTCATCATCGCAGTTCTTTCTTCAACTCAAGTAGAGAGCCTTACCTTTAGCAATGGCTTGAGGCTCATCAAGCACGATGACCTTTGAGGCTCGTCAAGAACGATGACCTCTGGACCTGGCTAGAGGATGTGTTTTGCATCCCTTCACTGCTCCTCTTTCAATCTCGTAACTGTCACCTGTAGACATCTAGCTGTAGCTAGAGATTTACATACGTATTAAGGACACCTCTAGCCATAGCCACAGCTTCCCTTGGCTTGGCCAACCCGTAGCCGGGGCTAGAGTTTGCTTGTTTGACCAATGAACATTTACACACATGCATGCATACATAGATGTATATGTGGGTATTCCCATGCTGTATATACATTGGTGCGGTTACTCACATGTGGGAGATAAGAACAGATTACTCCTCTAGGAGAAGGGAGCTTAGGTCATCAAAGTCTAATTGACGTGTTGTGAACCTCAATGCTTAGGCAACTATGTCGTAATCCGGAGGGAGCTTGGTAAGAATGAGTGAAGCCTAACTGACTCGTAGTTAGGGCAGCACCCACATCATGAAAGGTTGCATAGAACTCCCTTTGGGGAACTCGAGATTGTATAGCTGTCTCTGCAAGGTGACAGCACGCATCGCCCAGTCCCTAGCATATAGGTCCTCAAGTGTAGACCAAGCCTTACATGGAATCAGACGTTGGGTAGCAAGGGACCAAGGGAGGGAAGCATTGAGGTGCATTTTCTGATGGTGTGTGCTACATAATTTTCAGGTGCTTTTGAGGGCTATGTTGCTACTTGTTGCTTGTGGGACTAGCTCACAACAAGCTTACGCCATCATCCTTGGCGGATTTGGAGCAATCAGCCCAGGCCAACGGGAGGCTGCAAGTTCCAAGCATTGGAGCGATTTGTGGCCACCACCTTGGGATAGTAGGCCGTGCTTCTTCCATGAATAGCTATAAAGCTAGTCAAAGGTTCTTTAGTTACTTCATTGATGAAATGTGTGCCTCTATCCGACACAATTTCTATGGGGCATCCATATAGTGTAATCATAAAAATAATTTGTTGTGCTTGCTGCTTTTCTCGCTGCTTTTGCTTCAGCCCACTTGGTGATGTGAACAATCTAAGGCACAATAATGTATGAAGCAAGTAGAGAAGATCACACAAGAGTAGACAAAAGAGTTTGATTTTCGGGAATCCTCTCTCTCTCTCTCTCTCTCTCTCTCTCTCTGCATTGGAAGATAAATGCAGAATCAAGATAGGCCTCGGCACGGGCAGACTTTGTTAGATCTCCACGGTAAAAACAGCCCCAATAAATACAAGGCTTAGTTGTTGACTTGTGCAGATAGGTAGTGTAAGAATGTCTGTTTTCATTTGCTTGCCAAGGAATAGACATGAATGTCAAAAGAATGTCATTGGACACATGCGGATGCAATACATTTTCATATTTTCATCATGCAACATTCTCTTGTATATTTGCTTAGTCAGATCTATAATCCTTCAATCATAGTAAAGTGATTGAAATGATTTGTACAATTATTTGCATTATATAAAAATTTTGCAATGTATTGAGTGCTTAAATAAGTACTTTTATTTCTATATATGGACATTTTTAATGTCAGCAAAGTGGGACAGCAGGTCTTACTTGAGTCTTGTAGAGAAACAAGTTTTAGATAGTACTGAAGCCCATTCGTGCATTGTCTTGTGAACAATTTCTTTTCTTATTTTAAGCATTAAAAGCTGGCAGCTTTGAAATTTCAGGATTTTAGTGGAGCATGTGCAGTCTATGCAGATTTAGGCAATGTCCGGTTAGCATCCATCAATCATAATAATTTATTTTGGGATTGTTATTTGTGTTGAGCATCATTGTACTGCCTCCTTTACATTAAGCATGATGTACATGTCCATATGTGCAGGCTACAGAATTTGTTGGAGTTGATGGACAAAAATATTGTAGTGACAAAAATGTAATTCTTCAACTTGCTCTGAGTGGTACTCGTACATAGGGGTTATGTAAAAGTCCTTCATTGGTACCATTTTGTATAACTGTAAGTAGAGCGGTAAAACAGGTTGCATGGCCCTCTGTCTCCCTTGCTCATTAGTAAATGGAGACGTGTCTGATGCTTCATATGTAGGAATAAATCAATTATTGATATCTTCCTTTCCTTCTAACGCACCCTAGGAGTAGGAACCTTGATTTTGGGCTTGATGGCCCCTCGCTTCTATTCTACTAGGCATTTCTACTCCCTTGTACCACATTTAACAGTCTTCTGGATCCTGTGTACTGACAGATAATCCATATATGCATACGAGCTAAATTGTCCAGCATCTGCCAGCAACTTTTGGCACCCTGTGGGTGACCTACACCTCTGATTCTCTAAAGATTCACTCACTCAATTCTTTTTATTCAGATCATATTCACTTCTCAAACTCTGAAATGTCTCTCTAGAACACCTAAAACTAAGGCGTTTCATCTTCATGTTTGGTTCAGGCTTGTAAAGCCCTTATAAAGCCGCAATTTTCTTCTGTTTGGCACCGCCTCTGATCCTAGCTGCTCTCCCTTTCATACTACTACTACCTCACTTCTTTATGCAAAATCCACTTGTCCCCTTCTGCCTTTACTTGGGAAGGTTTCAACTTATATTAGCTCTACCACATGCTACAGTCAGGATGCTCATTGTTAATAGATATTCCAACAATGTTTCAAACGCTCAAGGTTTTACATTGTTTAAGTAATGAACATAGGTCAGCACGTTTCAATGCCAATTGAACATCAGCTTGTTCATTTCAAGTATAAACAATTAAACTATGAAAGATAAATTTTAATCATCCGGATGTTTCAAGAAGAAATAAATAAGTGTATAAATAAATAAATAAAATTTTAATCACCTAGTGCACATTTTAGTAGTAGATGTTCAAGAAGGCTTGAGATGTTTTTGAAACGTTTCATGGTGACTGTTTATTCTTATGCATGAATGGTGTTAGAGGAATTCGAAAGAGGACAATATTTGAGATCCATGAAAGTAAATTATACATTTTAGATTAACTTGAAACAAGCTTGGAGTTGCTCAACTTGCATTTTACAAAGGCTCTTAGAATATTTTTGAGCAAGAATTGAAAGGAAGTCTTGAAAGCGAGGCACGATAGAACGTGAGGTTCTCAAAGGCCATGCAAGTTATAAGACAACCAGGCTCTTTTAGAGGTAGTAGAGTTAGAGGATGTTGCAAAAGGTGTTTTTGAACAATAGTTGCTTGGACTTAATTGAAAACGAAATAAAATGCTCCACTCAAAGTAATGTACAACTTGTAAATTCGTAAATAAGAAATTCATGGTCCACCATTAAGGGCTCTAGATCTAAGGTGCCATAACAAAACCAGTCCATTGCTTGTAACCTTGTAAGCAACTTTAAGTCAAATGGAGACACTGATGGAAACCACAAACCAAAATGAAGACTCAATTTATAAATTTTTTAGGGTTATGGTTTTGTAGAGGCCATGCAAACATGAATAGAAGGCATCAAGTCTTCTCATGAGCTCAATCAAGAGGGTTAAAGTAGAGGGACAATCAACAATTCAGAAAGCCTCCAATTGTGCAAGCAACACCAACATGGTGCCATGAGAAAACAATCATGGATAGAGGTTAACAACTTGAAGGAAGCGGTACTATTGGTTAATTAGTAGTTGTCTTTTGGGGATTTCCTAGTTCTCTTATTAAAATAAAGTCTATATTGAAGCTTCTTTATGCTCCACCAAAAAGGAGACCAAACACACTTGAATACATGGTACTAAATTTAGTAAAGAATTGGAATATTTGTACAAGCATAGATAGAAGGTTGTCGATAATTACTTTAAGACCATTATTATAGTTGCGAAGCAACACGAATGTAACACCACAAGAAAAGGAGCACAATCTTCTATTTGAGTAGTGACTAAGCACAAGTAAGAGTTGATGCAAAAGAAGCTTAAGAAGGGAGAGACCCAAGAGAAACTCAAGGGTGAAGTGGAGCTCTTTAGTCCCACGTGCAAAAGAAAGTAAAGGGGCAATCTAAAAGGCAACTCAACTCAAAGGAGCTTAAGATTGGTGGGCTACCAGACAATTGGATGGTAAAACAGACCTTTAAAAAAATAAGAAATGCCTCACTAGGCGGAGTGGCAAGATTTAGATTTTGACGTTTCTCATGATGGAAAGAATGTAGATCCTTAGACAATCTATTGAGATGGCAAGGCATTGATCAAGCACTTCAAAGCTAAATTAATCAAGCCTCAGTCCATAACTAATGTATGATCTCCAAATGTAAGTGGAACTTCAATTGACTTCCTTACATGAAGACATAATCGAGGAAGTGGTTGTCAATCTTATGTTTGTCAAGAATTGAACAAAAGGTTGGAAGGAGGGACATTGAGGAAGAAGCAGGAACAAGAGAAATAAGAAAGTTGGCATCCTTGAAGTTGTGTTCTTGTGAAACCTAACATTTGCAATGGCATCTCATATGTTAATCTTTGTTGGCAATTCTTTTGGCTAGAGGCTTACCCAATCACCTACCATGGATGGTTTCCCAAAACTTCTTAGAAGAAAAAGAGTAGAAAAACTTTGGGAAAGTCTTGTATAGGTATTTTACTAATTTGAGTCAATTGATGGTCAGCATTATGCATATGTTTGTAATGAACTTGCTAGACAAGCAAGGGACTCAAGAAGGCTCATTTTAGAGCAAATGTCAAAGGTTCTTCCCTTCAATTTTTATATGGCTATAATATGCATTTTTAAGCATCTAACACAATATTTGATTGAGTCCGAAAGATTGAATCATGATATTTTTGCAAAACGTAGGATAACCTTGCATCAGAAATCCTAATGAAAGCGAGGAATCTATGGACTACACTTGGTTCTCCAGTAATACATTTGAAAAGAATTGCCACAAAATCGGATGCAGACACATTAGTCAACTTTTATACATGTTTAAGTGTAGTTGTACCAAGGGGAAGTCAAGAATGGGAAGAATCTCTCACAAGCTTCAAGGTAGCGAGAGATAGATATGTTGACTACAAGTATAATTTTTTGACTTGATGAGGTGTTTAAGAAAGTTGTGGCAGTTTGCAGTGCATACGAGAAGGGTGAGGTTACTTATGAAGGTCCTTTGTTTCTATCACAAAAGTCAAAGGTTAAGAAAAAAGAGGTAACAGCAAGAATGTGGAGGCCCGTGAAGTATTTCCAAGAGTTTGCGTCTAATGCTAGAGGAGAAAGAAATCCATAGGTCCTCTCATCATCAAGTGCACTCCAGAATCTATAAATGTCCTCCAAAAAGTGAAAGTCTTTTGATTACTATGTTGGAATACTTGCAATCTAATTGGGAGGTCACCCTATTACAAATGGGATATCTTTTCGCAGATCTTAAAAAAGGATATTCCACTAATATTATTGAAAGAAAGGCTTGCATGGCACAGTTCCACTTGCATGTTGATCTAACTGTTGGCTACGAGAAAGAGGTGGAACATAAGAGGATTGGAGATGATGACATGGAAGATCTCAAAGAAATCACGGACACATATCCTGGGTAGTGACCCTTCACTTTTCTTCTACCAGCATTACATTTAACTATAACCTATCAATCTCACAAGCTTTTGTATTTTCTACAGACGACAGAGGGGAAGGAAGAAGAAATGAGTTCACGTGGGTTTGAAGTCAAGAAGGCCACAATATTTCCTTTAAGTTTATGGTGATTACTGGAAAAACTGAAAGTGAAATATTTATGACAATAAAAGGATCATCGAAAGACTTTCCTGATATAGAGATTCAACTACTTCGCTTCTATGGGAACTCAGAGGATATGATGATGGCGCGGTTCACGCTTAATGTGGGGGTTAAAGGTCACTGTGCCTTTACCCCGGTTATGTACAATACTCAAACACATATAAATGAATGAAAAAGAAAATTAGGGTGTTCTGCACCCACCAAAAGCTTATGTGGCTCTCTGTTTCTCTCTCTCCCTCTTCCGTTCTGCTTTCATTGAGAGCACTCTCAACTAGTATCAGAGTCCGGGTGATCTAGTTGAGTGTGCGTGAATGCCTGGAAGCTCAGCAGCTCTATGGGAGGAAGGAGAAGCTTTGTGGGAGGCTTTGTGGGTGATTTTACTTGCATCCGAGTGCGCAGAGACCTTGAAGGAAACTTTGGAAAAGTCACTTTGGTTTTGCGAAGTGGTTTTAAGAGCATGCTAAGTGTTTTCAAAGAAAAAATCCTCTTTTTAGCTCTTCCCAGTTTCGTTCGATGATAGAGACTTGTAAAGGCAACCATTGCTTGCTTTTGGTGTCCATTTCACTTCAGGAGCTTGGAAACATCTTCATTCTTGAATTTGGGATCATTTCGTTAGATTTTTGACTCACTGTGTCAGTTTCAACGTTTTTTTGCCTGGGTGTTGGAACTCAAGTTTGGAGTAACCATTTGCAGATCTGTCAGTTCTGGTGGACTCAAGAGGTCTTAAAACTTCTATGTTGCTCATCATTCACACTCCAGTGGAGTTTACAAATAGTTCAGTTTCTAAAAACGTTTTTTACTCCGTGTGTTGGACCTAGTGATTGGGACCACGGTTTCCAAAACCATCTATCCCATTGCGTTTCGGATGCCTAAAAACCCCTATCTATCAGTTCTTGCGCGATTCGGTGGAGTATTTTCAGAGTTATAGATCTCTGTGTATATGATTTCGTCTCTCTGTTATGCATTTTTCATTCTAAGGTTTTGAAACCTTAGATTTATGCCACATGGTAGTGGATAAGTGTTGACTTCCATTTCTCACTCATCGATTGGGATTTTGGAGTTCTCTTACTCTTGTTACCTTCCTCCTCTCATATCCATGGATCTTTTTGAAGTCATTGATTCCATCAAGCAAGCCATTAGCACCAGCAAAGAATGGATTACCGAGAACTAGGGGAAGAGGGAGGAAAGAAAGAGAAATCCAGCTCCGTTAACCCAGTACGAAGAGGACGAGTCTGCTTCTTTGAAGGACGTAGAGAAGGAGGAGAGAGGAAAAATAAGTATGGCTACTATTGAAATAGATAAATTACATTCATATAGGAGAGAGCTAACAGACTTTCAAAGTGAGATATCTTTGCATGTGGCTCGTTACGAAAGATTTCCACCCCAGGAAGTGCAAGCCATTCGGAATAGACAAAGTGCTATACAGGAGAAAATTCATAATTCCTTACTTCTCTTCTGTAGTTATAACTACATTGATGATGATGAGATGAACTCAGCCCTTGAATGGGTTGAATGCAGGATTTTAAGAGAAAATAGATTTGCCTTCTAGTGAGAGGCTTATTGTAACTTTTGGTGTTTGTCAACACCTTTATAAATAATGTGAGAGTTTGCTATGTCCAGTTGTATCTTTTGAAGGTGTTTTTTAAACACCATTATAAATATTAAGAGAGTTTACAACTGCTGAATCTTATTTTTTTGTGTAACTTATTTGAGGCTTATTGTAACTTTTGGTGTTTGTCAATACCTTTATAAATATTGTGAGAGTTTCCTTAATACTGTAACTTTTGAAGGTGTTTATTAACACCATTATAAATATTAAGAGAGTTTACAACTGTTGAATCTTATTTTTTGGTGCAACTTATCTGAGGCTGTGTTAAATTTTATAATTTTAGTTTCATGTCCTTTAAAAATATCAAAAAAATTACTTGTTTTTATGTTTTCATCTATGCTTTGAAGATTGGATTTCTTCTTAAATTTTATCCGAAAACTAGTCCAAAAGTATATGCAAAAATGAATTTGTACATTGACAAGTCCAAAATTAATGAAATAAGTGTTTAATCATATGATGTTGTGGAGAATGGCACCAATATCATTCAACACATGGATTGCGAGGAGAATGGAATTATCCACAACTTCATTTGATCATTTTGAGAAAGGGATTGAAGTGAGCATCTATTGGTTTTATTCTCTAATTAATCAAATGAGGTTGTGGAGAATGGCACCAGTGCCATTCATTACATGGGCTGAAGAGAATGGCACTAGTAGAATTCTCCATTCTCCATGTGATGAATGTCAATAGTGCCATTCTCCCCACCATCATATGATTATTTGGAGAATGGCACCAGTGCCAAACTTCACTTCTTATGAAATTTTAGAGAATAGCACTAGTGCCATCCTCCGTGTGGACTTCTCACCAGATGTCAATAGCACTGATGCTGATGTTCATGTGAGTTTGTAGAGAATGGCACTGATGCCATTATGCAGATGCCAAGGTTGTCACATGATAGTTTTCTCATAGAAAATTTGAAGGAACCTAATAAATGATGATTAGAGATTGGTACTGGTTCCATTCTCCACAACACATGATGGTTGGAGAATGGCACCGGTGCCATTCTCCACAGCATCATATGATTATTTGGAGAATTTCACCAGTGCTATTCTTTGTTCTCCATGTGATGAATGGCACTGGTACCATTGTCCACAACACCATTTGATTATTTAGAGAATGGTGCCAGTGAAACTCATCACATGGATTTTCGAGGATGGCACCGATGCCATTCTCCATTCTATGATGAATGGCATTGATGCCATTCTCTAAGTAACCACATGATGTTTTGGAGAATGGCACCAGTGCCATTATCCTCAAATTCATTTGAGCACTATGGCAAATCTCAATGAGAGTCTGTGAAGAATGGCACTAACTCCATGAGAGTATGTGAAGAATCTTGCATGAGAGTTTGAGTGGAATTGGTGCCATCCTCCTTGATGTTGGTTCCATTCTCCATTACAATACTATTCTCATGACACATGATGGTTGGAGAATGGCAGCGGTGCCATTCTTCACATTCTCTGTTCTCCATGTGATGAATGGCACTAATGTCATTCTCAACCACATCATATAATTATTTGGTCAACTGATTTTTTGGAGAATGACATTAGTGACATTCATCACATGGACTGTGGAGGATGTCACCAATGTCATTCTCCATTCTCCATTTAATGATGAATGGCATTGATGCCATTCTCCAAGTAACCACTGATGTTTTGGATAATGGTACCAGTGCCATTCTCCTCAAATTCATCTGAGAACTAATGCCAATCTCAATGGGAGTTTGTGGAGAATGGCACCAGTGCCATACTCCATGAGAGCGTGTGGATATTGGCAGTGGTTCCATCCTACATGACCTTGTGGAGAATAACATTGAGTGCCATCTTAATGCCATTCATCAAGTGGATTGTTGATAATGGCACAAGTTCCATTCCCAATTAATATTTATAGGAAACTAACACATGATCCTATAGAATGGTACCCGTGCCATTGTCCACAACACTTTATGATTATTTGGAGAATGGCACCAGTGCCATTCATCACATGGATTGTGCAGGATGGAACCAATGCCATTCTCCATTATCCATGTGCTGAATGGAACTTGTGCCATTCCCAAAATATTCATATAGTGTTGTGGACAATGGCACTAGTGCCATTCTCTAAAACTACATCTGATCTTTTGGTGATAATGGTTCTAATTCATGATGGTAGGGTATCATTTTTCTAAATAATCATCTGATGGTGTAGAATGTCCATCATCCTACCAGTGGAACACAAAAAAAGATGTCAGGTTTATCACATTAGAGTCTTCACAAATAATATGTATAGGAACCTAATGCATGATGACTATAGAATGGTACTAGTGCCATTGTCCACAACACTTTATGATTATTTGGAGAAAGGTACCAGTGCCATTCATCACATGGATTGTGGAGGATGGTACTAGTGCCATTCATCACATGGAATGTGGAGGATGGAACCAATGCCATTCTCCGTTCTCCATGTGATGAATGGAGCTAGTTTCATTCCCAAATATTCATATAGTGTTGTGGACAATGGCACTGGTGCCATTCTCTAAAACTACATCTGATCTTTTGGTGATAATGGTTCTAACTCATGATGGGAGGATAATGGTACTAGTGTCATTTTCTAAATAATAATCTAATGTTGTGTAGAATATCCATTATCATGCCAGTGGAACATAACACGTGAAGGTTGGAGAATGGTATTGGTGCCATTCTCCAAAAATTCATATGATACTATGGAGAATGGCACCAGTGTCATTAATCCATGTCATGAATGGCACTAGTATCAATCTCCATTACATCACATGATTGTTTGAAGAATGGCACTAGTGCCATTCTCCACAATCGCATCTGAACCTTGAGAGAATACCACAACAATATCCACTACAAGGTATAGGCTGTTTTCTGACACAAATACTGACCTTTTTTACACTAAAAGGTTTTTTTTTAACGGGCATAAAAATTGGTATTTACGTCACTATTAGCATCGAAAAACATACATCAATATATAAGCATCGATATATAATGACGCTAGTAAAGGTCGATATATACTGACATTGGTAAAGCATTGGTATATACCGACCCTTAACATAACTTAAAAAACAATTTAGGGTGGTAAAACAGGGCTTGCTGTGGCCCCATCTTGCCCCACTAATGTTTATTTTTTTGCATTATAAAAGAATGTTTACAAGCAAACAGGAAAGATAAAACTCTCAACCCTTGTTTGTTACAAGATTTCCCTTGTAAAAAGGGTGATACAAAATTCCTCAAATGAGGTGGTAGACAAAAGCATATACATACCGAAGTATATACAACCTTGTTTGTTACAAAAATTCTCTTTTGAAAAGAGTGATACAAAATTGCTCAAGCGAGCTGATAGACAAAAGCATATACATGCCGAAGTATATACAAACTACTACTAATACTACTTCTACTACTACTACTCATTTGATTTGTGGGAGTCATCCTTGTTGTAGTTGTCGTCGCCTTGGTCCTCGTGACCTTCGCCTGATCCTTGGCCCTTGTCGAAGCTATCTAAGCCAAATCCCCCGAGACCTACCTCCTCCTCATCATCACCACCACTCGCCTCCACTAATGGGACGTTCAAGCTTGCACCCTAAGAGTGAAATCATTTTAATAGGAAATTAGATTGGAAATTAAAAAATAAAACAATTTAAAAAGTGAGATTACAAGTTGGAGTGCACTTATACCGAGTGAGTAGCCACCGTAGTCCAATCGAATATGCTACTCCCTATGCTTCCATCTCAATAAATCACAACCTCACTCTTATGCAAAATGCGCATCTCATCTCTTTGTTTGTGGGAAGGCGACCAATCGTAGATTTCTATGGACCCAAATTACGAGAGTTAGATAAAGTGCATGCAATATGTAATAAAACAAATAGAGTAATAAATTAAATGAGAAGAAGTAGACTTACCCCCCATGCCTCGAACGTGCCTGTTCTGCCATTGCTGAGGTGCGAAGCACCTACAGTGTTCAGCTATCTCCTCGCAGCCCTCCTCTAATTATCAAACTTTTGGGGGCTATCCTTGTACTCTTTCTTCAAAAACTTTCAGTCAGCTTTATCCCCCCAACTGGGTTTAGGCTTCTTCACTGCGATGGCATTTTGCAAGATTGACCTACGATGCTTCAAGATAGCACACATGCCCTCTCGCACGTAATTTTCTTTGAACTCCCAATTTCAGGGTTTAGGGTATCGTCTTTTCAATTCCTCAATAACTGCCTTCTTATTTTCATAATCTTGATGACGCCAGTCAATTGTTATGCCACTCTTGAAATGGTGGCTCATCAACAGCCTCATGGTGGCTAGCACTTCTTTGACCTTTTTATTTTCTTAGTATCTCTTTACCCCTAGTGAGGTCATAGTACATGTCCATGGGCAGGGGAGGGGGAGTGGGAGTGGCAGTAGTAGAGCTAGAGTGAGGGGTGGTACTAGGAGCACTTACGGAGTGAGGAGTAGAAGAGGGAGTGGAAGTGGGAAAGGGCAAGGGACCTGACTGGTACTGGGTCTGATGACCAAGTGGAGACCTATAGGGATGCGTGTGCTAACTCGTCTACATCTCTCGAGTCACCACATGAGCCTTGACCCTTCCTAATCTTCCTTCCCTTATGATGGGTATGCCTAGTCGTTGACCCCTCTTGCCTTGGTGGATTGATTTTCTTAAAGGACAAGTATTAGTGAGGAAAGAGACTTGTATAATACTTATGCTTTAGGTAAAGTCATGAAGAAAGCAAGGATAAAGTGGAGGGAAGCTCAAAGGAAAAGAAAACACAAATAGACAAAAAAAAATCAACTCAAAACAAAGGTAGGGAAGATATACACATGTTGCCGTAATGAGGAGCCATCTAGTGTAATAATGAGGGTTTGACACAATGTAATAGTGTTATTCTTTTCTCTATATTTCGATGAGGAGCCATTGAGTACACCGACACAAGAGAAGGATAACATGGAGAGTGTACATAAGAGTGTGGTTATCTTTTGTGTCTGTAGTTGTTTCAAAGCTTGCTTGGGTTGTGATTGATATAATTTTTTCATGCAGGTGCATAGTTTGTCATAAAGCTTGTAAAGCATTATGTGTTCCAGAAATCAGTCACCAGATATTACATCAGCCCATGGTATCACTCCTTTGTATGCTTGTATGGTAGGCGACTACATTAGCATGTTGTGTGTTGTTGTTAAGGCATAGTATTAGATGTACATGAACGGTTAGTCAACACATTCACAAGGTCTCATAAATATATTTATTGTGATTTGATTGTGTTTTTAGTTGAGTAAAAATTTAGTTTGAGCAAATGTGAAATTGCATGCTTTGTTATTTTTCATTGCTGGCACTGAATCAGTTTCGAATTCTATGTTGCAGCTTCATTGTTGCATGATGGCTCATGCAAGAGAGAGGATAAGGCCTAATATCACTAAACCTCAAAAGTAGGTGCTAAAGAACAAGAACGTGCACTTCTTAATGAATGTCAAACAGGACATCCTTGAGACCGCTTTCAACTATGAAGAGTGTTTTAGTAATTTTGTGACAATTCCTTGATTTTGGATCATCTCTCTCCCTGTCTCTATATCCTCTTTATTGAAAAGTATATGCTAGTGTTCGAACTTGAGTTCGAGCATGGCATTCCATGCTTGAACTCAAGTTTGAGCATGGCATGAAAGTAATAGTGAATTTTCTATAACATTGGGACTTGCAATTGTCCTAAAATACTAATACAGTCTTTACAGTGAAAGCCATGTGAAAAATCTTGCACAGATGATGGCTGAGGGTGGAGTGAGGACAATCTGGAGATCAATTCATGCATCACTTTGTGTTGGAGAGTCAGCGATGTCTTGGTCAAATAGATCGAGACATCCTTGTGTGTGACACAAAGTGGGAGGGTCCCAATGTAGAAGCTAGTGTCACATCCATAAAACATGTGTGGTGAGCCTTCAAGGGAAAGGGAGCTATCTCATCCTTCATTCCACCAGTGCACCCATGTCCCTAGGACCCACATCCTCAAGTACCATTGCAACCCCCCCTCTCTAGAGCCACAACCACTGCATCCCCTACATCCACAACGACTACCACTGCATCCACAGCCACAACCACAACATCCTCCACATCCAAAACCATGACCATAGATTTCCTTTTTTGGACATGGTCCCCCATCCCCTGTATCACCATGTCCATACCCGACTTACGTTTCGGAATTTGTTGCACATCCCCACCCCAAAGAGGCCATGTCATGATTTCACACCATTTGCACATCTCCCTACACATCTAGATATGTCTTCCTCTCCTTTGCACTCACCCACATCTGCACCTATAGCCCCCCCGCCTTCACTAGTAGATACACCACCAAAAAAATATGTTGAATCCACTAAAGCATGCCACATCGACCGGCACTCCTGCTTCTCCAACAATGGGAGGTTCACGGATTCACACCAGCAGCAGTAGCTATGAGCAATTGAACATCTGGCAATGTTAGTGTGTGCCATATTTCCATCAGCTTGTTCGATCCCCATAAAATTTATTCCTGCAAGGTGTTGAAGGACACTAAAAGATTTGCAGAAGAAAGCACTGGCGAAAGCCACATGCTTGGGGGACATCACAGACCCGAGCATCATCTGAGCTATAGGTCTAGTATCTGCTGATAGTAATCCATTGTTAATATTCTAGTTTTGGAATGAAACCATTTGGATAGATGGATGACCTATCTTCGACATGTTGGAAAGAGGCCCTCTCCAACAGGACACATAGATGATGTAGAAATGCCTGTTAGAGCTCCGCTTGTCCGTCATCATATTTTTTATATTCTAAGTGCATTTGTCTATACTATTCATTACATCTAGCAAGATAACATCCTACATAATGATTTGCATGTTCAAAACATTATGCTTCATTTCTTAGAGTCATTCGAAGAAGTGTATTTGGGAATTTGTGATTGGGGAATGATGACACCAACGAGAACCCCAAGCACTATTCGACATTAAAGAGTAATAGTCCCATGACTGTTATGACTTTTGCTCAAAGATTTTTCCACACAGCTCCAAAGTTCCTTTCCACTAATCCCGTACCTTTCTGTATAGTACACATCTTGTATGCAATGTCCCACCATATTCTTAAGATGATAGATGTTTGTGTACCACAACTTATACTGGTCTTCCACAAGCTTTGATCGTGTGGCTGGATGACTTGTAGTCCAAGGAAAGCACACATATTGAGATAGTCGTCCACCAATAGAAGAGTTTGGTAGTGTTTTTAATATTGTAGCAATCTGTGGTTTGCAACTCAGTCCTAACCAAGGACTTAGACCAACAAATGTCTGATACAATCTTGTACATTTTGTGACATGATGGCTCATAACATGATCATTCTTTGTATATTATTGAGTCTTAGGTCCATGATGATCACTTAAATATTGTTTGTATAATTTGAAGTTAAATAATTCATTTAAGTAAGTGTCATGTTACTACAATTCAAAAAAATAAGTAAATTGAAATTAAGTAATGTTGCTACGATTATAAAAAAACAAATAATTTGAAACTAAGTAATTTCTTTGAATAGGTATCATGCTGCTATGATTGAATGTGATAAATGTTATGTTGCCATTCTTTAATGTGGTTTAATGCAATTATCATTATTTTATACACGTTTGCATGTTCTTGATGCATTAATTGTGTCATTTTCTAGGGTTAATTTTAGGACTGAAATGAGTAGTGAGGGAGAATGTACATGATCAGAAGCATTCTAAGGTGTCTATGGACACACTTCGAGATGGTGTAGGGTCTGAAGAAGTTGATTTAGATGAGCAACTAAATCAAGCCAAGGCTCATGCAATTTTAAATGAGCAGCGAGAGATGCTTGGAAGAGAGGGATTAGGTGTGTTTGCCATAGGTTTGGTGGATGACAAGACCATGAAAGGCAAGCCACTATCTATTCAACAAGTGGATCAGGCTTTGTCTGAATGAGTTTGTAAGAAACACATTGTTTCTTCGAAGTGGGCATGCTAGAAATAAGTACTCACAGTCCAAGTGGTTTGATCTATGATACAAGGCTCTTGCACACATTCTACTCTAGCAATTCATAGAAGTTGAAGGGAACATGTCAAACAATCAACAAATTCCCATGCACTTCATCCAATAAGTGTACATACATGATGTCTTGTATCTACGCGTAGACTGGACTGATAGACACCACTTGTTAGACATAGGAAAGGGACATCTTGCTGAGTGCAAGCAAGCAAGGGCTAAGAAAAGAGAGCCAACATCTCAAAGGCCTCGTGTATTGACTCCACAGGAACACAATGACATTATTGACCTAGCTATGTCTGCCATACCTCTCTATCAATAGGGTGTTACTGCTGAGGACTTGCAAGCTGAGATCGCAAGTCAAGCTAAAGAGATTGAGGAATTACAAGCACGTATCCACAAACTCGAGATGTAGATCTAGCAATATAGAATCAACTTTGGGGACTTAGACGTAGAAGATGGTGTTGATACTTTTTATATTGCGGACTTGACCAATCTGGATAGCTAGGATGTAGGACCTAGCACTTATGGTACTTTTGATGTAGGCCCTAACACATTTGTTCGTTGGGATATTTTTCACACAAAACTCTTTTGTAATGATGATTTTGAAATATATTGACCCTTTTGCAAGTTTCGTATGAGATGCAATTTTGCAATCTTAGTGCATGTGTGAAGCAGCATCTATTATTTATCAAAACTATCAAGAAAGTAAACCCCAAGAGGAAATATATCCTTAACTCCAAGAGGAAATATGTCATATTTTATATATTCTTTTAAAAATGTTTTAATCTTCTACTCCTTTCTTGCTTGCACTTGCTTTCTTTTTCCCGTGCTTGTGTCCTCTTCTTCTTGCTTCATAGGCCCTTGCATTTCCTTATGTGTGTGTCCTTCTTGTCTGATCCAAATTTGCATGATGTCAAGAGAATGCTCTAAAATCGCCCGATTAGACTTATCTTCATCTGAGGGATATATGTCAACACCATCTTGGCTACTAATTAGGAACAGGATATGCTCCATGGAGCATGCCAACACCAATCGAAGGTCCCACTATTTTGCAATAATGCAATATGCTATGAGAGCTTGTTTAGTGGGGGCCATTGTAGAGAAACATGTACCTATGAAAATGCACGATAATGTCGCAAAATTTGACAACTTTTCATTTCAATGTTAAGCACAATAGTAAGCCTTGGGAAATGGGGATTATAGAAACACATTATAGCAATGGGCACAAAGTTCATACATTAACTCCAACACAACTTTTTTCCAAGACAACATGTTAGAAAAAAGAAGGTGATATCAGCACCTGAGCATTATAAGTATACAACAAAGCATATGTGCACTAGAGTTAAATGACCATAATTTCCCATGAAAACATACAAGTCAGGAAGATGACACAAGATGGATACGAGCATATGTGATCTTTCATCACTAGATATTCTCTTATCCATCCCTTGACATTTGTTCACAACACTATATTGATGTCAACATAGGTACGATATCATTGATCTCTTTGAATTTACTGTTGTGGGGGAGTGGCTGAAGCTCATCCTCTTCTTCACTAAATGCACCCTTAGTAACAACTTTTGTAGTCAAGCATTGTTCAAGAATTTTCATTGCATTGGATTCAACCCAATTTTGAATCATCCTCTAGGATCGTATAACTATCGAGAGTTAATGACTATTCATCCCTATATGCCAAAAACCCCTAGGCTCTACTACCAATGTGGTTCCCATCCCCCCTCCTCCCCCCCCACACTGATAGCTCAATTGGACTCGTATTTCTCTCCCATTTCTTGAATTCGACTACACTAATGACTACCTCCCATTCATTTTTGTTGCCCATCGTAGTAATTTACTTTGCCCTGCAGCCTTTATTGCTCTCATGGGTTTAGGCCAGGAAGATCTCATCCTACTAATTATGGCCTTAGCACTTAGTCTCGGTGGCTGGCGGGGAGTATAGCAGCTTACGTTCACGCATGGTGATATGTCGATGCTCCTATAGGGCTCAATAGGTAAGAGTACTATATAAGCCCTAAGTCTTTGATGCCCTTGTGGGTGCTATTCTGCCCACCCATTGGACAAATGATACTTGCTACCCTTGTCACAACATTAAAACCTTTCAACAACCATAGATTTTTGAAGTAATAAACCTAATCTACAGCCATTGATGGCTTTAACCGATTGCATCTCTTCAAATGAATAAAATCATGCACACTCTAATTTTTCTCACATGCACCTGATGATGTAGTAATAGAGAGCATGTGTTGCAACATGCTACAATTCCAATGTCTCTCCACCATATTCCTTCCACCAAGTAGGTGCAACCGTCATCTTAATAGCTCAAGATTCCAAGGATCGCCAAAAGAACCTTCACGGCTCATATACTTCACTCGTTGTTGATAGGCCAATTTGCCTTGCTTACTTGGAAGAGCAAGTTTTGACAAACCATCCAAAAGTTACTTGTGACTTCTGGATTCCATGATTGAGCATGCATTTGGTATTGTGTATGTACTAAAAACACAGCTCCATGCAAAGGGGTGTACATTTGCTTCCATCTCCTATCAACCAAATGCAAGACCTATTGCTTTTCCTTACCTACAAAGTGCATAGATTCTATAACTTGCCATATTGCTTCGGACATCATCCAATATACTTTACCCATAGCAAAGGCATTTGCATCAACCACCCTCAATCCAAGCACAAATGGTTCAACATATTCTTCTTCTTTTTTCTAAATTTCTCCAAAATGCAGATAGCTGTACAAGATGTGCACATCTATTACTCGCCAGTATCGCGTACTCGTGGTTCTTCTCAAGCCAATTCATCCATAGTCTATCAAAAATAGTCCCGACTAAAGCCTGGGGCACTTCCAACAATGTAGCAATCAAAGAAAAGATGTGGCAAATCTAGTTTGACAAATTATCGTAGCTACTTTTCTGAGTGGTCTCTGAATACTGCATGAAAGTATTGATGGATCTTTATAAAACTAACAATCACATTAGCATCTTGTAGAACTGGTTGCACAAATGGGAATTATTTGATATCTTTCAACAACAAGTTTAGAGTATGGAAAGGCAACCCATATAATCGTGGGATACTTTGTCGTTATCATCTCACCTACAGTCTTATAGTTTCATGCATTATCTATTACTAATGTAGTAATATTCTCACTGCCACCAATTCTCCAAATTGGTCTTTCATATATTTTAAAAAGTTATGCTGCAATTTTTTCTTTTAGGAAGTTTGCTTGGCTTTGCCCAATTGAGGAGACTCACAATGTGGATTGTGTGGTCCAACACAAATAGGGTTCTTGTCTCTTATTTTACGTTGCTCTTGTTCATTGTCCCGTACCCATCTTTTCTTTTTTCCGCATCAGTGCTCCCTTCATCCTTTGCTTGTCTCAACAATAGATCTGTCATTGGCTCGATAATTATTCCACCCTTGGCTTCTACTCAAATTTTCTTCATGCTTGTGGTCACTAGTTTAGCTAGCCATATGCATTATTTCTCCCAATCCTTGAGCCCTTTCTCTACATACAAAACGTTTCTTTTGGGGCTTGTTGACGTAGCTACGCACAATGAAGACTTATGAGCTGCTTATTATATCGACTGAGAACTAAGTGGGTGACTCTTCTTTTCGTGCTTGTAGCCTAAAGGGTAGTGCCAAGAAATTCTCTTGATAGACCTCATCTAAAATAAGCTCTGCCTTTGAAGTACATCTCTCACAGATGTTTCTCTCTTCAACCTTCCACTTATCTTTCTCTTTTATCTTGTTTTTCTATGCTTATCCTATCCTTCATCTTGGGTTTCTATGCATTTTCTATGCTGATCCTCTATCTCTTGGCATATACTTTCCTGTGTTGTACATTCTTCCATGATACTTGCAATTTGATGTACTCTCCTCATGCCTCTTATGCATTGTCATGCATGTGTGGGTTCTAGTTGCATAGGATTACACTCTTTTATATTATGTTTAGGTATATGCACTCACTTTTCCTTTCTATGTAGCTTGTATGGATGGCAATTTAATGTATGCTTTGGTCCTTTCTTCCTTTTGTCTTCATCTAGGTTTTTAATTCCCCTTATTTTTCTTTTTTCTTTCTTATTTTAGAAGATAAAATTATTATTACTTATTTTCCTTTTATCAAAAGCACGTACTCTATCTACATTTAACTACTTTAAGAAATGTATTCTTAACTTCTTTCAATTCAAGGTAATTCAACCTCTATATGACTATTATGAAGTAGGGTTGACTATCATGAAGTTGCTTAATGACCTTCAGTTGACCGGTTGTGTTCCATAATCCCCTATTTTTTAATAGAGCTATAGCATGCATGGTTGCTTCCTTTATGTTTATATTTTTTCACTAATTTACGTGATTAAAAGATGATGAAGGGTTGCTCCTCATTTAACTTTTTAATTTTTATAGAAAGAGAGGATAGGTACCTATTTTTGACTTGCTATAGTTACCTAATTTTGCCACCCTTACTTTTTATATGTCTTAGTCAGAACATTATTTTAGGTTCCTTTAGTTTAATGACTTTAATGAATTTGATTTTTAAATTATTTTAAAGAACTGTCTGGATTTCTTTTTAATCGATTTAATTTCATTACGATTATATATATATATATATATATATCTTCACACTTACTTAAATACATGTATTAAATGCTCTTGTGATGGTTCACTTTTAAGGTCTCCTTGGTGAATTTCATTTGTATAAGCAAAAATTACTTTCAAACCTATAAGTACTACACTACCTAACCCCCCCTTAACCTTACTATTCCCCCCCTAAGTGCAAGGAAATGATTGATTATTAGCTCATCTTATGTGGATAATAGCATAGATTATCGACCCTTGTTGGTATTGATCCTTGTATAGGGCATGGAGATGCCTTGTTTAGGCCATGGAGTTGCCATGGGTTTCTTTCACTTACTAACACCCTTATTTCTTAGATCCTTTAAACATGGGTTTTATTTTGTTGGTGAATTGCTATGGGTGAGGATTACCCCCCAATATTAATGATGAGTACCCCATGTGGATTCTGTTTGTAATTTATGATTCCATTTTTTAACCTCTCTACTTTAATTTTTACTTTTTCCTTAATTAAACTTTCCTGGGAGTGGATTACCCCCCTAACTTTATTCTAATTAATTTATTTGGCCCTAATAACCACTCAGGGATGAGGATTACCCCCCTTAATTTTTTTTCACTTTCTCAAAATTCTTTAGAATGTAAACCCTTGCTATTTTCTTACATTCCTTTAAAGCTTCTTTTTATTTTAGAATTTTGAAAGGTGCGTTCATGTTCTTTGGTAAAGTGATAACAAGCCAGGGGATACATGCATTACCTGTCTACCCAAATTCAACTTCATTGTTCTAACAACTGCTTGGTTTGGATGGTGGTACGTAAATGGACCTTGACCTCGGAGCCTGGACTACCTGACAGATTCAACAATTTTGTACCAATTCTTTGCTTAAGTTTGCAAACTCAATATAAATAAAAATTATACTGCCAATCCTCTTACTTAGGAATTTCAATCCATTTCTCATATGCAACTTTTAATAATTATCCAAATCTAAACAAACACATGTGCACACGCATGTGTGCACACACACGCGCGCACACACACACACACACACACACACACACACACACACACACACACACACTTTTTTATGTGGAATTACACACACACACACACACACACACACACACACACACACACATCAAACGGATGATTTTGCAGCGATAACAAAGAACTCCCTTGGGTGTCCCCTGGAATTGAAATCAAATCCTTTTCATTTTTATCACCCTCTACTGAGATTGAGGGAGATTCAGACAATGTTGATATAGATAACAAGGAAAATTAGGTCTTGCGCTCGACATTCTAAGGTACGGTATCAATGGGTTGCAGGGATTCTTTTGCATAGAATGGAAACGCATTTCTCCTAGTTGTTCCCCTTCTAATGATTCTATGCAATCACCCCCTCCCTCATTATATTGATTCTACTCGTACGTATCAACATTCTACTAGAATGTATGGTTCTCTCCACTTATTCAAGAGTTTGGCCTATGACCTTGAGCTATGTTCCTAACTATTGTATTCCACTTTTTTGTCTCTTAGTAACCATTCGTAGCACCTCTGACTTTGACAGTATACATATTGTTGTTATTGTTTGTTGCTCTACTACAAGAATGCACTTTATAATGGTATTAGAGAATCAATTGATGAATCAAGCTCTTAGCTCTTCTTTATGGGGTGTGTGTGTACATACATACATATATACACATATGTGCATACCAAGACTCCACGCTAGACATTTGCTTTGCTTAGATTTTTTATGGCTTGCCTACAAACTTTGATAGATTTAGAAAAGGCAATGCCTAACCCCTGAATGGCATGCTAAGTGTGAAGGCCAAGGTCAATAGGCTGAGTGGAAATCACCAAGGCATCAATCCTACACCGAATCAAGAGTGGGTTTTGAACCACTCAAAATCCAACCGAATTGGCAGTTCAAAGAATGGTGGCTCGGAAGTTGAGATTCTGTCAAAGAGAGACATGTTCCAGTCTTGCTATAGAGGTGCTTGCGTATCAACAACAACTACTCCAAAGAAAAACGAAATGAGGAAGATGCCTGCACATAAAGGTTCACTATAGCTACAAAACTTCATGGAATTGGGATAAAGCTTGTAGGCAAAGGTTTTAAACCATCCCAAACACAATGGAACATATGAATCACAGAATGGTGACCCAAAAGTGCGGATCCAACACATGAATGGCATCGTTTCTCCTCTCCAGGCCTATTTTTTGTAGAAGCCCTCTTGCCTCAAAATTTGGAAATTAGTGTCACTTTGAGAATTGCTCTTGGCTCGTTGCCTCATGAAAGCTTGATCGAAAATCTCACACGATCTCTTCACTGTGCTCAGGAAGGAGACAAAGAACCTCAAAGATCTGATACTAGTTGTAAGTTCACAACGGTAGTGAAAACAAGAGAGAGTGAGAGTGAGAGAGGAACACACAGGTTTGTGGGTGCTTATCTTCTATGTCATTCATATATATATATGCTGAGTATTGTGTACATAACCATGGTTAAGGCACAATGGCCTTAAATCCCCACAGAAACAAGACTTCACCTCACCAAACATACTGAATTCATTGATGGTAGTCACCGTCCAAAGGGATAATTGTGACATTGCTAAGGATCAGGGAGCTAGTCATGTAATGCTTGAACAACTCCTCTTCCCTTAGATTGCCTTTTGTGCTCCCTCCAAAACTATCTCTTTTGGCTCCTCTTGGAGCACCAACTTTTGCACTATACATGCTTACTTCATTATATCAATCGCCCACACAAGTCACGGCACAACAATAGGTTTGTATTTCTACTCCATCGCTTTTGCACTCTGATTTTGATATATAATGGCATCACATGCTTACCAAATTCTATACGTTTGGTCATGTGAATTGTAATAGATGCTATATAATCTGCTCTCTGCCAATAATGTCTATATTGAGCGCACTGCTTTCCTACACTCAGCAACTTTTAAAACTCATTGATTCTCAATGAATTATTGTTTTTATGAAGGCATGGTACCACCATACCCAAAGTGTGTTGGCCATACGCACATAGACAAACACAAACACAAACACAAACACAAACACAAACACAAACACATACACATACACAGACATACACATACACACATGAAAACACACATGCATATATATATATGCATGCACATGACCCCAAGGGGACAAGAGAGAGTTCTACAGCAAGGGGTTTTTGGGAGGGGTAGGATGTAGGAAGGAGGAGATGTAGGAGGAAGGGAAGGGCAAGGTTGGGAAGGGAGTGAGGAAGAGGGGGGATGGGTGGGGGGGGGAGTGCATGATGCATACATCTCTCTCTCTCTCTCTCACACACACACACACACACACACACACACACACACACACACATGTGCATGTATGCACACACACTTGCATGCATGCACACATGCGTACATGTATTGTACATACACACACATACTCATTACACATGTGTATGTAGTTATGTATGTGTGTGTGTGTGCACATTTTTATTAAAAAATTTGAACTTTTCCCTTTGTTATTATTTTTTGCCTCATTGTGGCTTTCTTGAAAGTTACTCATTCAGTTTAAATCATCCCCTTAATGAGTAAAAATAATTTCACCCCTTAACCGTAGGCATAATAAACCCTTCTCTCTCTCTCTCTCTCTCTCTTTCTCTGTCTCTCTATTTCTCTCTCTCTCTCTCTCTCTCTCTCATTTTTTTTTGGACTTTCCCTTTGTGATTGTCTTTGTTCTCATTCTGGCTGTATTGGCTTGAATCTTCCCCTCAATGAGTTAAAACGATTTCTTGCAAGTTTTCTTGTAATTTCAAGGAATAACATTTTAGGGTTTGTTATGGATCTTAACATTTGATTTATTTTAAAGAATTTTTGAATAGATATCAGTTAATCCTAAGGATTACTTTTAGTTGGAAAAAAGTTTTATGCATGCTTAAAAAGAAAAGGTAAAAGGAAAATATACACACATGTTGCACACACACACACACACACACACACACACACACGTGCGTATGTGCACACACACACACACACACACACACACACACACACATATATATATGTATGTATGTATGTATGTATGTATGTATATGTATATATATATATACATATATATACACATATGTATATATATGTATATATATGTATGTATGTATATATGTATATATATATATACATATACATATATATGTATACATATATATACACATATGTATATATATGTATATATATGTATGTATGTATATATGTATATATATATATACATATACATATATATATATATATATATATATAAAGTTAATTTAGATACGCCCATATGTACTTCTATTTTTTATATTAGTGAATAGTTGAGATGTGGCAACCAAAGGGAAAAGGAGGCCTAAACATGCGTGTTTATTTTTGTATGTCTCCTCATGTGTGCATGCATGTGTGTGAGGGCAATAGTCACTAGGACAATTTATTTTTGTATGAGAGAGAGAGAGAGTCTCTAACAAAGGACGTGTGCATGTTTGTGTGTGTACATGAGAAAGAGGAGGGGGTGGATGGATCTCCTAAGGACGTGTGCATGTTTGTGTGTGTACATGAGAAAGAGGAGGGGGTGGATGGATCTCCCGTGTTTAAGCGCCCATGTGTATATCATGTGAGGAAGACACTCAAGGGAGAGAGAACACACTTGGGTGTGTAATGGAGGGAGAGAGAGGAAAAGAGAGAGAGAGTGTGTGTTTTGGAGGTATTTTGTGAGAATGCTTTGCCCCTTATCAACATCATATGGCCACTCATTAAGCTAAACGGTTGAGTAACTAAGCATAGAACCAAGCCAAATAGTGCCTGGTCAATGACCAAGTGGATAGAATTGGGAAGAGAAGCAGTGTTGAGCAAAGAATTTTGGATTGAAACCGATTAAAAGGTTTTATTCCCCCATCGCTGCACATTTCCACTGCAAGCAGCGGCCAGGAGGGCAAGAATGAGAATGCAGAGCAATAGAAGGTAGAAATCACAGAAGACAATTGGAACATACATGAGGTGAATTGAGAGATGCAATCTGCGCACCCTCAATCCCAACAGTGGCGTGGATTTTGCAACTTGAAGTGGATCCTTGGCATGGATTTTGAAAGCAGGAAGTAGATCCCGATCTTGATGAAGCAATTGGAGTAGATCTTCTGTGATTATTGAATGTCTCCCGTCGTTGTTGCAAGGAGATCTTGACGAATTCTATTAGCAATTGAATTAGATCCCCTGTGATTACTGATTTTGTCCCTTCGTTTGAGGGACATCATGAAGAAGCGATTACAATGCAAGCAGTTAGGAGGGCGAGGAGGAAGCTGCACAGCAGGGCTCCATGAGGTGCCCCGGCATGGCAGGCCGAAACAGCGTAGAGAGAGGACGATAACGGATAATCCAGACCGAAATCGTAAACTTTCGCTCCGTCCGGCTTGAACAACCCGTAATTTCGTTCCGAGGTTGGACCTGGCTTGGAATTCTCGTTGAATAGCGCAAAAATGTAGGCCTCCAGCGGGAAATCTGGTCGCAGAGGCGTTCCCCGCTTCGTAGCTAGACGCTGGATGAGATTCGAATTGTATGCTTGCGCGTTTTCCAGCGTAGCTCCGGCCTCGTTTGCATCCCCTGCCGATGGCCATCCCGTCTCAGACACTATTGCCGTTACGTTACGGTAGCCCACGGCCTCCATGGCGGAGTAGATTGCGTCCACCTGCGCATCGAGCATGTTGTAGTAGACAAGCCCGTTGCTTTTGTCTGTGACGCCGGGATAGGACTGGAAGAGCACATAGGGCAATGGGACGGTGTTGGGATTCCCTTTGTATGCGAAGTAAGGGTAGGCGTTGATCATGAAGGGGGCGCCGGTGAGGGAGAGGAAGAGCAGAAGCGGCTTGATGTAAGGTGCTACGAGTGCCGGAGCGAAGGCGCCAGCCGACGGAGGGTATGAATTGGAAAGAACGGCGAGTGAATGGGGAGTCGAGACTGCAATCTGGCGTTGCAAACCCAAACTAACGAGCACCGAGTGGAGATTGCGCATCGCCGGAAGGAGATTGGCCATCAGTTCGGTGTCATTTCCGGTGAAAACTTCGTTTCCGACGGCGATGGCGGAGATGCGAGTGTTGGGAAGGTAGAGGGCGATGTTGTGTTGAATCCAAGCGGAGGCGTTGTCGGGATCGACAAGCTCGGCGACGTCTTCGTTGCCGATACCGACGATGAACGAAATGCCGGTGTTTCCGAAGACTCGCAAGACGGAAGAATTGGCGCTGTAGATCTTTGCTTTGGTGACGGAAATCGATTGGATGATTCTCACCGCAGCCGCGGGCGACGGCAGATCGTCGGCGACCATGCCGTAGTTGATCCCCAACGTATTCGTGTTGTTTGCCGGGGCGCCCGACGTGATGCTGAATCCACCTTCGATCAACAAAGATTAACCATTTTTCTACGTCAATTTTTTGTCACAGATCTGTTGCTTTCACGATGGACTTATCGCCGGAACTCTTGAGCGTAAGAAAACTTGAGTGTAAGAACTTTTGGTGCAAGTGCCTCACACAGCAAAGCCGGCTCTCAAAACAGAAACAAGCGACGGGATCCTAGCCGGGATTTTTCATGACTGTAAGAACTTTTGAGCGTAGAACATTGTCGTTATTACCTGTTGAGATGCTGATGAACACAAGCAGCAAGAATTGTAGCTGCGGACGCAAAATCGCGCCCGGAATCTTGCCTTGCGTCGATCCCGGCACCATTTTGCAGTCGACCAACAGCACCGTCTTCCGTCGATCGATTCGCGGTAGAAAAACAAATCAGCGGTGCATTTCTCTGGGAATGTTTCCTGTTGTTTGATGGTTACGATCCGTCGGAGCTGACAAGATTTCCAACTGCGGAAGATTTTTCTGCCGAAAGGAGCTTGCAAGTTCCAACGTTCTTCTTCACGAAGTCCGGCAAAGCGACTGCCGGAAGAACCACAGAATGAAGGGGCAACATCATATAACGAGAATTTCGAGTAAGTTTGTCAGAATGGACGAGCTTCCTGCATAATTTATAGCGAAAAGCCAGTCGAAAGCAAAAAGCAACCGCAATCCGTTGCTGCCACAATCCGTAACATCGTTTGATTGAAACGACGGCCAACGATTGATACGTTGCGGCGGCAGCTCACTCGTGTCGGAATTCTCTAAAATTCAAGATTACGCAAAGTGATAGGTAAGGTAACCACGTCTTAACGTAGAGATGCTAGCTTCCGAATCGAATCGCGACTGACGGACAATTTCTGATCTTTCCGTCGATTAAAAGAGAGGCTTTCCGTCGATTAAAAGAGAGAGCATATTGGAATGATGATTCATGGGCTCCAGGCATCGATTGATTGTCGGATTTGGTGGGTTCCTGGAACCAATCCCCGTTACGGATTGTCGTTAAGAATCATCAATCAATCCCGTAATACGGAAATTTTCCTCCACTAGCTTTTTGGACCGAGAATTTACGTCCATCAGCATCGATCTTCCACGCCTGATCGCTGGGAAACTCTACCGAATGATTGCCGGATTTGGTGGGCAGTGGGCACCCAAAAACTGACGGAGTTTGACGGAATTTCCTGGAGGCTGGGTGCTTCAACGGATCATCCTGATGAGTTTCTTCCGATTTAACGTCAACTTCACACAGCTCGATCATCGTGAATACTCAATTCCAATCTGTTCACGCCTAGCTTCTGGAATCCGGATTTCCAACGTGGGGCGACTGAAATGATGGTCGGCATTGTGGAGGATCAGCCTCGGTGCGGGGACGGATCCTCACTGCGGCGACCACCCGATTTTCATGCCAAAGCCGCGGATTACATCATTTCCACATTTTGGACGACTCATTCTCCTAAAGCACGCCGGAATGCGGTTGGGGCTTCTCAGTGTTCTCACCACGGAATCCGCCGGACTTCTGTGAGTCCGTTCCCATCATCCATGTCTCATTCCCTAGCAGGCTAGCGCCATGGGAAGGGCGCGAGGGAAGGATTCGCGACCGTGCGTCGATCGTTTCTTACGATGCATCAGCCGTTTCTCATGCACGCAATTTGACGCAAACGTTCAAATCATTCGAAAGCCGTCACCGGACTGCTCTGAATCTTTCCGGCCGATTGTGTCCTATCAGTGGAGTATTCCAGTCAGCTTTAATGGGCTTAAATGTCTTAGGGGCCTTAAGCACACGTGCTGTCCTAAACGAACCAGCTGGTCCCCCGCCCCCCCCCCCCGCTCCATCCTCAAGGGGCCAGCCCATGGCTTATGGTGAGAGGCGCAAAGAGGACATCATCGAACGGGGGCAGCCAGCTAATGCCCAAACCACCTGAGCCATTGTTGCTCTGTAGAACTACACTGACAGGCAGCAAACGAGCTTCCCGAGGACATCGAACGTGGGCAGCCAGCTAACGTCCAAACCACTTGAGCCATCGCTGCTCTGTAGAACTACACTGACAGGTAGCAAACGAGCTTCCTGAGGACATCGAACGTGGGCAACCAGCTAACACCCAAACCACCTGTGCCGTTGTTGCTCTATACTACTAGCTATTCTCATAGTTGGTTTAGAAAAAGAATAGAGTGCGATGAGCCCCACTCTCAACAAGGGCCTCCATACCTGATAATATGATGTGAAATATGGGAGGAAAATATATTTCCATCTTACTCCCATCATTTGTTACCCTTTTGTCCTTTACATTCATGATGGGTTTCTCATTAGAGCACGATTGATCCACAAATCTCGTTTAGCCACCATTAGTTAGTGGGGCAAGTGCACTTAATTGCACCTTCACTAGGTTTATGGCGCCAACAAAATCAGAAGTTTGTAGTGGGAGGGTGCAAGTAGTCTTGATGAAAGAGGTCATACATACAAAGAGGTCTTATTTAGACCATGTGAACCAATTGGAACATCACCTCCAAAAGGCTATAGATAGGAATTTCCCATTGTTCAATGTTAGGAGGGACATACTCACCTCCAAAAGGCTATAGATAGTAGACATCTAAGCTCCATAAGTCCTTTGTTGGATTTGAAATTGTGCATTTTTAAGTCATAATGATAATAAAATTTGCTATGACAATTACAACCTCCATTGGCTATGCATTGATATGAACTCAAACAAGGTTACTTTTAATTTCTACTAGTATGCGTATTTGAAAACCAAGGCCATAGAAAAGTCTACCATACCCTCTTTTCTAAGGATTTATTGAAGGAAACTAGTCTTGAAGTGTTTCCAATGATGTTTGTCATATCTTAACACAAGCTCATAATGATGATGAACTTTTTGGTTTGTCTCAATGTGGTCATGCATTATGACTAATTATGCCTTAATGGGAAAATATATATACATTAGGAGAGTTTTATGACATATTTAACTCAAAAATCCTGTGTTCAATAACATGCATTTTACTAGTACACTACAATTATCGAAATTATCTAATTGGCTAATCATTTTGAAACTTTGTATTCATGCATGCAAAAAGAAAAGAAATGTACCATAATTTTCAATGGACCAATTGCATTAAAACATAGCCAGCGTATGGCTTTGCAAATGTGAAAAGGATATTGACGTTTAAAGACATCATTCATGCAGTGATTGCCTCAATACACTAGTTATCAAGCATGCATTTGGAAAAGATAATATGATCCTTGTTGAGATGCTTTCTCTAAGGCAAGAGGATTTTGAAGTCCCCTTAAAACTTTCATGCATTAGTACACTATATTAGAGAATTCGGGAATCTCCCAAGTCCCACTTTTAAGTAAGGGGTTACGATTTGACCATGTGGCCAAAACTTAAACCCTTATTTGAAAGTGGGACTTGGAAGGATTCCCTAATATGGTGTTTAAGATGGATTCCACTTTCAAGTAATGAGTTGAGATTTGACCATGTGGCCAAATCTTAACCATATTGGGAATCACCAAACTATTTGAAAATTCCCAAATTCCCTAATATGGTGTGACATACTCTATTATAAATCAAAATGTTACACTTTTTCAACATAGATTGCTTAACTTTCACTTTAAAATTTTGAATTAGCATCAAAATAAAAGTTCTCAAAAGTTTGATATAGATATTCTCATATTAGCATTGAAATCAACATGGAAAGATACATTGCCATTAAAATTTTAAAAATCTCTTATTAGCACCACCTAATCACTCCTAGTAATAAAACCTATTAATTAATTAATCTACGTCGCCCCGCCCCCCCTTTTTTGCAATTAACCTATCTAATGATGTTAATCCGCCTCTCCCTACACTCCCTAATTGGCCTCTCCTTGCACCTTGTGCTCCCTCCGTGTCCTCTCCTGCCTCCCTTCTACCTCTCCTTCTGCTTCCTCTCCTTTTTTTGCCTCTCCTTCTCCTTCTTCTTCTGCCTCTCCTTCTCCTCCCCACTACTACACACGAATCCTATTGTGACGTTTAAGTACCGATGTTTAGCGCACGCGGGGCGCTAATCATCGGTATGTTTGCACGTCCCGTAAAGCGTTGCTATATAGTGACTTTAGGCAAACGTCGCTATATAGCGACGATTACAAAAGTCGCTATATAGCAACTTTTGAGTGTCGCTATATAGCGACACTGAGATACTATTTTATAGCGACCTTTTCCGGAGGTTTTTTACTCATATAGGCCTTAAAAGTTAGTTTTTTTCAATGACAATTTTTTTTAAATTTTCATACATGTTTGATCTTTTGAGAGAATAAAAGTATGAGAGTATGTACATCAAGCCTTTGAAGCTCATATATTCATGTCCAAGTTTGAGACGAAAAAAATCAATGAAGAGCATTTACATCAACTGTTTCATCTAGAGCCAAGTCTAAGGCACTAAACAAGTCTATCTCTAACTCTATACCGAGTTGATCTCCTATATCATCATTGTACTCTAGCATCGTACGTTCACCTAAAACTACTTGATCATCTTCTTCAATAAAGTGTGGTGATTCTTGATGATCGTTGTCTTCTTCCTCAATATCATGATCTCCATCTTCCTCCCGTGCGATATCATTATGTGCATCTTCCTCTTGGCTCAGATTGTGATCATCTTCTTCGCTAGATTCATCGGGATCAATTGGATCCGGCATTGGTAGTGGCATCTCCATATCCACGTCTCTATCTTCAAAAATTTTCTTACTTTGTGGTGCAACTTGGATCACGTACCACCATCTTGGATCAGAACGATCTAGATGAAAAACCACCTATATTGAAGATGGGTGCCAAATGTCGTTAATTATATATATGAAATTATGCTCAAGTACATGTATCAATGGATCTTTAAAAACGAAAGCTTCGATTAATTAAATCATTAGTATGCACCTGCTCACAGTGCTCGGGAAGAACAAAAGTATCACTTTCATCAGTCCAATGTTTGGTGGAGTCTATTGCAAAGAAACCGCTACTATCTTTTCTCCCTATCGCATGGGGACCGTTGTAAATAGTTCTAAACCATTTTACATCAAGAATGAAAATACTAAATCATATGAAATCAACTTCATAGATTTCACGTATGGTTCCACAATAATCCAACTGTGAGGAGAGAAGATTGGTATCCGGAGCACTTGCTTGGCTATCTTGTGTGAAGTTAGCCATGACTCCACAATCATACGCGACTCTCTTTGAATCGATGCATTCCACATGAAAATGTCGTCCATATGACCATAATGCAGTGTACTTTTGTACTGTAAAAGAGCATCATTAAAACAATGAAGATGCATCTATTTTATAGTGTATATTGCCACAAATAATTACTTAATTACGTCAAGAGGTAAGAAACTTACATGCATCATACATCCAGATGATAACTCTCGCTCGTGCTCGTTTATTGTCTCTCCATCGCGTTCGGCTTTACGTAGAGCTAGTTGTAGCCAATCAAGTGACATGTGAGTGGGGAGAAGAGCTAGATCACGTGGATATGGTTGCGATCGCCTATACATTACCCTAAATCTCGTCCTTGCATTTATTCTTTCTGCCTCTTCTTCCTCTTTTCCCTCTTCGTCCTCTTCTTTCCCTCTTCTTTTCCTCTTCTTCTCTCTTCTTTCCCTCTTTCCTTTCCCTCTTCTTTCCCTCTTCCCTCTTCTTTCCCTCTTTCCTTTCCCTATTCTTCTCTCTTTCCCCTCTTCCAATCTCTTTTCCTTTCCCTCTTCTTCCTCTTTTCCTCTTCTTCCTCTTTTCGCTCTTCTTCCGCTTCTTTCCCTCTTCTTCTCTCTTCTTTCCCTCTTTCCTTTCCCTCTTCTTCTCTCTTTCCCCTCTTCCAATCTCTTTTCCTTTCCCTCTTCTTCTTCTTTTCCTCTTCTTCCTCTTTTCCCTCTTCTTCCTCTTCTTTCCCTCTTCTTTCCCTCTTCTTCCTCTTCTTTCCCTCTTTCCTTTCCCTCTTCTTCTCTCTTTCCCCTCTTCCAATCTCTTTTCCTTTCCCTCTTCTTGAAGCTCTTTTCCTCTTCTTCCTCTTTTCCCTCTTCTTCCTCTTCTTTCCCTCTTCTTCCTCTTCTTTCCCTCTTTCCTTTCCCTCTTCTTCTCTCTTTCCCCTCTTCCAATCTCTTTTCCTTTCCCTCTTCTTCCTCTTTTCCTCTTCTTCCTCTCCTTTCCCTCTTCTTTTCCTCTTCTTTCCCTCTTTCCTTTCCCTCTTCTTCTCTCTTTCCCCTCTTCCAATCTCTTTTCCTTTCCCTCTTCTTTCTCTTTCCCATCGTCCAATTTCTTTTCCTTCCCCTCTTCTTCCTCTTTTCCTCTTCTTCCTCTTTCCTTTCCCTCTTCTTCTCTCTTTCCCCCCTTCCAATCTCTTTTCCTTTCCCTCTTCTTCCTCTTTTCCTTTGCCTATGCCTATGCTTATGTTTGTTTTTTGTTTTCGTGTTTGTGTCTATGTTAGACATGGGATCACGTCGCATGTCCGACGAGTACGGACAGCCTCGTAGGAGGAGACATCACGATCTCTATGCTCTAGAGGACTTTGATTCCTCTCAGGCGACACCTGAGGGGACTACCCCTGGTCCGACTCCTCTTTAGTAGGGTAGACATTTGTACAAGTGAAGAATGGGAGTGGTGCCAATCTCTTACTAGGCCCTAAGAAATGGCATTGAGAAGCCTAAACTCAGATGTGCATTCTTCTATGTAGTGATTTTTATCTCCGCTGTGCAAAGATCATATGGAATTGTGTCAATCTCTGTGGAGAATGCCACCAGTGGAGAATGGCAGTGGTGCCAATCTCATACCATGACCTGGAAACATGCACAAGGAATCCTAAACTCACATGTGCATTCTTCTGTGTAGTGATCACTGTCTCCGCTGTGTAGAGACCATATGAAATTGTGTCAATCTCTGAGATCATCAGAGGCACATGTGGATTCTTCTACAAGTGGAGTCTATCTAGACTACTACTAGCAGAGAATGGCAGTGGTGCCAATCTCACATGAGCATTCTTCTATGTAGTGATCACTGTCTCCGCTGTGTAGAGTTCATATGGAATTTCAATCTATAGGTTTAGTTTGGCTAGATATTCACTAGCGGAGAATGGCAGTGATGCCAAACTCATGCTGGCCCTAAGAAATGGCATTGAGAAGCCTAAACTCACATGTGCATTCTTCTATGTAGTGATCACTATCTCTGCTCACATGTGGATCGAAATAGGACACCACTCTCCTATGATCATTGGAATATCCCTCCTAGAATAGTAGGGTAAACATCTGTACAAGTGGAGAATGGCAGTGCTGCCAATCTCTTATTAGGCCTTAAGAAATGGCATTGAGAAGCCTGTGTCAATCTCTGTGGAGAATGGCAGTGGTGCCAATCTCATACCATGACCTAAAAACATGCACAAGGAATGCGAAACTCACATGTGCATTCTTCTATGTAGTGATCACTCTCTCCGCTGTGGAGAATGCCACCAGTGGAGAATGGCATGTTGCAATCTCATACCATGACCTGCAAACATGCACAAGGAATCCTATACTCACATGTGCATTCTTCTATGGAGTGATCACTGTCTCCGCTGTGTAGAGATCATATGGAATTGTGACAATCTCTGAGTTCATCAAACTCACATGTGGAATGGAATAGGACATCACTCTCCTATGATCACTGGAATACCCCTCCTAGAATAGTAGGGTAGACATTTGTACAATGGAAGAATGGCAGTGGTGCCAATCTCTTACTAGGCCCTAAGAAATGGCATCACATTGAGAAGCCTAAACTCAGATGTGCATTCTTCTATGTAGTGATTCTAGTCTCCGCTGTGCAGAGATCATATGGAATTGTGTCAATCTCTGTGGAGAATGCCACCAGTGGAGAATGGCAGTGGTGCCAATCTCATACCATGACCTGAAAACATGCACAAGGAATCCTAAACTCACATGCGCATTCTTCTATGTAGTGATCACTGTCTCCACTGTGTAGAGACCATATGGAATTGTGTCAATCTCTGAGATCATCAGAGTCACATGTGGATTCTTCTACAAGTGGAGTCTGTCTAGACTACTACTAGCGGAGAATGGCAGTGGTGCCAATCTCACATGTGCATTCTTCTATGTAGTGATCACTGTCTCCGCTGTGTAGAGTTCATATGGAATTTCAATCTATAGGTTTAGTTTGGCTAGATATTCACTAGCGGAGAATGGCAGTGATGCCTCCTTGATTTTCCAAAACACTCAGGTAACGGATCGAGCCTTTGAGGGGTATGTGGCATCATCCCCTTCAGACAATGTCTCTCTTAGAAGTAACACTACTTTCTTTGCACATTGGAGCTTTGCACCATTTGGCTTTAGCTGCTCATGAGTGAGATGCCTTTTAAGAACAGCCCCTGAACCATCATGTTCACCCTTTCCATGTCTTGAACCAAAAAAATTATGTGTAATTTTCATTCTTGTCATTGTGCCATATCGAGCAACAAAGTAAAAAGGCCTCTTTCCTTTGAACTGTGAGGCTGCTCCATCTGACCACACCCAATGTTCATTGACCTAAATGCCTTGATCTTTTAGCCATTTATAATGGAGCATAAAGTAATGCTAAACAAAAAGAGTGTCATGCATCCTATCATCGGATATATAAAAGTGATAGTATTTGTAGACAATGCCTACAATATGCACATACGTAATTTGAACAAAGATTGTAACTTGGTTGGAGTGTTGAGATATGGTGCCATGAGCACATAGATTAATTAAGGCTAAAGTATGGTATATGAAAGAATCAAAGTAGCCTCCCTAGGATGTGGACTACATGATGTGGAGATGTGTATTGAGGATATCCACAAGGAGAGCTGTGGATGAGAGGATCCCACATGTGTTGACTATTCAAGGGGCACTCTCTATATAAGAGGCCTATCATGAATTATTGATTATATACATTGCAATAGATTGAGTGTTTCATACTTAGTGTCTCTCTCCCCATGGCTTTTTGTACTTGGTTGATCTTTATGCTCATTAAGTGATAGATTAGGATAGTACGATCCGTAGTTTGACATGGTATTAGAGCTTAGATTAGCTAGGCCTGATATTCATCCATTGTTTGAGAGATCTCCGTCATTGCATCAAGTGTTTCTTTCGTGACTCGTAACATAGGAGCCGAGAAGCAATTACTGAATTCAAGTCTCTATGGCCTATTCACATATCAAATCACACTCATTCCCCTCAAGCCGTGGATCTACACAACTGCAGTGTGAATTTCAAGGCTGTTAACCTGGAAACTTGACATCCGTCAAGTATGATGCGAAGAGAGATATCCTTCTTTAACGAGATTATTGTCAGCTTCGTGGATACATCAGCTCCCATAGCAGCTTTCAGAAGGCAAAACCATCTACTTTGGAGAGAAGCTCCATGCTCACGAGTTCTTTGCTCTGGCACTAGAGCAGTGACGATCTCGTCTTCGTTAGAGTGAAGAGATGAATGGCGTGATCAGGGATGGAATCTGCAGTGGCCAGCAGCAGCCTTTCCAACTAAACCTTGAACGCCAGGCTTTTGATGATCACATCAACGCTCTCACGAATGCCATTCACTCGGGTAGAATATGCATGGACAGAGTGATAACAACTCTATAAAGGAGATCAATGCGGTCCTTGTCGACTCTTGCAATAGTCTCACGGGTAGCAACAACGTCATCCTATCAGCGCTCCAGCCCGCACGTCTAGTAGATGCCTGTGACTCGGACTCCCTCTGCTCCATAGAGCCTTCACTCGGCCACTCTTCTACAACAAAGCTTGCGACTTCATGCAGCACCGAGCCACTCAATGGGATTCACGGGCAAGTGAGGTCATACCAAGGTTGTTGGGGTAAAGGGCAGTGTGCCCACCCACTGTACAGTGCCCATGTTGTTGAGAGTTCACGCTCAACATCATGTGATCATGTGTGCATAGCACCATCATGTGATCATATGTGCATAGCACTAACCTTATAGAGTGCTATAAAGGAAAGGGTTAGATCCCCTAACCCTAACCCTAAAAGGGTTTGTATATATTCTATTTTTTCAACTAATTCTAGTGTACAGTTAGTCATTTGTGGTGTGCTCTCTAGCTGTGCCCTCTCTCCTCATCTCCACTCTTCTCCTCTCCCCTCTTCATATTTTGTCATGGTATCAGAGCTTCCTTGTCTTCCGCTGAGACATTGAGATTCTTGAGAGTGTGAGAGAGATTGTGAGATTGAGAGTTCTCTTGAGTGATTGTGAGATCCTTCCCTTCACTTCTGTTGAGAGAAATTTCTATTCATGTGAGAATTCCGTCCATGAGAGATTGAGAGATTTCCGTTAATCTCCTTTGCTCATTCTAGGACAGTTCCGTCCATTATTCTTTCTTTGAGTTCTTTGAAAGATTTCATTGCTTGAGAAAGAGAGTATTCCTTGTTTATGAGAGAAAGAGAGATCTAGATCTTAGTCTTTGAGAGAGAGTTTTTGAGGGATCTGTGAGAAAGAGAAAGAAGCTAAGCCTCTCCAACAAAGATCCTTCGACGGCCGTCCCTAGCGAATACCACCTCTACTCCTTCTGTGAGCTTAGTCTAAGTCTTGCCTCTACTCCTTCTACGAGCTATCTAGCGAATACCGCCATCAACCCTGGCAGTCTTCAACAACAACGAGCAGCTACCTTGCTGCTCACAAGCAAGGCAAGCGAAACAGCAGCCAACTTCAATGACTACATCTCCTTCGAGCTCTCTATGTCAGCCTCTACAACGACCTCTTCCAAATGGGCTATCCACTTACGGCCGTGACCTTCTATAACGAGAAGCTCTTCCACCAGCAAGTAGCGACGGCCAACCCTCAGCCACCTCTTTCGCAACTAGACGATACCACTTGGCCCAGGCTTCCGTCTGCCTCATTGGAGTTCATTGACGTGCAATACTTCTGGGTTCCGTCGCTACCATCGATCGGAGAAGGAGAAGAAGGTCTACTTGATTGCTTGGCCAAGAGCCACTCCAACCACTGCCATCAGCTCCAAATCCTTCTCGGAGCATCGAGTTGCACAGTCGATGTCCTCTATAACCTCAACGCGACCAGCTCCTACAACAGCCTTCTATCTCGAATGATGAA
This sequence comes from Dipteris shenzhenensis, assembly GCF_047967505.1. Lineage (NCBI taxonomy): Eukaryota > Viridiplantae > Streptophyta > Polypodiopsida > Gleicheniales > Dipteridaceae > Dipteris > Dipteris shenzhenensis. The sequence goes on along the minus strand of NC_141622.1, from coordinate 23,850,479 downwards.
CGGTCGACTCTACAACCAACGCTTCACACAATGCCTCCAAGCTTCGAGACCTTCTTCACGACCACAATCGATGGGCAGTTGCATCATCTCTAGACACGCAGCTCATGGGCTCCCAAGCTCCAGAGCAGAGCCCCCTGCTCAACGCCGCCTCCTTCTCCATATCCGCTCCACAGGCGATCGGCTACATAGACCTGCAGCAACAAAGTGTGACTCAACAGCCAGCCTGCTCCTCCTGCAAGCTTATCCACGGGTCTCTAGCCAAGCGCTGTAGCTCGCTCCTCCGCGACGGCATCGGCATCTTCGACGGAATCAAGATTCCGTAGTATCCATAGATTCCGACGAATTTTTTTTTTGATTCCGGTGGCTCACCTTGCAACACGTGGCAGATAGGGTTGGTCAGCAACCCTAGGTTTGGTTAGCCACCAGTGGTCAGTCGCTTGACACATGGTAGATAGGACCTAACCAGGGTTAGGTTCAGTCAACCCCTAGTTATGTGGTTTGATCACAATTGTGCCACGTGGCAACGTCATCTTATCTGCCACATCAGCTGACACATCACGGACTACCACATCATCAGCCTATCCACAATGCCACATCATCAGTGACACATCATCAGCCACGTCACCTGACACATCATCAGCCACGTCACTTGACACATCATCAGTGACACGTCATCAGGCCATGTCATCAGTGCCATGTCACCTGCCACATCATCAATGCCACATCACCAGGCCACATCATTAGGCCACGTCATCAGTGCCACCTCAGCAGTCCAGTCAGCACTGACCCTCTGTAGGCACAGTCCCTTGCCAGGCACACTGTGCACACACTGCATGTGCACACTCCTGCCACCTCAGCACAGAGCTTCACTGGCACACCTCTTGCTAAGCACAGTGCCACATCATCATTGCATGTGACTCACAATGACACATCATCATTGAGCACCATTTGCACTCCTTTTGCCCCTCCACCTAGATCAAGTCATATCTCTTGATCCAGGAAGAATTTGAGGGTGCTCCAAAAAGGAAAGTCGCTCGGTTTTTTGTGCTCTATGCGCTTGTCACATCACATGCACATTTCGGCGCAAGTTACACTCACATTTGTGCCTCGCCGGCAAAACCACTTCCTTCACGCACATTTGCCTCTACATCGACGCATCTGACCCAGCACTTAAAAAGAACAAAAGAAAAGGAATTATTTGCTACTCTTTCATCGATCGACGGTTGGTTTAGATCTAGATCAGAGTAGACTAGATTGCCATAGAGGGGACGCTTTGAATTCCCCAAGTTGCCAATCTAAGCCATGCCCGAATTTCCCGACTAGTACCTACTCGGAGTCAGTCCATACGCTCACATCCGATTTCACATCATTACATTACCTGAAACCTTACGTTCATCAGTTCAGTGAGCAAACTTCAGAGTACAGAGGCATTGCAGATTGGTTCAGTGGGCAGATATCATTTGATTTCACACACACATGCCACCATTGTAAAGCCTATTCGGCTATCTCACGGCATCGTGCACATCATTTTTCAGCCTTGTAAAGCCTCTTGGCTATTCCTGGCATCATTGCCACAAGCCTTGTAACACAGATCAGATCTTATATACTGCAGTTCTATCTTCATCGACGACGGTACAGAGATTTCACTTGGCATCTTCAGTGTATTTGCAGTTGATTCATACAAAGTTTTTCAGGACACTTTTGAGTACATTGTTTGCACCATGTCGACTAGCAACCTCAATCTGGAGGCATCTGCTAAGTTAGACAACTCCAATCACGGTACATGGAAATACCGAATGGAGACCATTCTTGTGCTTCAGGACAAATGGGAGTATGTCGATGGATCTATACCTAGACCATTGGCCGATCCAGCCACCAGTAGCTCTACTCCATCTGTTGTCACAGCACCAGCAACGGGATCTACATCGGGATCTACATCTACACAAATAGTTTCCGCACCAGTAGCAGATCCTGCCATTGCCCGAGCTCAAGCAGAATGGGATAAGAAAGACAAGTATGCCTATCACCTGATCAAGCAGAATGTGCAAGATGTCATGCTAGGACAACTCAACACAGTCAAGACATCAAAAGAAGCATGGGATATGTTCGCAGCTCTCTACGAGTCCAAGAACACATCCAGGATTCTCACCCTGAGAAACCAGATCAACCAGAGTTTCCGCAATAGCAATGAAACCGGTCATGCTTATGTACTCCGCATCAAAGACTACAACAATCAACTTGCAGCAGCAGGAGAGACTATGAATCCCGCAGAAATGGTTCAAGTAATCCTGAATGGACTAGGAGAAGGATATGAGAATCTAGTCCAGAGTATTGCCATCCAACGGCAAATTCCAACACTAAAAGAACTTCAGTCAGTTCTACTTGGTGAAGAACTCAGGACTCAGGCCATACAAGCATGTAAAGGTCATTCTAATGATCAGGCATTCATAGCTTCAGACAGAAGCAGAGGCAAAGGCAGAAACAGAGGTAGATCATATCAGAAAAGTGGTCATCATCAACAAAGTCAAAATCAGCATCAGCATCAGCATCATCCTCAGCAACATCAGAATCAGCAAAGAGGAAATCATTCCAACCGAGGAAGATTCCAAGGACGAGGAATGCATCCACCAATGTGTCAAACATTCAATGCAACTACTGTCACAAGTTTGGACACTATGAAAGAGATTGCTGCAAGAAGCAGTACGACCAAGGCGGTCAATCCAGCAGTAATCGCGAGGGAATTCCAGAGGAAGAGGAAATCATCGTGGTGGACATTCTAGTCACAGTCATTTTGCAAATGAACATGGCAATATGTTTCTTGCAAGTGAGGAATTGCATCTGACTCATACAATGCACCTAGACATTGATTTCAATCCCAAAGAGGATTTCAGTTATCAAGTCGACCAAGTGGAACAGGATCCTTGGTACATCGACAGCGGTGCATCATCTCATATGACAAATCACCAGGAATGGTTCACAGAAATGAAGCCATTAGAAGGTCAAAAAAATGTCATCTACACAGCAGACACAATACACCGAATCTGGTTCAAGGGACAGGTGTTATCCCTATGAACAATTTCACTGGTACAAAAGGATTAGTCAAAGATGTGCTCTATGTTCCGAAGCTCAGCAAGAACCTTTTGTCAGTAGGTCAAATGACAGAACACAACTACAAAGTCATCTTCGACGGTGATGAATGCACTATCAGAGACAAATCCAAAAGAGGTCAGCTAGTAGCAAAAGGTGTCAAGGAAGGACGCTTATACAGGATGCTAGCTACAGTACCAGATAAGCATGCCATGTCAGCTCAAATGCAACAGATGCCACTATCTGCAAAATGGCACAAGAGATATGGTCATGTCAACTTCAAGTACTTGTTAGATCTCAAGAATCATAATATGGCAATTGGGATTCCGAAGCTACAGTTTCTTGGAAAGGTTTGTGAAGCATGCTGCTTCGGCAAACAAAAGCGAACCAACTTTGTCAGAAGTACCTCTCGTGCACGAGGTATTCTTGATTTGATTCATACAGATGTATGGGGTTATGCCCAGACCCGCAGCATCAATGGTTCACTTTATTACTTGACCTTCATCGACGATTACAATAGATATTGTTGGGTCTACTTTCTGAAAGAGAAATCTGAAGTGTTTGCCAGATTTCAAGAATTCAAAGCCATGGTAGAAAACCAAACAGGCAGAAAGATCAAGGTCATGAGATCAGACAGAGGAGGTGAATACATGTCTTCAGCATTCATGAACTTTTGCAAAAATCATGGCATTCGAAGACAATTCACATGTGCAGATACTCCTCAGCAAAATGCAAGAGCTGAAAGGAAAGATGGGACTTTAGCAGACAGTGCTAGAGCAATGCTTAGTGAAAAGCATCTTCCGAATCAGTATTGGGCAGAAGCAATAGCTACAGCTAACTACTTGCTTAATCGGCTTCCTACCGAACCGATACAAGGTATGACTCCTTATGAAGCATTCACTGGACACAAGCCACGCATTGGGCATCTCCCATATTTGGTTGCATAGCATATGCCCACATACATGATGATCATCGCAGGAAGTTGGATGCGAAGTCACGCAAATGCATCATGGTTGGCTACAGTGAAGAAAGCAAAGCATACAAATTGTATGTTCCCATCAACCGCAAAGTCATTATCTCCAGAGATGTAATCTTCGATGAGGAATCAGAATGGAAAACCTCACCTACACAGGAGATAGAGGCATCGACTTCATAGTCATCTACAGAACAGGTTGATGAAGAAGAGCAAGAATTGCCACCAACACCCCAAGCAGCGCCACAGCAGCTCAGACAGTCTACTAGGGAAAGCAGACCACCAGCAGATTGACATATGATCAGAAAGGCAAAGCAATTCAAGTGGAAACCACCAACTATGCTCTTATGATTACCATCATGGCTACAGAAGAGCCAGTGTACTTCGAAGACGCAGTAGATAAGCCAGAATGGCAAACTGCTATGAATGAAGAAATGGATGCTTTGTATAAAAATAACACTTGGGAATTATGCGACCTTCCACCAGGAAAGAAGGCCATAGCCAACAAATGGGTATACAAAGTAAAGTACAATCCAGATGGCAGTATTCAAAGATACAAAGCCAGATTAGTTGCAAAAGGATTTGCACAACAATATGGCCAAGATTATGATGAGACTTATGCTCCAGTAGCAAAGATGGATTCCATACGGTTCTTGATATCACTAGCGACACTCAGCAAATGGAATGTGTATCAGCTCGATGTCAAGAATCCTTCTTCGATTCCCCAGAATCATCATCTTGAGGGAAGGCCTACTTCATGATGTTGATCTTGAGGGAAGGTGTTGAGAGTTCACGCTCAACATCATGTGATCATGTGTGCATAGCACCATCATGTGATCATATGTGCATAGCACTAACCTTATAGAGTGCTATAAAGGAAAGGGTTAGATCCCCTAACCCTAACCCTAAAAGGGTTTGTATATATTCTATTTTTTCAACTAATTCTAGTGTACAGTAAGTCATTTGTGGTGTGCTCTCTAGCTGTGCCCTCTCTCCTCATCTCCACTCTTCTCCTCTCCCCTCTTCATATTTTGTCACATGTATACTCATATATATATATATGAAAGAGGGATAAACTGGAGTAGCTTTTGCTCCACCACTTTTGGTGTCTCCTTATCCCTTTGTGTGTGCTCTCCTCTCCCACAATTGGTATCAACCACCACACTCGCTTCTACTCCAACGTGGCTATAGCATGCAAGCATCACAAAACAACCTCTGTCTGATTAGTACGTGATGTGTTTACTTACTGCATCAAGCACCCCTGACTCAGCTCCTCTCATTCTCTGCATCTCGGGTGACTCCACTTCTCTGTTGTGCGCATCTCCCTTAATGACCCATTGTCAAATAGCGTCGGGAGCCTCTAAGCAAATCACCTTCTTCAGGACCTGTCATCCAGTGGCATTCGCTGACAGACACTCGTGGCCTAAAACTTAGATCCCGTAAAAAATCATGCGACTCCACAACGACTAGTAGCTGTACTCCTACACCTTGCAATGCTAGCCTCTCCAACAAATGACCCCTACAATCGCCTCGTCCAATGCCTACGTGCATGCTCACCGATAAGCGGCTCCTATCACAGGCAAAGCCAGTAGCATAGCAACACCTCCTACACCGACAGCCCTGAGAAAACTACCTCTACACCCATATGACTACTCCAAGGTAGATCAGGCTTCCACGAAGACGCAGAGACAAAAGATTCAGGACGGCAATGCATGTTGAGCAAGGAGCTCACGGGCTACCTCGACACATAACCAGTGCCATTATCCTCGTCTACAGAGAAAGAACGGAATGAAACGAAGAGAAAGCAAGACACAAAGAATTGCTCAGCACTGCGGCCCTTTTGCTGCTTTCAAAGACGTACACCGGTTTAGCACTGTAATCACGACAGGTGTACTACAGCAAAATTTTGAGAAGCTAGCAAACTCAAAAACCTCATCCTTCTCCAAGGTACACATGAAAAGTGACACGTGGTAGACAACTTAGGTCAACATTTACCTTGGCTTAACTCTATGATTAGAAAAAAATGACAATGGTTAAGTCTGTTGCCTTGGGTTAACTAAGCTAAAGTTCAAAGACTGCCACATGGCATAGGGCCACCTAAGCACATAGCCCCTGCCACAAGCACAGTTGGAAATTCAGCATGTGAATCTTTGTGCCACATCATCAAAGGCCCTCTTCTTCACATAAACTTTGATAAGGCGTAACTTGCAATCTAGGAGGAATTTGCACACGCTCCAGAAAGAAAAAGTCATCGTCTTTTCAAGCTCTATGCCCTTGTTGGATCAAAATCATTGTAAGCAATTAGACATAGCCAATATTGAAAAAAATCAATTGGTAAGACCTCTGCAACAAATGACAAATCAAAGCATGAATGCACACATCGATGTCATAATCATGCCAAAAGCACAAGTGTATGAGATGACCATAGCACATAACATGGCATCCACACATAAAGCATCACGGCACATGGTAGAACAAAGCATCATGCATCAAGCTACATCAATCGAAGAAGACAACAACATCGACAACATGTATTGAGAAGCAACATCCTTGCCACCTTCAGCCCATATGTTTGTGAATCAAACCTGACCACTTGAGAATAGCCCTGTAAGCATCCAGGGGAGGATTTGATCTTGTAACTCACATCTGACCACCTTGCAGTAGCCAAAGGATCATGGAACCAAGGGGAGGTGTTGAGATATGGTGCCATGAGCACATAGATTAAAGGCTAAGGTATGGTATAGGAAAGAATCAAAGTAGCCACCTTAGGATGTGGACTACATGATGTGGAGATATGGGATTGAGGATATCCAGAGGGAGAGATGTGGATGAGAAGATCCCACATGTGTTGACTATTCAAAGGGCACTCTCTATATAAGAGGCCTATCATGTATTGTTGATATAGCACATTTGGAATAGATTGAGTGTTTCATACTTCCTGTCTCTCTGCCCATGACTTTCTGTACTTGGTTTGATCCTCCATTATCTTTATGCTCATTAAGTGATAGATTAGGCTAGTACAATCCTTACTTTGACATGGAGTGCCAATGCATGGATTGGATCTCGTTTTGTTCTTTGAAAGTGTAGTTTTTGTAGTTTTCTGCAAAATCTACGACAGATACCACCACTTTTTCGGGGAAGCAAACAAGACATGCCTTGAATTGCTCTGCCTGCCATCTGTAGACAAAGTTATGCTTTTTACACTTGCTCAAGTGTTTCTTAAACATTACCAAAAGCTCCTTGCATTTCATATCTTTGAAAGAAAGTTCCTTTTTTTCTTTTTCCCATCAATAGTGATTCCAACTTGGACATCCTCAAATATCTTTACAGACACTATACATGTACTAAATGATTCCTCCCTTGGGCAACATGCCATTTTCTACATATGTATTTCTTTGATTTTTTGCTCAACAATGGTGGCCTTAAGAAACATAACCTTTGTTTTTATGTGTTACAACTTTTTCTAGCAAAGAGAAGTAGAAAGAAAGATGATTCCAATCCTCTAGTACACTCTTATAATGCCAAACTAGCAAATAGTTAAGATATTTTCCACATTTGCTAGGCTTGGTGTTGTGTGATTTGAAATGATAAGCTACCTTGCCTATATTGTTGATACGTGTAGTTCCCAGGCATCCATGACTCTTCTCTTTGAGGTTGTCAATTTGTTATATGTCCTTGAGAGCTTTGCATTGTTGTTATTGTGGCACTCCAACATCAATAGTTTTAGTGCCAATATTGATCCACTTGTACTTTTTTGGGCAGGTTTTTTTAGGAGGGGGGGTGTTGTGGTTGTTGTTGCAATGTTTAGCATCCTATTCCATGTGGAATGATGCACATGGCACCTTGCATTTCTTTTGAACCTTGCTTTGTTGGGGAGGGGTGGGAGGGGGAAATGTTTAGTCCAATATTATGTGGAGTGACATGGCATCTTGCATTTGCACTTGAACCTTGTTTTGTGGTGGCTCTTGCAGTAGTAGTTTCAAATTGAGTTTTATCATATTCCTTCTAAGTTCTTCATTTTGAGATTACATAGGTTACACTTGTTGGACATCTTTCTCTTGGATTATATTAAGAGGAAATAGAACGTCAGATCCCATACAATGATATTTTATGCTTCTAGGCAAGCCCAATGTAGAGAATTCTTCTTGTTGCAACTTTCGGTCAAGGACCACTACCAATAGATGATGAGGAACATAGCATTGTATATTTGGTTAACAACTAGGCCACATGCTTATTCTGGTCCTACACCACATGTAAGTTTAAGAGGATCAAAGTCTTGATTAAGGGTCTCTTAAACTAAATGCAATTGGTGTTCAAGACTTCTACTAAAAATCAAATTGTATCCCTATGAATATGATCGTTAATCATGCTATATTGCAATCCATCTTTTTTCACCTTTATAGTATGTGGAAATCATCTTAGATGTCGAAGAATCTTACTTTTGTAGGTCTTTAGTGATACTTTTGCTTTGGATTTTGTTGAGCCTCTAGGGCTAGTGTCAGGGTTTCAATAAGGGCCTATAGTCTAGTGTCCAATCCCATCGCTGCATACTTAATTTTTGTGAGCACCAATTTGAGAGGTTGGCCAACTCAGCTTGTTTATTACATTGAGCATAGTACATTGTGGCAAATTGGTGTACAATCGTGAACTCATTTGTCCAAAAATAGAAGACCTCATTTGTAAAATGAGTGCCCTGATCAACTAAAAGCTCAATAGGGCAACCATATCTACAAATTATGTTTCCAAAAAGGAATCTAGATATGATACGAACTAAGTTATCTCATAAAGCTTTGGCTCTACCCACTTAGTAGCATAATCTATAGTTGCCAAAATGTATTTATTCTGTGTATATTGAGCTGTGCTCTTAACTAGGCCCATAAAATTGAGGCCCCAATGCTAGAATAGCTCCCACAATTGACTCGGTTGCAATGGCATCTGGTCTAGAGGAAGAAATCTTCCTATGTGTAGACAAACATCACACTCTACAATTCGAGTATGTACATCCTTAAAGAAAGTACTCCACCATAATCCAACTTGTAAGACTTTTCCAGTAGTGAGCTAGCCACCAAAGTGACCTCCAACAAGACTAGTATATGCCGCATTATGTACCTTGGCCCGCCGCTCCTGCTATAACTCCATCAACACCCAAGTGATACAACTATCCTCTATCAAGCTGCACCTCCAACCCTTCAAGGCCAACTTCCTACACTTATCCTTTGGCATGTGCTCAAGAAGGTTCCCCTAGGATAGATAGTGTAGCATCTCATTATAATCCATTTCATCTGGCAATTTAGTAGCAACATATTTACTCTCATACACGGCTAGTAATTGGGATAAAAGTAATCTCTTGCATGAGATTTTCCTAGCTTAAGAATAATTTTGAAATAGCATCCATCTCACCAATCTACCTTGGATCATTGTTTTCTTAATAAGAGAAAGCAAAGCTTGATGATCAACATAGAAAACAAACTTATTTTCGAGCAAATATTGATGAAACTTCTGCATGTTATATACCATGCTAAGAGCTTCATGATCACAGTTGTGTTGTAATTGCAGTAAATTTACATAGCTTGAATAGGTGATGTAGATCATGGGTAGGATTTGCATTGGGTAATGGAGGCTTGGAAACTATAAGACTATTGGCCCTCGAGTTAAGGACAAGGAAAAAGGAACTTAGCAATACAAGAGCAAGTGTGGTACCTATATGTGGTATCAAAGCATCTCATTGGCTAACTCTCATAGCAAGCAGTTGCATGTTGTGCGACCTTGGTTAATTTTTGAATGGCGAGTATTGGTAGTAGAAAGTGGTGAAGCAAATGACTCAAGGGTGGTCATCCAATGGCGAGTAAGAGTCCAGCAAGCCTAGTGTGCTTAGCTTAGAAAAGCATTGTAACAAGGAGAAGGAAAGAGAGAGTGACATTGCAAGCTCAAGATCTCCCTCTCACCTAGGCTTGCTAGGTTAGGATTGAGTGTGCATGGCAAGTTGAGGTGGCTTGGTTGTATCAATTTACTTCAATATACAAGTAACATTGTATTCAAAATTTTTGGACTTATACTCTTGTTTTGGACTTTTTTCCCATTCCAATCACCTCCACTTGATATTGACCTAGTAGACTAAAAAAAGGGTGTTTTTGCAACACTATATAGATCTATCTCCACAGATTATGGTCTTTAGAAGCAAAGGTGTAGGTACAGTGAGTGGGTAAGAGAATGTGAGGGGCCACATGTGACACAACCCTTAAAAAGTGGCCACATGGGGTTTGGTTCTTACATGCCCACCTAAGGGTTGAGCCTTCTATTACTAGCTAGTTTTAAATAAATTTTTAATTATTAATTTGTATTCATTTTTATTAATTTCTTAATTATTAATTAATTTTAATTACTAATCCTTTTCTATTACTAAATAATTTTTTGATTTTGTTACCTTTTGTTAAAATTTTAATTATTAATTACTTTTATTACTAATTAGTTTTTTATTAATTAATAATTAATTTTATACTTTAAGCTTAATTATTAATAGATAGAATACAAGAGTTGTTGATATCAACATAGAGGTGGTGTAAAGATACACCATATTGGAAAATCATGTATAAGATCACTGAGAGGGGACCACCACATAGGGACATATTTTCTCTTATGGTTCAGAATCAATTTCCGAGTCATCAGACTCTGTTACTACATCTTAAGCCTACCCAAACAATATTTGATATCTGCAAGGCTACCATCAGGGATCGTGATGCTTTTTCCCACATCGTACCCATGCTTCTTTTTAAGATTTTGAGTCCTTGATTTCTAACAATGGATGATGCTACTCACTTCCACTTCGGTTTAAGTTCATACCATAACTTTGTGAATGTGCTAGGGATTCCCATTTCATCCCTTGCTATCCAAGAAAACTTTGTGATCCAAATTGGTCCCCCTTGGTCATCCAACTTTGATTTTGGATCTACTACACAAACAACAACAAAAATACCCTCTTGGATTTCATTGGATGGTACAAACTCTGGCAATGGCTTATTACCCTTCCTACCACAAAATTTATGAGGCAAAGGGCATTGCTCAGCTTCTTCCATATCTTCAACTATAGTGGACTCTCTAGCCAATGTAGAAGCTTCTGTTGACTCAATTTGTTGTTGTAGCCAAAATAGGTATGAGTATGCTATGCTTGGTAAATTTTCTTACTCTTTTAGCTATTTGTTAAGAGATTCATTTGCGATGATTATCTCCATATTTATCTCAAAGTACTCTAGGTAATTTTGCATCATACTCCTAACGTGAGAAATGAATGCATGCAAGCCTTTCATTTCATCCATGTCAAGTTCCTTGTTTTTTATGAGAACTAATGTAGTCTGCTCCAAGGGGATTATTTGTTCTAGTAAAGTGTGTGGCGCACTCCATAAATTATTCATTCTAGCAAAGTGTATGGCGCACTCCCTAAATTATATGTGTCCACCACTGAGTGTAGTACTTCCACTGCATCACTGGAGTATTGTCATGCATGCTAAACTAGAAGTAGTGTGGATTTGTGTGCTTGCATAGTGCATCATCTTCTTATTTCAAATGTGGCTCTATGAATGCTCTCCAATCTACTATCCTCTCTAGGATAGCCACTTCTGACTCTTCCTTTTGAGAACCTCTGATTTTTTTCCTAATTTGATGTTTCATGTCGTCCATTATCGACTTCAATTCTCCAGAGATAACACTAACTATTTGATCTATGTATTTGTGTGTATGGCCAACAAGAAGAAAAACGACTTCCACTTGTTCAAATATTTTCAAACCAACCAACATAGATCACAAAGCAAAAATGTATCTATTCTTATTTTCTCTCCTTCCATTAGGCACCAGTATATACGAGATGCGAGGTAAATATTCACGTGCATCCTTGACCTTTCATATTGCTTTCATGATGGATGTTGCCACTCGGTTACTATCATGTTAATGCAAGCTATCAATCCATAGATCACAAAAGAGTCAGAATCCGTGTACCAAAACTCCACAAAAATGTGTTTTGAGTCCATGTTTACCCTCCAATGGAGGTGGGGTGCATCTAAATGTAGGCAAATTTGATGTATTGTGATCCATGCCATCAATGGTGATGCACATAGATTTCTTGATATCTAAAATAACTTCCTCCTTCCAAGAAGCATACACCATTCTAGCATCTTGCACATGACATGAATGGATTTCTCTCCATCTTATATATTTTCCTCGATGTTCCTCGTGTTGGGTGTAAAGGCCCTTCGCTTCACTTCCAGTGTGTATATATTTTACTTGTACATGTGACCGCACCCTTGTGGGTGTAAGTGTACCGTACCCTAAAACATAAATACATTCTTTCATTCTTTGTGTGTACCACACTGGTACACACCCAACTCAAGCCTCTACTCTCTCTCTGCACTCTCTCCTACTAAACACACTCCATTCTCGCTGCGCACACCACCTGGGCCTTTTTGCTCCCCTTCAAACTAGTATCAGAGCTGCAGCTAAGGTGTGCGCTCTTCTCGGAGCCTGTGCAAGACATCGCCAGCTCTTTGCTTGTGAGAAATCAGGAAGTCGTCATCTCTATTGGTCAGGCAGTAGCACACACAAGACAGGTCAACGCAGGAGAGGTCGTCACGTTTCAGGCAAGTGTGTTGGACAAAAAAGCAACAGAAGTCAACGACAGCAGGCGACAGGTTCTCCATGTCACGTTTCAGCATAGGCGGACATGTTCCCAGTAGCGCAGTCACGTTTTGTGACGTCGACAGGTCATGGCAGAAGCACAGTTCTCAGATTTGTGCAGATTTATGCACAAAAAATTGGGGCTTTTCACATTGGTGATGTATTTTGAGCCGATTGGTGCTTTGATAGTGGAATTACAGCAAATTCACTGCTGAGTAGGAGAAATTTGGACTTGGGATGTATCAAATGTTGTGAAAAGGCAACTTCTCTTGGTACATATGCTCATTGTGCAGTGAAACAGTGGCACATACAGCACTTGGGTTATTGCATTTGTGCATTACAGTGATGTATTATTGAAGTGGGAGCCGTCTTGTATGCATATATATCAGATTTGGTTTGTGTATATGCTATAATCAGCCCTTGGGACTGAAATTGCAGCAAAATATCTGCTTCTTGGTCACATTTTGAAGTGCAAGTTTGTTCATTTGCCGTTATATACAGCAACCTTGCTATTGGCTGATTGTATTCAGCATTTTATTGCAGAAAATGGCTGGAAGTGCATCCACTGCTGAGACAAAGAATCTTTTTGAGATTCGCAAGTTTGATGGCAATGGCTTTGATCTTTGGAAAGATCGTATGCAAGGCATACTTTTTTTGAAGGATTGTGAAGATGCTTTGGTAGAACAAAAACCTGCTAGTTTGTCAGATGAGGATGGGGCTAAAATGAATAAAAAGGCCATTACTTACATCAAAATGGTAGTTACTGATGATATCTTGGTTGATATCAAGGGACTCAACAGTGCGTATGCAGTTTGGGAAAAACTCAAGGCTACGTATGAGAATACGACTCCTGTCAATCAGGTTCATCTCATGCGAAAGCTAGTCAACTTGAAGCTTGATGAGTCTAAGCCCACCTCAGAGCATTTGACTGCATTTACTGGTATTTTGAGTCAGTTATAGGATGCAGGCTTGCTAGATTTTGATCCTAAGCTAAAGGCTATCTTCTTGCTCATGACTTTGCCGGATTCATGGGAAGCATTGGTTGTGTCATTGAGCAACAACCCCAACTTGACATTTGATGGTGTGCGAGGTTCTATCCTTAATGAGGAGATTAGATGCAAGTCTAGTGGGAAAAACAGTGGATCAGCCTATAATGTTAGAGGACGGACTAAAAAGAAGTCAAATTTTGCAAATAAGCATAAAAATCGCAGCAAAAGCAAGGAAAAATAGCAAGATGTCACTTGCTATCAGTGTGGACGCAAAGGGCATAAAAAGCCTGATTGCAGGTACTATAAAAAGGAGCAAAAATGCAAGAAGCAGGCTAATGCAAAAGGCAAAAAGAATGAGAAGGATGTCAACTCTACCCCTAAAGAAACAGAGAAGGCAAATATGGTATCTAGTGTTGTCATTGAGGAGATAGAAGAAGATAAAGATGCCGATTTGCTGATTGCATCTGCAGATCCACATGCTATGGCAGTGGAAGACATTTATATCACTAAAAGGGATGTGATAGATGCCTTGTTGTCTGCTCATGATGGTCTGTCACAATCGTGGATTGTTGACAGTGGTGCTTCATTTCATGTAACTCCATCTTTGGAGTGTTTTTCTTCTTATGCAGGCAGCAGGTAACCTTGGGAAAGTTTACCTAGGGAATAACCATGCATGTGATATTGAAGGAGTGGGCACCATACACTTGGCTCTTGAAAATGGCCAAGAATTGATTCTTCATGATGTTAGGTATGTACCTGGCATTAAGAAGAGCTTGCTTTCTGTTGGGCAGTTAGACAGCAGGGGCTACTTTACTACTTTTGGTGGTGGAATGTGGAAAATATAGAAAGGATCCATGCTAGTCACTAGAGGTGGTAAAAAGGAACTCTATATTATCTTCACTGCAAGGCACTTCCTGAAAAGTTTGTTGCAGTTGCAGAAGTGCAGTCACACATGGAGCTATGGCACAAGCATCTTGGACACATGAGCCAAAAGGGTTTGGATGCACTTTCTTCACTTGGAAGAGTTGATCTAAAAAACTCAAAGCTTGACTTTTGTAATGACTGTGTCTTTGGAAAACATGTAAAGAGTTCATACTCTCATGGAGCCTCTAGGAAGGCATGTATCTTGGACTTAGTCCATTCCGACGTATGTACCATGCCAATAAAAACTCATAGTGGTTTTCGTTATTTTGTGTCTTTTATTGATGACCACTCTAAAAAGCTATGGGTTTATTTGCTTAAGCAGAAAAGTGAGGCATTGGATGCTTTTAAAAGGTTCTATGCATTTGTTAGCACTCAAAAGGGCTTAAAACTGAAATGCATAAGAACAGACAATGGGGGAGAGTATGTATCTAAACAATTTAATAGTTTTTGTGATGAAAATGGGATTAAACGGGAGCTTATAGCCCCTTATAATCCGTCATCTAATGGTGTGGCTGAGCGAATGAATCGCACTCTATGTGAGAAGATTCGGTGCATGCTATCCACAGCTAATCTCCCGCAATTGTTTTGGCGAGAGGCACTCTGTGGTGCATATCTGTAACCGATCTCCACATATCGTGCACTTGATAGTGGCATCCCTGAAGAGGTTTGGTCTGGCAAACATGCTTCATATGACCACTTAAGGGTCTTTGGCTGTGAATGCTACATACATGTGCCTGTTGATAGCAGAACCAAACTTGACATGAAATCCCTCAGAGGCATCTTCATGGGTTATGGAGATGATGGTGAAATGGGTTATAGAGTTTGGGTTCCAAGCATGAAAAAGGTGCTATGCAGCCGAGATGTGGTATTTACTGAATCAAAGCTACTGAAAAATGCCACATCTAGTGATGTAGACAAAAGGAAAGTGAAATTTCAGCATGGCCAGTCACATGAACAACCATCAACCACTGAAAATTCATCTCCATTTGATGCTGGTTATGATAATCAGCGTGTCATTATTGAGCCAGATGCAAATGGGCAGCAAAGGGATGCTGAAAATCAGTCAACAAAATCAGCACGCTGAAAATGAATTACAATAGCCTGAAAATGAATTACAGCAGCCTAAAAATGAATTATAGCAGCCTGAAAATGTATTATAGCAACCTGAAAATGCAGTTCAATAGCCAAATCATGAGGTTATTGACATTCCTTTGGATGTATCTAGATCCATTGCTTGATAACATAGATCATTCAGTGAGAAGGTCTACATGTGTCAAGAGACCTATACGAAGGTTTGATCCCTCTTTGGACTGCATTTTACTCACAGATGAGGGTGAGTCTCTCACATATAAAGAGGCATTGTCATGTGAGTTAAACAAAAAGTGGGAGCAAGCTATGCAGGAAGAAATGAAGTCATTGTATCAGAATGATACTTGGGATTTGGTTTCATTGCCCAAAGATAGGAAAGCTATTCCTAACAAGTGGGTCTACAAAATCAAATGTGTGGATGGCAAACCCAAATACAAAGCCAAGCTTGTGGCTAAGGGTTATACACAGAAAGAGGGGATTGACTTTCAGTAAGTCTTTTCACCTCTTGTCAAAATGACCACTCTTCGTGTATTGTTTGCTATTGTAGCATCTATGGATCTTGAGCTTGATCAGATGGATGTTAGAACTGCATTCCTGCATGGTGATTTAGAAGAAGAGCTATATATGCAACAACCAGAGGGCTTTGTTATGCCTAGAAAGGAGCATTTGGTGTGCAAGCTTAAGAGAAACTTGTATGGTTTAAAACAGGCTCCTAGACAGTGGTATAAGAAATTTGATGCCTTCATGCTCTCACATGGGTTTAAAAGAAGCAATGCAGATCACTGCTTATACACAAAGAAGGCTGATGATGGAAGCCTTATTATCCTTGTGCTTTATGTGGATGATATGCTTATTGCTGGTAAGCATAAGAGCCAGGTTAATGCATTAAAAAGACAGCTAAATTTAGCCTTTTCTATGAAGGACTTGGGTGCAGCTGAACATATTTTGGGCATGTGTGTGACGAGAGATAGAGAGCAGAAGCTCTTATTTCTCTCACAAGAAAAGTACATCAGCAAAGTACTTGACCGTTTCTCTATGGCAGATGCTAAGCCACTTGGTGTTCCATTACCACCATACCTTAAGCTCAACAAAGCAGATTGCCCAAAAGATGACAAGGCAGCCAGCTCTATGAAGGGTGTTCCTTATGCGTCAGCTTGTGGGTCACTCATGTATGCTATGGTTGCCACTAGACCTGACATTGCTCATGTAGTGGGAGTTGTAAGTAGGTTTATGTCAAATCCTAGCAAAGCACATTGGGAGGCAGTGAAATGTATCTTCCGATACCTTAAAGGCACACAAAGAAATGTATTTGTTATGGAAAGGGTACATTAGATCTGCAAGGATATTGTGATGCAGACATGGCAGGTGACTTGGATACTCGCAAGTCTACTAGCGGGTACATATTTACCTTGACTGGTGGGGTAGTTTCTTGGTGCTCTAGATTGCAAAAGATAGTAGCACTTTCTACCACTGAGGCTGAATATATTTCAGCCACTGAAGCTTCGAAAGAAGCTGTTTGGCTTGGTCGCTTGGTCAAGGATTTTGGGCTTCCCACCAAAACACCTATACTTGGATGTGATAGCCAGAGTGCCATATGCTTGGCTAAGAATGCCATGTTTCATGCACATACTAAACATATTGATGTACGGTACCACTTTATCATACAGGTTCTTGATGATGGTTTAGTCACACTGACTAAGATCAAAACACAAGATAACCCTGCAGATGCTCTCACAAAGAGTCTTGCAAAGGCTCAGCATGAGCATTGCATTCGACTAGTGGGAGTTGGTTAAAGGTTCGCTCATGACCTTTAAGTGGGAGGTTGTTGGTGGGTGTAAAGGCCCTTCGCTTCACTTCCAGTGTATATATTTTACTTGTACATGTGACCGCACCCTTGTGGGTGTAAGTGTACCGTACCCTAAAACATAAATACATTCTTTCATTCTTTGTGTGTACCACACTGGTACATACCCAACTCAAGCCTCTACTCTCTCTCTGCACTCTCTACTACTGAACACACTCCATTCTCGCTGCGCACACCACCTGGGCATTTTTGCTCCCCTTCACCTCACATTTACTATGCTCAATGGCATTTTCAATTCATCACATGTCTTGCATTTTGACATTCTTTGCTTTGATGTGGCATCTTCACATTGCAAAATTGCCCACAACAAATTTTGTAAAATGTAGCTCTAGAAATTTCTCTCTTCTCTTTCTTGTAATATTATGTTAACAGACTCTAACACAACCTTCTTTGTCATTCCTAGAGGAAGATGGTGTTCGCACACGATACTTCCATCTGGCATTATTTGTGGAAGATGAGGTTGTAGCAATGCATTGTCTTCAAAGATTCACTTTAAAGTTATGGCGGCTACATTCAAGGTTCTTCTTTGTCCTTTTAACTTGCACACATTTCCATGAACTCTATGAATCACCTTATCTTTGACCTCTACCCATATGTCTTAGTAGGTACCATGTGATAATTCACTTAACAACTGGTATCCTTGGTTACAAATGACTAGTCCATTAACCATCGGCACCAATCAAGGTTTGCATAGAATTGTCTTTAAGCTACCTTCAGGTTATTGAAGGAAGCAAGAAAAATCTTGAAGAAGATGATTATGTCTCTTTGGTCCTGTCTTGCTCCAAATACCCACATATATAGCCTCACAATATTTTTTTGTAACTCTTCTAAGGCATAGTTTCTTACAGCAAACTTTCATTATAGTTTCTTGTATATTCTGTTCGGAATGCATTACTGCCTCTTGGGTTCTAGAATTGGTGCCATGATTTGTTGCCTCTTAACACTTACTTTCTTTTTTAATGCAATCTAACACTTACTTAGTTGAATGCAGTCCAACACTCTACTAACGCACTCTGACCCACCATCTCACACGAGAGAGAGAGAGAGAGAGAGAGAGAGAGAGAGAGAGAGAATGTATTATATATTAGATTATATTATATATTATATAATATTTAATACATATTGTAATACTCTATTATATATTATATTACACACACACACACACACACATGTTTATGTATATGTATATAAGAAGAAGAAAGATAGAGAGAGTGGAGAGAGAGAGAGAGAGAGAGAGAGAGAGAGAGAGATTTTGTTCCTGGAAACTAAAGGCACTCTATGATCCCAATTTTGAGACACAGTAGTGGAGCGGGTCTCTAACTCGTCATAGACATGTTCTATTACTCATCCTTCTTCCCATGAATCATGTAGGGGTGTACTTTTAACCTATATATGTATCTTTGATGGATTGGATGCTTTGCACAAGTGATAAGCCTAGCTTTAGTAAGAATAAGGCTTGTGCAAACTATAATACACTTGGAATATCATTTGCACACTAAAGAATCAGGCCTGTGCAAAGTATCATACACTTGGAATATCATTTGGACACTAAAGAATAATGCATGTGCAAAGTATCATACAATTGGAATATCAGTTGCACAGTTGGACATGCATATTCCCTTGTTTACTTACTTGCAATGCATGAGTATTAAAAACATAAAGCATGCTTCTTGTGTCTTAGATGGGCATGATACTTTGCAAAGGCCTTAATGTAAGTAAGATTAAGTCATGTGCAAAGTATTATACCCTTAGAATATCATTTGCATGGTTGGACATGCATATTTCCTTGTTTTATTATACTGAAACAGTAAACCCTAATTTGATGGTATAAAAGTAGAAAAAAATAAAAATGTACAAGTATCCTTTAAAAAAATTCCCATTTTGAGCTATCCAATTGTGCTAAGGTCTTTCCTGGACACCTCAATCATCAATCTCGGGAGGGGAGCACATTTGCCCATGAAATTTTCATACCTTTCTCTATTGCTCTAATGATTGCATAGCTCTCGCAACTCATACTGTTTGTTTTGACAAGCAATTGAACCCTTTTTAAGTACCATTCAAGCTGCCGGCATCAAGCAAGGTCTTGGACTTTGTTGACAAAGAAATAATTATTTGCCATTTCTGGAGGCTTGAATTCTTTCTGTATGTCAGCCTCCACATTTTTCTCGTACATGTCTTCTTCTTGTGTGAGGGGAAGATTGAAGACATGCAAGATTACAATCGATGTTACCATAAGCATAAGTTTGATCATACCTCTAGTCTACTGGAAGTGTTCATACCGCTTCATAGCATTTGACTACGATTTCCATGTGTTCCACAGCAAAGTAGCATAATCTAGGAGGTTGACTTTCTACAGCCACTTGCTGTGTTGTGTTGGGTCAAGGGACACAGGAAACACCTTGAAACTGGTCTACATCATCTACTTCTTTATAAGGCATATGATCTGTTCTTCATTTGAATCATCTTAGTTTGAAAGAACCATACTAATTGGTTCGGGATCCTCCATGTCTTTCTTTTGAGGAATTTCTTGAATGGGCATCTGGCCTTTCTTCTTCCCCATCGCATCTTCTTGAATAGTGGTGTCGATGAGCAATGTCAATTGCAAGCTAGATCTTGCATTTGCTGGAGCATTGGCAAGAGTGAGGGATCATTTCAAGGCATATAGATGGGCAATGTATCTTTAAAGTGTGAGTAGGGTGTCGCCAGGACTCGAGATCACATACTATGATCTGTGCTAAAATGCGCGTGCTACTTGTAATTGATGGTTGGCACTTGTGATCATTGGAAGCAGCCAATGAATGTTCATGGAAGTGTGATTTTTTGTGTGGGGGGTTCTATACTACTCGACCTACCTACTCAATACCAAAAACAACAAGAAGAAACAACTTTTAAAGGACAACGGGGGTGTTATGTAAAATCTAATAGATTTCCCCATTCAAACCACTTTGAAAATCACTTTCAAACTACTTTTTAGTGTTTTTGTTGGAATTTGCTATGACACACACCCTTTAGCAATCACCTGATCTACTTTCTACAAATGTTGAACACCAAAAAACACCAAAATCACTCCAAATGACTTTCAATGCCTCTCTTCCATTCACACCTTTCTATACATAAAAAACCAACAATGTTTCTCTACAATACTTAGTGTTGGGCAATGGGTGGATAACAAGAGAAGAAAATGTGATGCAAAAGCACACTTGGAACTCCTCAGAAATGGTAACAAAAATGTGTAGTCTCTAGCAATGACCCACGTGTCATGGGGATCTTGCAAGAACATCAATGGAGTAATCCTCCAAGCTACTCTAGGTTGAGAGCAATGCATCCAAATTCCCTCCACTAGTGTCACTCTAACAACTCCCAGTTTGTTGCAATTGTGAATCCATAAGGTGAAGAAGAGGGAGGGAAGAGGTAAGTGGAGAAGGGAGAGGAGGAGAAAAAAAAGGTAAGGGGAAAGAGAGCATGGCATTCATGTAAGGCACTTTGAGGGAGCAAGACACAACTTTGAAGATGAGGAGGAGAGCTTGTATTCCAATGTGTGCAACCAACAAGTGAAGACCAAAGCCAAACATTTGGCCTTTTATACCTGCCACTTTTTAAAGGGAGGGCCAAACCTATTCCCTTTATACAACTCTCTTTCCTCATCCTTTACAATCAACTTGGGCCTATTTGGCTCCAAGGCACAATCGTAGCTCTATGGACTTGCCACTATCCAGCCATCAAATGACATTGCTAACTAATGTAGTAAACACTCCACCACGAACATGAAGAGAACAATCAACACTCGAGATGAAGTCCTAGATATAGCAAAGTAGTAGCCCAACCAAACAAAAGGAGAATGTGATGACCACATTCACAGCAATTGATTGAAGAAGATTACCTGAATCATCTTGAGAATGAGAGATAGCATAAGTGATAACACTGATGAAACTACAAAAAAAAGCTTGAAGGTCCAGTGAAGTGAATCATGAGAAATGGTGAAAATAGCTTAAGAGCACATAGAAGCAAAGAATGTAGGTAGAATCATGACCTCAGATCTACAATTCAATAGATCACCGAGCTCAAGAAGATCTAGTCCATACCAAACATGCACGTCATTGTGTACCACCAAAGAAACTTCACACTCGTTGAAAGATCACCAAGTTATCAAAAAAAAGTAACAAGATAAGCCAAACAACATCATATGATATGTGAAAAAATAACCAATGAATAAGAAAACCTACTCAATTAGCTTAATAAGGCATGGAAATCTTCACAGCAATCACGTGAGGAAGTAGGGTATGTAGCAAACTCTTAGAGACTAAGTAGTAAGAGAGCAATGACCAAACAAAAGAATGAAGAACTAAGGGAAGCTTAGCTTTGATCACTATGACAATCCAAAAGAAACTTCACACTCGTTGAAAGATCACCAAGCCAAAAAATAATAGCAAGCTAACCCAAACATGAAAAGATCACCTAGGAATAGGCTACACCAGCTTAAGAAGGCACAAACATCTTCACATCAAATCATGTGAGGAGATAGGGTACGTAACAAACTCTTAGAGAATAAGTAGTAAGAGAAGTAGTTGAACAAAGGAATGAATAACTAAGGGAACCTTATCTTCGATCATCACTACGATGATCCGGGCCTACACCTTTTGCAAAAAGATTAGGAGGAGGTCGAGATGCGCAACGAGCACCTAGGAAAAGGTGGCACTGGTAAGAGATGGTAAGGAAAAAGTCTCCGAACTTCACATGATGTAGGTAGGGAATGAAATGTACTCTCTAAGAAAGGCACTAAGAGCATCACCTGAATGAATGATTGATGGTCAATAAGGTTTAGCCACGTGCACTTTGATGATCCATGCATGCACCTTCTACCACAAGTCTAGGCGATCATGGGTGAAACTCTTTGTCAACACACTAGTCCTTGGCACAACGGCCAAACACATAAAGGAGAAGGCATCTCCTTCTGAAAGGATAGATCACTATGATAACAAGTTAAGGCATGCTCCCTAAGATGTTGATATTTGTAGCAGACTTTGAGAGGATAAACAGTCGGCTACTACTAGCATGAAGGACTTTGAGAGCATGAACAATAAGCTACTTCGCATAAAGAACTAGATCATCTACGATTGGTGGCCAAGAAGAACAATGCACAGGGGAGGTAAAGAAGAAAACGCACGGCCACTCAATACGTGCCTGCCAAAATTAACTACCAGTAACTACTAAGTAAAAGCCAAATTTAAGCAAATCCGCCTCTTTTTTAAAAGAAAATTTCCTTTAAAAGGCACAATTGAAGCGACATTCTTCGTTAACTAAAAGCACCATACGTAGAGTTCTATATCAATCGATTACTAAGATTATGACTTAAACTATACTAACCTAAAATGAACACGTAAGAAGTGCGAAGCATTGACCACCACATACTACCCACTTTTGAGTTTGATTTTGTACTCTATAGCTTAACGGAATTATGCTACTTTAAACCAATCATTAGTTTTAATGTAGTATTGATAGAGTGCAATTGAGCTTTAAAAAAACAAGCTTTCTGACAAACTTCATGATGTAATATTTATATGTCTTTTTAACATCTTTTAATAGACTTTATTAGTTTACAAAATGCACACTAACTTCTTTTTAACTAAAAGTCTAAGTTCTAAAAGTAATGCATGAGGAAGGAAACCAAATCCATGTGAAAAAGAGAGAAATGACGCACTTCATCATCTTTGAAATATCAACAAGTACTAAAATCTCTAATAACACCATCAAAATCAGACCTTAAAAACATGGACAAAGAACTATTCTCAGACACATATTTATAATTTCTTGTATTTTCCACATGCAAATTTCCATGTATTTCAATCTCAGATGTCCCATAAAACTATACATGTAAGATTCACAAATAAAACACAATCCTTCCCACCAAAAATTCACCTCGAATCTCCCACAATAGAATCACCAAACACCCTAAGCTTCCAAAGCTTCTTTATCCCATTAATTCCCATGGGTGGTCAATTCTTGCACAAAGTCACAATGGAAACAAATTGCA
Source organism: Dipteris shenzhenensis (assembly GCF_047967505.1). Taxonomy (NCBI): domain Eukaryota; kingdom Viridiplantae; phylum Streptophyta; class Polypodiopsida; order Gleicheniales; family Dipteridaceae; genus Dipteris; species Dipteris shenzhenensis. Next base: position 23,826,858 of record NC_141622.1, on the reverse strand, counting down.
ATCTCATGGCCTCTTGCTATGGCCTCTCATTACCTATTCTTGACTTTGTCAAATTCTGATCTCCAACTCAGATAAATTCATTCCTTACAGCATCTTCTACTCAGCTTGTAGGTCACACTCATAGCCTATCACCTTGCTTTGGTCTCTAGCATTGCCCCTCATTTCAGCATCTCCTATCATCTTCATAAGACCTCCTACTCAACCACATTTATTGCTTAGAGCATCTTCTGCTCATTTTGCAGGTTACACTTATAGCCTATCACCTCACTTTGACCTCTAGCATCACCTCTCATTTGAGAATCTCCTATCATCCACATAACCCCTCTATCTTTATATACTTTTCAAATGCTAACTTCCTATCATCCTTGGCTCAAATTTTATCTCGCCATTTAAATTATGATCTTTGTCTTTTAAGTATGCTTTCTTTCTACCATACCTTATACCCATTTTTAACTAAACTGATTCCGTATCTCCCTCTAGATATCTACGATTATTAGGGATCATGTCACACTTGGAAGCTTCATCTAGACTCCCTGGTGAAGTGTGTTTACATATCTTTGTGTATTAAAGGACTTTTTAGCATAAACAAAAATTGAATATAAGACTAGCTTGACAATTTCTACCCTACCTAGGTCTATATAACGAGGTCTATTTTCCATGCCTACTTTGTCCCCACCACTAAAGCCATCTAAAATAACATAGGAAGTGTGAGGGGAAACCCAATGCCCTCACTAGAGGTTGTAGTATCCAAGCCTTATTGAAGTTTGTAGCTCACATTTGAGTTGTTTATCCATATCAGTGGATGAGATTTCATTTGTTACATTGCCTCTTTAATTTTGCCATAATTTCCAAATTTCTCATCATATATTACTCATGTTCAGCGTTGATCGGACAGAGTGTACGATTTCTTGAGTGTCTTGAGCTCAAAATAAGGCTTTAATGCTTTGAAAAAAACAATATAAAGACAAAAGGTCATGTTTATCTTTAAAGGCTAACCAACCATGTAGCATCCCATTATCATTTTTAAAGCTTCAACATGTTCTTTCAGAGACAACTATTAAATCAAGAAAGTAATAAGAGAAAGTGTTGCTTGTATGGAGATTGAAGATCTGAGTAAAATTTAGGACAACCAGTCCATCACATGCACATGAGCATGCACACGCACACACACATGCACATGCACACACACGCACATGCACACACACACGCACATGCACATGCACATGCACACGCACACACACATGCACACGCACACGCACATGCACACACACAGGCACACATATATGCGTGCACACACACACACATGCGCGCACATGCACACACACATGCGTGCACATGCACACACACACACACATGTGCACGTGCACTTGCACACATGTACATGCACACCCACATGCACACATACATGCACACGCACACGCACACGCACACACTCATGCACATGCACACACACATGCACACGCACATTTGTGCGCATAGATACACACACACACTCGTGTGTGTATGTGTTACCTACTATTGCAATGAATCTAAATCTCCACTAATCCATGTTTTTAGTCAGAGCTTTGAAAAGCCCCTAGCAGCCATTGTCTCATCATGACTATATTTACATTTATGTTACTCCTTAAGGCTGCAGCAACAACAAAGAGAATCATCGAGCAGCAAGAATTCTATTTGATTACTCTAGCTGCTTTTCTAATTGAGAATCCAAGAGAATAAATTCTAACTAGCACATTTCTAATCGAGAATCCAAGCAAATAACTCTAAGAGAATAACTCCTTATCAATTTCTCCAATGGTAAAAACCATAACATAGTTCCTAAATTCAACAAGTTACATGGTAGTTCAATTTCCAATTCTCATTTGCTAGCAGATATATTTATGTAAGTGTGCATGACAGGGTTGAGATTACTATATCTCTCATCATAAGTCTCCCCCAAGTGTATTCTTCAAGGTTGCCAATATCCTTTTCCGCAATGCCATGCCCAAGAATCTACTTGCAAATCTGATGGAGAGGTGTGCCAACTCAGCTAGCACCATCACAAGAAAAATGAAAGTTAGAGCAATACATTTTTGATGTGGAAGCTAGGCTTCAAGGCCGGCACACAATTGTTATCCTTGTGACGCAATCTAGATTAGCATTAATAAAGTCAAGGCAGTTGGCATTCATAAATTTTATCAAGTGCTTATACAAGTAATTCTCATGAAATCTACATCCATACAGGGGATTAAGATGAAGCATGTCTAAAATATATCTTGAACTAGATAACATGCTGTTGACTATCTATAAGCAAATGGTGATCAATTTTACGAAGGACTCCCTTCTCAAGTAGTGATGAAAATTAGTAGACAGCCATATTGCATGCTGCATATCTTCCAATACATAAGGAATCACATTCTGACTTGAATTGAGAAGTTGCAGATCTATGGATAGGCGATAATTTTTCTTTTGGAAGCATATCGATCAAACATTTGTAGCAAAAGTTATACCTTCTACAAATCAGCTAAAAGTTGCTATTTTGTTACAGTCAGTAAATTACTGCGTTCTCAAGTAGTGAGTGAAAGTTTGTGGATAGCCATATTGCAAGTTGCATATCTTTCGATACATAAGGAATTGCATTCTACTTTGAACTGAGAAGTTTTAGATCTTTGGAAAGCTATAATTTTTATTTTGGAAGCGTATCAATCAGACATTTGTAGCAGAAGTTATACTCTCTACAAAATAGCTAAAAGTTGTTGTTGTTACAGCTAGTAAATTACTGCAATTAGCCAATTTGCAAAAGTGAAGTGTAAATAATGAAACCGACTAAAGGGAATTAGTGCTTGCTCTACTAGCAACCTTTCTCTTTCATCTATATTAAAGAAAAAGATTATGAGAAACATAACCAATACACAAACATATTACTGCTATTCAATCCATAGATGCATTTTCAAGCTTCCCTATTAGACATATATATGCCCAACTATGGAGATCCTCAATGATAATTCTCGGGCTTATAGCATATCAAACATAAGCATATCATTCAACAATGCAATGCTAAGCACGTAATATGAATGGAAATAAAGGGAATCGAAGAGCATCATAATATCCAAAAAGGTCCAAAGTTAAAATTTCTGACATCATAATTCGTAAGGATTAGTAGCTCCAAAGGAAATGAAGTGCTGATCAAGTAGTGAATTCCCTACAAGGTCCCTCTACAAATTGCGAGAGAAATTTGAGCTTATAGTAGAATATCATACAAGATAGGCCGATCCATAAGAAGTGAGAGCAATTAAAAGATGGAGGATAGTAAAACCATAATCATATGTCCTCCCCAAACATCTATCATAACACCTAACCATACATTCTTTGGTGTTATCATAACTAGAGCAGGCCTTTTAGAATTCAATCACCGATGTCTTTTCTAAACTATCAGAGAAATGCTTATGAAATACACGGTCTTAAAATAAATCTAGCTTGGTGTAGAACCCGAAGGATCTCTACATGCATACCCTTCTCTACATGGTCCTCTACGTGCTACCAAATCCCGCTTTGGTAGGGATTCTTCACATCTGAAGCCTATACTCACTCTGTAGTCAAAGTAAGGGGAATAAAGAATTTGCCACATACAAGATAGAGACACAACAATCACAACTAAATCACCATCGTGGCAGATTTGGCTACTCTTAGAGCTATTCCCATATATCGAACTCATGCGGAGAAGACTCATCTCTCAGTCTCCAAGACCCAGCAAATTATTGCGTTTAGATGAAAATCGTGGAAGTCTTCCATACATATGCAAAGTAAGCGAATAGATATTAATCAAAACAAGTCCCAGTGATTACGTGATACTAGAGCTTGCAAATTGCTAGAGATCTTATCAAAGGATAACTAATGCCCAGTGTATAAAAAACAAAGTTTTGGACTGTGAACTGGGGAGCAGACAAGTGTGTTTTTCTCATAATTGTAGCCAGAGCAAGGATTCTTAGAACCCATAAATACGAAGTAGAAATCTTAGAGTCTCATAAACAAAATCTCCTAAATGACATTGTCAGGGAGTCGTAATGTCAAAGTAGTTTCACATGGAACCAAGATGCGCTCATCTACTTGTGAGCTTTCAGCAGAGTTGTTTCCTAGCTGCATATCTTGGCATGAAGAAAGTTCTATAAAGAAAAATGCTCCCCACAAGGTTTATGAAGCTGTGGGCCAACCAGACGACAAACTCATGGAGTTTAAGGGGGCACTCTTGGCTCCCCAACACAATATACTAGAGCTAAGTCTCTAAGGAGGCATCATAGCCTATTAATATGCTGTGTGTGTGAAGGTATTGACAAGAGGTGATCCCCATGTGGATGGAACCTTGGCCATAGTCATTACGCTTTGGATGCACTCCTTATTAGGACAAGCCCATCATGGTTCTCAGAGATTAAGTGTAGAAAGGAGACTTGCCTAAGGTTCACTCATAGCTCAGGTCCCCTTTAAAAATGATGAGGCAGAGAGAGGTCGGCTCTTTTTGATGTGCTATGCTGCTCTAAAATGCAGATTCAGAATCTACCATCTGCAGTAAAAAAAGAATAGAGCTCAATGGTCGAGCATGGAGACAAGCAGCCAAAGCAACAAGGAAAGAAGAGGTAGGTGTCATAACAAAGGGACCTACAAGGAGGTGCAGAAGCTCGCAGAGGCCAGTGCCATGAAGGCTGAGCTAGATGAAGACTAGTGTCATGAAGGAGAAAATGTTTTGCTCCCTTACTCAGTTGAATTATGCTACCAACAAAAGGAACCATGCAATTAGCAGAAGACAAGTCCATGGCCCCAAGGGAGGCACAGGACACAGATCATCCAAGGGATCGGGGCTAAGATCTGACCTGGGGAGTGTGCCTCACTTGCCATTCACAGTGTAGATTGGGTAGACATGAATCCAGGCTTCAAAAAAGCATATGAAGGGCCTGGAGCAAGGTTTCCTTGTATCATGAGCATGGTACTCCTTCCATCAGAGCCTTACAGTTATGGTTTTTTCCAAGCTGACTTTCTTGTAGAATTTTATCCAACTTGTTTGTCAGCCAATCAAACAACCCAAACATGGGTCGACCTAGTGTGTCGCTTCCTAATTAGCTGACTAGTCTACATGCCTATTTGAGGCCCTATCTGTGTAGTTGCTTGTCTTGTATTCTTGTCCATCCTTGCAGCCTCTAGATCCTACATTACGCTCACATTGCAGCACCCATCCAGTCTTGTAGTACTGTTGACTAGCCTAGGAAGGAATTCTACTGCTATACAGTCTATTGGTGTCCTACTCTTCTTCCCATGGTGAAGGGCAAATCCATAGCGGTCCTATGTTGACTGTTCAACCTACTATAGAGGGTCAATAAAAACCCTAAGAAGCTATTCTCAGGCACCCAGGTGCTCAACATGGACATGTAGAATGTGCAACCGGATGGACAAATGAATCCCTCCTTGCCATGGTGTATCAAATTGGCCATTAGTGATGATCAAATGGCCGAAAATTGCCACCACACCTCCGCACATGAGGGCATCTTCTAAGATGGATTCTCTATGCTTCCCACATGGGATCCTATGTGCTGCTTACCCATGTGGTGGACTCTTATCCCTCCATCTTCCCCCTTCCATGCTAGAGGTGTAACTCCCACACGCTCTCCTCATATGGGCAGGGATGATTTTTCAAGTTAGTTTCGTTAAGAAGCTAAACATTTATATTGGTATCGAAAGTTTGTATACCCTAATAAAAATAAATGTTTGAAAGTTTCACAAGATTTGGAACATTTATGCAAAAAATTTTAATATTTTGCTAAGATTTACATTTTTTACTTTAATATTCAGAAGATAAAATATAAAAGTGTACTACATTCTATAAAATTGTGAAACCAAAAAATTGAGCATGATAAACTTTCGCCAAGATTTTATATTGATATACAAGCATAGCTTCGATAAAAGAATCCATGCATATGGGGCTTACAAATACGATTTGACCCACACCCCCTCTCAATGAGTTATTATAAGTCGCATACCACTCCTCAAAGTATGCACAAATCCGCTCCCTAGGAGGAGAGATGAGGAACACATTGGAGACATATCCTAAGTCTGGTCCAAAGACCCATAGATCCAACATCAACATCTCTCCTCTAATGGCAAGGTCCATTTTTTTTGGAGACTGCTCCTTACAATCCACACTCCTAAGTCTGGTCCAAAGACCCATAGATCCAACATCAACATCTCTCCTCTAATGGCAAGGTCCTTTTTTTTTGGAGACTGCTCCTTATCATCCACACTCCACCCAACTCATACTTGGTAACTGGTTCATGATGTCTGTCACCCTCTGAATGGTAGCAATTATTTGACAAATTTTTTTGTGGAAATCTCCATTCAACTGTCTTCTTGTCTCCAGATGAGCAATCCTCAGAATTGGATCTTGAGTCTTCCTCGAGACCATACTTTCCTCGTGCTCTCCGTGTCTCTGACAAGAAGTTTTTGATAGATTATGATTTGTAAATCTCCAACATTGTGAAACTCAAACTCTTCCAGAGGCTTCTGGTATGGACATCTTTGTCATATCTATGACCTACAAGAATTCCACATCATCCACTCTTTCAAAATTAGACCCCAAACTATAAATGCTAGACCCTTATCAATTTCTTTATTTCATACGTATAGACACCTTTTGTAGGTCAACCTAGTGTTTAATTCTTCATTTCCAAAGTTTTGACAAAAAATCAATATGAAAATATTTGTATAAATGGGTGCTCACACACACACACACGCGCGCGCATGTGCACACACACACACACACACACACACACACACTCCTCCCCTTGGGGACCCTTGTGACCCCAGGTGTGCTGGTGTTGTGAAGGGATGCTGGTGTTAATAGTAGACTGTGTTTTGCACATGCATTAGATTGCTAAAACATGGTCCTAGACCATATACTCCTATATTTACCTTAATATGAGGATGTTATGGAGGTGTAGTTGGACCACCATGTCCAAACATCACTAGATATGTATGAGGAGTATAAAGAAGGATATGATAAATAATGCGGTGATAAACTAGCTAATGACATAGCACTACAATAAGGTAGATTGGACCACCATATCCTCAACTTGTGTAAGGATTTTAGGAATGTGAAGGCGACTTTGTACTGCGCAGTGTTGGACATCAATTGGAACATTTATTACATAATATTTGTCCTAGATCTGGGCAGTTGAAATGTGCTTGGAGGACCATCAACACACTGGGTTATTGATTGCCATTGGGACCATTGACACACTGGGCACGTTAGGAGGACCATCAACTACATGTGACTAGGACCCCCCTTAAGTGATTAATGGATTTGGGTGTACTCTTACATGTCTTTGGATATATTGGATGTACTTGTACCATGGTTCTAATAAAAGGTTGGAGTGGAATAAGGTCTATATATGCACTCTTTAATTAATAAAATGTGGATCCTTTATTTTAGACCATGGAAGGGATTGGACCATAAGAAGCTTATGATTCAAGCATTTTTTGATGTGGTAGGTGGTATATGTGGACACGTTAAATGCATCATAGCCCAACAGCTACATGCTACAATGAATTCAATAGGAGTGGCTAATGTTACCAACTAAGGTGGCAAGTGACACCACTCTCTAGATTTATGAAGTGACTTTATATTATGTTATATTATGAAGACAATATCTAACTAATACTAAGGATGGTAATGTTGGACCACCATGCTCGATATCTATAGTTATTAAAAGTGGAGTTTGATAGGACTCAGCAAAGCTTGGGACCTGGCTCAAGGAGAGTTCACAAGCATTGGGAAATGAGGTTTCCAAAGCAACCCACACATTAATTGTTAAAGATTCAAGAGGTAGTAGAATGTTGCACCTAGAAATAGCTATAAACATCATGTGCATACAAAAAGATGAACTCATGGAGTTATTGTCACAGAAAGAGGAACAGGTACAAGATGCCATGATTAAAACAAAGAATTATGTAGGATTCTTAAGGGCTACCACCAGCTCCAAGTAGAGAAACTTGAATAAGAATGCATAACACATCCTAAGTTTGATGCAGTACCATGTCGACACATGTGGGATGCCAACATACACACTTGGAACACTAAATACCACTTAATTGGTAAATTTTTTTAATAGATATTTCAAAGTGAAGTGATCAATACAAGGTACACTCATACGAGCACTTGGAGTAGGATGCCACACATATGAATGATTTAGTTCTAAAAATTAATGTCACTTTCATATGGGATGTGTATTTGTACGAGCAAAAACCTATGAGCAGATTTATCTGAGCATGTTTTTCAAAAGATTTCTTTAGGAAACATGGTTTTTACACTTTTAGAGCTAGATCCCTTTGTCATATAAAAATATAAAGCATAGTCACTCATTCACTTTCACATAAAGTAAAAATTCTTGTTCATAGGCATCCTCTGCACCCCTATTATTATCTAAAAAGAGTGTTGAAAAATAATTTCTATAAGAAACATCCTCACAATTATTCTCAATGTAATAATATTATACATATATAATTACTTCTTAAACAAATTTATATCAATATGACAAGAGCTTTCTAGTATTTTTATAGAATAAATAACAAGACATTTATCTATATGTTTCTTAAGAAGAAAAAATAACCATAAATAATTATTAACTTGGGCTTATATATCTAATCTCATAAAATGCATGTAAGATTTAAGAATTTATATGCAAGATTTTGCAAAATATAACTCAATAGATGTGCTAAAATGGCATTTTCTAATCAATTTGAGTTGTTGAATGACTATATTTGGACATTGGATGAGAAAGTTACGTCACTTTTAAAAGTGTAGTCTAAGGTAGTTTCGCCAACAAAACTACATTGGAAGGCCTACTTCAAAGGGGTTTCGCTAGTGAAACTACCTTGGATGGTTTGCTTCAATAAAGTTTAGTTGCAGAACCTTTTCATGAAGATAGGTTGAGAGAGAATTTTCAATGTCATCCCCTTTTAATTAAAAGTTGTAGGAAGGACCATTAGGGAATTTTCATAGAGAAATCTACTCTATATGTGGGTTGTTCAAAAGCCATCCCATTATGTTATTCACCATCTCCAAATATTCATGTAAAAGTTTGTGTATAGGTAGGCATTCCTATAATATTTTACATACTTCTAAGTGAAACTATGTTTTCTTCCAATCCATTTTTGCCATAGTTTAAATAGTTGGAAGCTTTTTTTTTCCTTCGCTCGGACACTCGGAAGATTTTCGCTCGTAAAATGGACGCCCTCATCTCTCCAACAATCAATCAAGATCCACCCTAACTCAACTTCAATACACATTACAAGATAGATGCTTAGAGAGCTATGGTTGGGTGAGTCCAATGAGTCTTTTTAATTCGTGTCTTTGACTTGATGAGTCTATGATTAGGAAAAATGAAAGTACAAGGGGTTGTTTTATTGAGCTAACACTTGTAGCTAGACTAGATCGCAAGTCCTTTTGTCCTTTATGGGTTGGTAAATGTACAAGATGCTATGGGTTGATCAATGCACACAAGATTGAGAACCTCTACATTTCTCACTACTTGAAACAAAATGCAATATTTTTCTTGTTTGTTTTGGGTATGTTGATGATCACCTTATCATTGTTTAACTTATTGATTGGCAACATGATGCACTATTATTTTTTAAATCAACTTAGCAAGTGAAGTTATAATTTAAAAGAGGCTAGCATGTCATTAATACTACTTTTCTTCAATACTCATTACAAGTAACAATCTCAAAGCTAAAGCTGTAGCCTTGAGGCTCAAAAATAAAATGTAGAGGTGGATCCAAGAAGAACAAAAAGGCTTCATCAATGGATGAAACATCCTTGAGGCCATCATCACCATTTGGGAGGACCTTTAACTAGCAAATGGAGAGATCTAGAATATCTACTTCTTAAAGATTGATTTTGACAAGGACTATGATAGAACAGAGTGGGTATTCATCCTTCAATCCCACGATATGGGGGTTGGTCCTAACTTCTAGAAATTTGTGGAGACACTACTAAGTAATGCCCAAGCCAAGGTGGAGTTCAATGGTTTATCTTTTGAACCCTTTATTCTTAAGAGATCCATTAGACAAGCATGTCCCCCATCTACCCTTCTTTTTGCAATTGTAGCAGGAACCCTTGGGTGGTTGATCTAGGATAAATTGGAAAAGGGAGACATAAAAAGCATGTAGATGAATCTCATGTAATATGTCAATGGTTTGCAGATGACACTAACATCACTATGCAAAATGATCCAAAGTTAGTGAAAAAAGTTTTGGAATTTTTAGAAACGTTCTCTGAGGCATCAAGTTCCAGATTCATCATTCCAACACTAGGGTTGATGGTACCAAGGGTGCAATTCCTCAAGTCCTTAAAGAGTTAGGGTGTAAGGAGCTAACTAAGGGTGTTCCCTTTAGAAAGTTGGGTATTCCCATGGGGTTCCACTTATCTATGAAAGATATGTGGGAGTGGGTGCTCTAGAAAATGAAAAGAAGCTCTATTAGTGGGGCAAGGATTACATCTCGGGTTGGGACCTCATGGCGCCCCTGAGCACCGCCGTCATCCCGATGCCCTGCGCATTCAAACGCCGTCGTGCCCCTGACGACGGCGTCCCTCTAATCTTCCACACCGGTCCTGTATTAGTAGTTTGGACTTCTCCATCCATTCTTCCTTTCTCCTTGTTCCAATTATTGGTTAGAAGCTAGCTAAAACAACAGAAATAACTATCATTGTGCTATTATACAACTTAAAATATTTTCAATCATCGTTGTCATCTAAGGAGGTTGCTATGAATTGGAGTAAAATGAATGAACATGTATGATTAAAGTTATAGGTATCAATTTAACGAGAATCATAAATGAATTTTGTTGAAGCTTAGATCAAACAAGGTTACCAAATCTTAGGCATAGTATTTATTGCACATGTATGTTGCCTCTTGCGGGATCACATGTTATATGATCAAGATCAATATAGTTGATATTATTCAATTTGGAATCTCTCTTTGGAAAATCCATGGTCCTCTTCAAAAGATTATTGCCTTTTATTCGTAAAATCATGAACTAGCTAGGTCTTCTCTTCGCCTTCATATCTTGAGATGACAAGTGTATTGAGGCATGCGGTTCGCATAAATGTTAGCATAGTATTTATTTGGACAAAATTTATATTGGATGGATGCAAGTGGGATGTCCCACTTTCAAGACGTAGTGGACATGAAATGATTAGATGGATTTCTCCCCTAGTTCTATTTTAGACAACATGTTTTGCATTTTTTTTAAAGCACCACTTTTGATCTTTTGCTACTTAGTAGTTTGTAAACTTTACAACACTTGTATAAATTATATCCATTGAACCTAGTAATGTGAGATAATTCAAGAGATGAATTAATCTACTCACTCAAAACTTTAAGGTCTAAACTTTTCTCCAACAAAAAGGATTCAAGGCTAGTGGATTTTGTATAGTTTTTTGAAATGGCTTGACATGAAAAACTCAAACTTGTGTTATATATTAATAGTTTTGGAAATTACTTCTTGTGTTCTATGTTACCTACCATGGATGTTTTCATCAAAGCTATAATTATATATTAATATAAAATCCTAGTGAAAGTTTATGGAGCTCCTTTTTTTAGTTTCACAACATTGATAGAACATACAATGGTTTTAAATATTTTCCTTTGAATTTCAAAGGGAAAGATGTAAATCTTGGTAAAAATGTATATTTTCTTGCATAAAGGTTTCAAATTCTAGTGAATGTTTGAAACATTTATTTTTATTTAGCACATACAAACTTTTGAGATCAATATAGAAGTTTCACTTTTTAAGAAAGGTAACCTAAAAAAATTCATCCATTTTGCCTACTAACTTTATTAAGTATTGGTTAGCTTTAAAGCATACAAGTTTCTCAACTTTGATAGAATTCAGTATTAGCTGATTTGGCTAGCCATATTAAGTTTTATTGCACTTATACTAATTAATTTAGAAAAATGAATTGATGCATAAAATTGAGAGACCTACCGATTTGGCTAGTATAATCACCTTATTTGGTAAGTTCTTCACACAAAAATATTGGGAAATTCAACTCAATAAGTACAATATTTGTTCAAAAATAGAAAAAATAATCATTTCTCTCATAAGATAACAAGATCATCCCAATGATAGCAAGTCAAATTTATGATCATGGCTACATTATTCTCAATAATAATAGCATCATGATGCTTGTATAAGGAATAAGTTGTAGTTCAAACCTATAGAAAAATAGATTTTGTCAATCCAAGTAAGAGCATTACAACTACATGATTTTCCCTTTCTACATCCTTGCATCTAATATATTCTATGGGTAGAATCTTTATAATTATATTTTGTATGCAAGATTTTCTCATGAAGGGATAGAAGTTCTTTCTAATCAAAACTAAAATGTCTTTGTGATGTATCCATAAAAGAATGCCAACCATGGAGAATAGATGGTAAACCTTAGGCGTCTTTGTAATGTAGCCATAAAAGAATGCTAACCATGAGAGAATAGATGGTAAACCTTAGGCATGGATCCAAGCTACAAATCAAAGGACATGCATATTTCTAGGATATATTACTCATGAAGTAGCTAAACTTATGTGGTTTTATATGGTTTGTGGGTTTCTTTGCCTATGACATAAAGGCTTACTTTTATCATATGCACATGTAGTTAGTTCTAGTTTCTTAGCTTGAAAGGAAAGACTTTTGGAGTGAAAAGGAGCCTCTAGAAGGGTAGCAATAATTTTCTGGAGGGGGTCACAACCAAATTTATGTTCAACAGATCTTGCAATTCACAAACCTTGACACTTAAGTGTAGATATTGGAATTGCTTTGATGTATTTCTTCACATATGTGGAATGAGCATTGTGACATTTTCAAAGGTGACATGTGTGAATAAGAGCTTCGTGACATGTGTTTGTTTGTTGGTGCTAGAGTTGGTCGTACAAAGTACAAGAGACTAAAAAATTTGATAATGTGGCCCATGTGGCCATGCCCATGGTGCATGACTTGTGGTTTCCCCTTTTTACTATTTCATGTGTTTGAGTGAATTACAATCACATGTACAGATTCAAAGTTTGATTTTGCAACATGCAATTTACATGCTAGTGTTGATAGTAATAAGAGGTGTTAATAGATCAATCAATAGTGTTCTTTGCTTTTCTATTCCATCTTGATGATTGAATCTAAATCATCATGGTACATATCACACAAATTCTACACATTTGGAACTTTCTTATCTTGTTTTGAGGATTCACTTTTATGTGGATAAGTATTCCCATTCTCTCAATAATTATCCTTATGCTATACAACTCCATTAACATATCTTTTTGAAGGGATTCCCATGACTATGTAAAATTTAAGCATGAAAAATATTGAAAGTGAAGTTGCTTGTACATCAAAAATATTATAAAAAAGAACATGGGCCCTCAAAAGTAGATTTATGTAAGACATTGCTAGGACACAATATTTTCTCATGTCACATCATTTTTTCATTCTTAGGCATGCACATCTTTTCCTTGACTTTTCTTCTTAAATGGAAATAGTACCCATCAGAAAGCAAAAAGTAAACCGTTTTGAAAATTCCATGTTTGTTCACCCATTTCTTATATTGGAGATGCAAAATAGCTTAATGATTTAAAGATGCCAAGCAATGATGATTAGTATGAAGTACCACCTCTTTGGAAGGGTCCTTAGATGGTGACCCTTAAGGCTATCCACCCATGGATGCCGAAACAATGATGATTAGTATGAAGTACCACCTCTTTGGAAGGGTCCTTAAATGGTGACCCTTAAGGCTATCCACCCACGCAAAATAGCTTAATGTGATTTAAAGATGCCGAAGCAATGATGATTAGTATGAAGTACCACCTCTTTGGAAGGGTCCTTAAATGGTGACCCTTAAGGCTATCCACCCATGGATGTCCGATGCTAGTTTATAGTTCAAAGGAGGACCTTTCCTCATTTATGTGTAGATGAATCTAGCTTTGTGATAAAACATGGGAAGGGTAAAGGGTAAAACTTAAAGCATTAATGACATGTACGTTTTCTATATGCTGTATTTGAACATTTGAAAAGGGACTCAACTATAAAGTGTGCATGCTCACAAATATGAAGCATGATTATTTCTAGATAAACTACCACACGTGGCCTTGCTACTCTTCTTGGGTCCTTACCGATTGGTCGCATTCCAAGTGGTTCATGATGATAGCGCTAAGGGTTGGCTTGTCCCATAGGAAAATACATCAACCTTTTAGAATAAACATATCATTTTGAGACGAGTAATATTGTTTTTAGGATTAGGCTTGACATCTAAGAGAGGCAAAAGTGGCCTTAGAGGAGAGACAAGCTTGTTGGAAAGCATCTGGTGGAGCACAACGTGCAAGAAAGGTGGTGGCCATTCATTTTTCACGACGTTATTAGAGCAAGAAGCTTATATACGAAAGGCATAAAGATTTGGCTAGGCAGTTGGATCACAGTAGGGCTGACTGGTACACTTTAGACACCATTTGCACACGTTTCAAGATCAACTTACCGTCATGGAGCACATTTTGGAAACATGGCCCTCTAGCTGCGTCCCATGCCCTGGATGAGGGTTAAATCAATGGCTACTAGATAAGACTAGCCTCACCATAATTTTGGCCAGAGTGGTATACATGTTGCTTATCAACTGTCTCTTATACAAGAGTTTAACAAGAAATGGGGTCTAAGAAGAATCCAGCAATGGTGGAAACGAACGATGAAGGATATTTGGACACATTGTGTGGTAGGAAAAGCTTCCTTCCTACTGTGGAGGACCCTCTTCCACAGTAAGGGCAAGATTAGAGAAACTAATCCTAGTCAGCCCGGTCTGTCCATTGTGTGATCAAAAGGGTTTGACATATTGTGTGGAATTGCACGGCTATGGAAAACTTCAATTGATGAAGTAGAAATTTGGGTCTTAGGGACTCTACACAAGTTAAATTAAATGTCACCACTATGTTCAAGATTGATATTCAAAACCTAAAAAGGTATGATGAAGTCATGAAGCTAAATCAATTACATGCGTAAATACAAAACATGCACATGGATGGGTTTATGCAAGGCTTAAATCCTTTCTCTCTCTCTCTCTCTCTCTGCCCACATTGATTGGTGTGTGTCTTTGCTATGCTTCTTAAATGGTGCTCTCTCTCTCTCTCTCTCTCTCTCTCTCTCTCTCACTCACTCTCACATACACACACACACACACACACACACACACACACACACATTTTTTAAAAAAGTGAAATCACACACACACACACACACACGAATGAGTGTAGGGAAAGCAATCCATCCCCTTTCCCGCAAGTTTCTCTCTTGTTGGTTATGGGTTGTTGGGTGTGTTGAGTTTCATCCTTGGATCGACATATGATGACCAACCATCAAGGCCTTGCCTTGTGGCTTGATGTAAAAAATTTTCATTTTGTTCTTCTTTCTCTCTCTTGAAAGATATAATTTTTGAAAACTCTTTCCCTCTCTCTCATTGTGTGAGGCATTGATGTGCTTTGCATAAGTGGGGAGTGGGGGAAGGAATGGGGGATGAGTGCATGTGTGTGATGGTAGGAGATGAGGGGAGGACTCCTCTAAGAGAAAGAGACTTGTTAACCTGAGAGGAAGGGTAGCCAGATGCGGAGAGAAGAACGGAAAATTCTTCTTGTTCTCTTCTCTCTCTCTCTCTCTCTCTCTCTCTCTCTCTCTCAAGATATGATGCGCTTTGCAGAAGTGGGGGTCACTGTGCGCCCCTCCTACCCCAACCCCCACTTATGCAAAGCACATCGACGAGACGAATGGGGGGGGGGGGGGGGATTCGGGGGAAAGATCTCTCTCTTGAAAGGTATGATGGGTGAAAACTCGATTCGGGGGAAAGATCTCTCTCTCGAAAGGTATGATTGGCTCTCTGTCATTGTGCATGAGCATGTATGCGCACAAGGCAAGATGGGGCCATGGATGTGGGTGGGGACATGGGGCCATGGAGGTGCGTGGGATAAGTGGGGGAAGGGGATGATGAGAAGTGCGTGTGGGTGATGGGAGCAGATGAGGGGAGGGAGACTATGAGGGGAGGGAGACATGAACAGAAAGGGACGGAGGGGGGAGCCAAATCCGGAGGGATCTGTAAAGGAGCAGGACGCGTGAGTGATAAGGAATGATGGAGGAGCGAAGAAAAAATGGGGGGTGGGAAAGAAAGTCGCTGAGGAAGGTGGTGCACAGAGTAAAGGAACGATAGGCGGAGGTGCAGAATAAAGATGTTTGGAGGGTGCTTGACATAAGCATGTGCCAAGCTTCTCTTTTCTGTTTGAAAGAGAAGGATCAGCGCATGCATGAGGGAGCCTTTTCTCCCCTCTCACACGGGGTTAGCTTGGTTCCCTGATAAGCTTTTCTGTGCCTGCAGCTCATTCTGTCTGTCTGTCCCTCTCTTTCTATGTTGTGTGAGCTTCACATTGAAAGAAGAGAACTTAGCATTAATAATAGAGCGATAGAGTCCTATTCACCCAATCCGTCCCCTCATCAACCTCTTCAACACACACATTGCAATCTTGGATATCAAAATTTGATCCCATCTTTCATCCATCCCATCCCACATATAATTTCAAAAGTAGCATGCAACCATCTGTAGGCCAATGAAAAAGCCTTGAGAGCTCCGCAAGGCCAGGGCAATGGCCAGAACGGAAGTGTGAATTTCAAGGCAGGACAATATACACAATGGCAAAATGGCCTGCACGCCTGCCTCTCTGACCCACAATTACAAATAAAAAGGCCTTCCACTCTTTCTTAATAGTAGTATGCTTTTCTTCCGCACTCTCAGCCTTTGAGAACGGGCACTGTGTGCCTCTTCTTCTTCTTAATTATCGCCCATGTGAAGCTCTGTCTCCTCCATCGTTCCCTTCTCCCTCCTTCCCCTTGTTGCATTTGTAGATCTAGGCTGCCTTCTTCCGCCTTCCCTCGCTTAATTCTCCATTAGCTGGATTTTGCTCGAAATAGTTTCCCTTTCCAGCTAGCTGCCCGCGCCTTTGGAAGCTTTGGGCATCATCCGCAGGCTCTCTAAAGCAGCGCTCATAGGAATTCTTCCCTTCTCTCAGATATATATCTGCATTCTTGGGTTTGTTTTTCTCTTTGTCACGTTGCCTCCTTATCTCTGTGAGGATCGCTTGAGTTGCTTTGGTGACGCCTTGGAAGAATTGGCGCACAAATCAGTACAGATAGCATTTTTTTTGCGTCTCTGGCATATATCTGCATTCCTGAGTTTGTTTTTCTCCTTCACATCTCCTTGTCAAGCTGCCTCCTTGGCTCTGCGAGGATCGCTTGAGTTCCGTTGGTGACGCCTTGGAAGAATTGGCAGCACGAATCAGCGCAAATAGGAAATTTTCGCGTCTCTGCGACATCTGCATTCTTGAATTTGTTGATCACGAACTTTTCTCCTTGAAAGCTCCCTGTCTTGCTGCAATTTCGTTGAATGCAGTTATGTAACCATCCACTCAGAAGCCAGAAATTCTACGAGAGTAGGAAGTATCCAAGCTGATGAGGGTAGGATTGTCTGGACCGGATCATTAGCTCGGTCACTGTGGCCGACAAAGGTAGCTGATAGCTTCTTGCCATAAATATAGTTTTTTGCGCTTGTGTTGAGGGAATGATTTTACCATATAGGTAGCTTGCGAGCGACTCGTCACTTACTTGACTGGAATCATGGTGGTAAAGATGATGAAATGGCGGCCTTGGCCCTCAATTCTCACGAAGAAATTCCAAGTCAACCTCAAAGTTCACACTCTAGAGGGTCTGCCGTGTATGGCATGCAAATATTGCGAGCTGGAAACTCCAGGCGCTGCTACGATCAAAAGCGGCGAGCTCAGCAGGGTGATGGTTAACGTGAAATGGAAGGGCGCCAAGAGTGGGCTGCGATCACCCTTTAGGAGAAGTCTGAAGCGGGCAAGAACTACAGAAAAGATTCTCGAAGGGGGTTGTACCGTCAATTGGGACGAGGAGTTCAAGCATGTGTGCGTGCTGACTATGACAAAGGACAACCAATTCCTACCTTGGAATGTCCAGTTCGTGATTGTTCAGGTGAGATGTTCATGATCGTCAGCATAAGAACAACGGATGAATCATGAGACCAAAACCTCGTGCTGACTTTGTCTCAAACCGGTGTGTACAGGTAGCAACGAAGTCCAAGCTGGCTGCTATAGGCACTGCAATCTTGAACCTTGCAGATTTTGCATCTCCAACAGAGAATGCAAAGCAGATGACGAAAGTTCACATTTTACCTTCTACAAGGGCGGCACATCAGTCGGCCCTTGTGGTGAGCACAGTTTCCACTCTCACAATTGTCTGATACGCCGGGTAGCATTTACGAGTCGTCAGCAGTTTCATCGGTCTCCAGAGTCTATGATGCTGTATCGTCCTTCATGCTTGCCTCCCCTCAGACTTGGGCCTCTCAATTATTGAAGGACGTCTAATCGTTTTTGCAGGTCACAGTGGACTTCGTGGAATTAGCAACATATGAAAGTGTAAGTCTTGATCGGTTTATGCCCCCATCTTTACCGTGCATGAGTGATCCACTGTTGTGGGAAAAAAATGATCAGCAACTTTGGGAAGAGCACGGTGGAAAGAATGTAAAGGACGTGAGAAGATCGTCTCCAACCAATGCAAAGAAGCATTCTGGAGAGTTGGAAGCCTTGTATAATGGGAAACTGTCTCCTAGAAGTGACCAGAGTGCTGGGGAGTACGGGGACCTCTTTGATTCAGATTTGATTGATGAATCTGAGGAAGAAGAGGCCATGGATGGACAAGACCGACATCTTCAAAGTTATGGTCCTCTTGCAGGGGTAAATCTTGTTGTTGAAGGGGCGCTCCACTACTGCATGCAAAACAGACACATGGAAGATCATGCCCTGTCCGTCTGTGGAAGAGAAACCTCTGAGAGCATTCTAAAAGCAGATGAAACCTCCTCGTCAGAGTCTGATCATGGTGCCTCTCAACCCACCATGCGAAGCATCTTATCTTGGAAGAAGAGAAAGCTGAGTTTCAGGTCTCCGCGAACAAGAGGAGAGCCATTATTGAACAAAGCATATGGTGAAGATGGAGGGGATGATATTGATTATGACAGAAGGCTGTCAGGCTCCCCTGTTGAGCCACATCTTGCTCTGGTATGTCTTCAATTCGATGCTGTATTCCAAAATGGGAATAATGAAGGATGAGATCAAAATGGCTGATTGGTGATTTTTTTTACTTCGCTAAATGTTGGTGCAAGAACATATTTGATATAATGGTTATAACTCGCTCTCTAGGCTTAACTTCTCTCTTGTTGCAGTGTCAAAAAAGTGATGTGTCACCAACCATATCTGGATGCTTAGACTTTGGAGAAGAGCATTTCAGCGTTGGGAGCTGGGAAAAGAAAGATTTGGTTAGTAGGGATGGTCAGATGACGCTCTCAGCCAATGTATTTTTTGCCTCCATTGATCAGAGAAGTGAGAGGGCAGCTGGTGAGAGTGCATGTACAGCCCTTGTTGCCGTCATAGCTGACTGGCTACATCAAAACCCAGATAGGATGCCCATCAAGGCAGAATTTGACACGCTCATAAGGGAAGGTTCTGCAGAATGGAGAAAGCTTTGTGACATCGAGACCTACAGAGATCGGTTTCCTGATGGGCATTTTGACCTTGACACTGTTCTTCAGGCTAAAGTGCGTCCTTTGGTGGTTGCTCAAGAGAGGTCTTTCGTTGGCTTTTTCCAACCTGAGGGCCTTGGTGATATATGCAGTTTCTTGCGAGGGGCAATGTCTTTTGAGAACATCTGGGAAGCTATATGGGAAGAGCTAGGCAGTGTGGAACCAGATAGAGCCGTTTATATAGTGAGTTGGAATGATCACTTTTTTGTTTTAAAAGTAGAGAAGGCAGCCTATTACTTAATTGACACCCTGGGTGAGAGGCTCTTTGAGGGCTGTAACCAGGCTTATATATTGCGTTTTGACAAGGACACGAGCCTTTCTGTGCCCAAATCGGACATCATGGATGGCTCCTCCTCATCTGCTGAGACACCTGTAACTAGTGAGAAAGACTCATCTGGATCTTCTTCCAATTCTACTGAGACAGCTGTATGTTTGGCATCTGCTTCATCTCTAGAAAGTGTGGTAGACAGCTCCACGAATCAGGAACAGGAGGCCTATCATGGTGTCTCTGATCCACAAAAGGTTGAAAACATAGTTTACAAAGGGAAGGATGCATGTAAACAGTTCGTCAAGGGTTTTTTTGCTGCTCTACCTTTGAGACAGCTTCACATAGATATTAAGAAAGGACTGATGGAAAAAGTTCCTCTACATCAACGGCTTCAGATTGAGTTTCACCACACATCTTTGGGGCCATCAATCCATGATGGGTGTGAGTAGCCTGCACAATATACTAAGACTCGAAGAAACAAAGTCCAGAACTTTGGTGTTAGCAGCTTACTGAAAATGGCTCTGTTTCTTCATCCAAATTTATGAGGAAATACAGATTGTGAGTTGATGTACCTCCTGAGAGCTGTTCCCTCAGCTGACACCTTTAAAGCTTCTTAAATTCACGTATTGGTGTTGTATGATTGCATATGTACTGACCTGATCAGTGACAACATGGGCAAAAAAGTGGCTGTGGTGACTTGTATAGTGATCTTCAAGCTGTGAAGTTTCTCAGCAAAAAGGGTTGCCGTTTGTGGAATAAAATTTTCTAAGAGGATTTTCCAAAGTGGAGAAAGTACAGGGCACATGTTGGAGATTCATTGAAGGCTCTAGAAACTATCTGGTCCTATACTCCTAGTGCTGTGAAATGTTTCATTGATACATAAAAATGCCTGTCCCTGATGTTTGCCTCTCGTTTGTATTGGTTGCTGCTCCTTAGTATTCTTGGCGCATATCTTGCACATTGCACACAGCTGCATCTTTTCCTTGAGCTTTCTTTTCCCTTGTAACAAACACAGAGACTAGGTCTACATTCCCTGCACATGCTCACGACATGCTGGTATGCAAATGATTTCCATACATTCTAGCATAGTCAATAAAGCATATATATTTTTAAAAGCAAGAAAAGATACACAGGAGAGGACAGCATATCGAGTTGAACCCCACCCAGAAGCAGAATATCTCTTGAACTGGATTGGAGCTTGGCAGTGACCTGAAGCAGTCTACTACATCATAGGATGTGAAAGATGGAATGTTCCCACATTGCTGGCTATGGCTATCCAAAACCCTGCTTGTAGGCTGCCCTGCCTGCACCAACTGCATGCTTCAACCCTGGGATGCACACTCAATTCCACGTTGGTGTCCTCTTTGTCTGGCTGCATGCTGCACTGTAATATAGGCTGATTGCCAACTGCTGTTCTATGACTTCCTGCTCTTAAGACTATACGAAGAGTAAGGTCTAGTGGTGTTACATCTTGAACTAACCTTAGTTAGTTTGAACCCAGCTTGGGGGACATCTTACCTAGGCATAAGTATTGGCAAGGGTGAATAACCCTCGCTGTTAAGGGTATGGTGGCTAGCATCTTGGGGGAGTTCTAGGGTCACTAATTAAAGTCCCCCTAAATATAGTTGTATGGGTGTGCCTATTAAGTGGCTTAGCTTTCATTCTTTGGGATCGATACATTGTGGATCTTGGATGACTCAAAAGAATCCGCTAATGGCATGACACCCCTAAGGTGTCTCATGTTGGTATACTACAGTGTGGCTCCTTGCCACTAGCTAGGAGTGGTGGAACCCAGACACCTTCAACTGGGAGGTAATCCAGCATGTACTTGGCTCTATGGTTGAAAGGCAAGCAGAGTCCACCAATCAAGTGGAATTTGAGTTACTATTGTACTCATGTTAGTAGTGATGGATCCGAGTAAACCATATATATTATACATGAACTCTATTAATGGAGATACCATTCCCATTCAAATTGTCTAGCGTGATCAATCTGCTCTATACAACCATCCAGTTTCATTGCTCCGTTCAGCTTAAAGTAGTTTCAAGCTTTTGAAACACTGATTGCAAAAATTATGCAACGAATTTCAAGTCCCTATTACTGGCAATCTCATTGGGCAATCCATGACTTTAAAAACTTATAAAAAACTGTACAAGTGCAGAACTCCCAAGTGTGGAGCGTGTGGGAATAGACCAAGCCATTTTGATGAGTCAATTCATGACTCAGCTAAAAGCTTAATGTTGGATTCCATGGGATCTGCAATCATACAAGTGGAATTGATTCCATGAGTGTGATGCTTGTTTCATCTCCGCATATTTCATGTGGGAAAAATAATGGAGGCCTCTCATGTCTTTCATGTTAAAATTTAGATGTGTATTGGGTTTGACGTGTGAAATAAGTTAATCACTAAATGAAGTGGTCATCAACATAGACGACAACAAAGGGATGGATCTAAATCCAATTGTTGAAAATTGAATCTAAGAAAATTGTTATGAATGTGGGCATTCCAAGCAATTGGGGCTTGCACAAAAAAGCACCATAACATCTGGAGCCTTACATGGCTTTGTTACTTGTGAAGTCTAACATTTGGGGTAAGGTAGACTTTTTAAACTCTTTAGCCTATGGAGGTTTTATCTTCTAGAAGACCTATTAAATCATAGCAGAGTATTCATCATGCATTGCATGTTGCCATTCTAGAAATTGAGCCATTCTTTGACTCTCAATTTCCATGAATTTGTCCATAAATGAAATTTAATGCAATATGCCCATCTCTTTGGTTCCTCTTAGTCTCCTCAATTGAGAGTTTGAGGATTCTAGAATATATGTGATAACTATTGTGATTTGGTATCAGAGCAGCGACGATCCACTACCAGGACGGGAAGAGAAGGAGAAGGAGCGAGCACGAGGGAGGGTGCAAGCGTGCGGGACAGCAGCCAACGCAGCGTGCACGGAAGGGAGCCGTACGAGAGGGTGGTGCACAGAGGAGACTAAACAGAAGGCATAGCGGGAGTGTGCCACAGAAAGGCATGTGCACGGAGAGCCGGACGAAAGGCATCAAGGCAGCGCGTGTGAAACCCTAGAAGAAGCACACGAAACCCTGAAGAACTCCATGCGAACGTGGAATTCTGTGTGCATCCCAGGGTTGAAGCATGCAGTTGGTGCAGGCAGGGCACCCTTGTCTGGCTGCATGCTGCACTGTAATATAGGCTGAAAGCCAACTGCTGTTCTATGACTTCCTGCTCTTAAGACTATACGAAGAGTAAGGTCTTGTGGTGTTACATCTTGAACTAACCTTAGTTAGTTTGTACCCAGCTTGGGGGACATCTTACCTTGGCATAAGTATTGGAAAGGGTGAAAAACCCTCGCTGTGAAGGGTACGGTGGCTAGCATCTTGGGGGAGTTCTAGGTCACTAATTAAAGTCCCCCTAAATATAGTTGTATGGGTGTGCCTATTAAGTGGCTTAGCTCTCATTCTTTGGGATCGATACATTGTGGATCTTGGATGACTCAAAAGAATCCGCTAGTGGCATGACACCCCTAAGGTGTCTCATGTTGGTATGCTACAGTGTGGCTCCTTGCCACTAGCTAGGAGTGGAACCCAGACACCTTCAACTGGGGGGTAATCCAGCATGTACTTGGCTCTATGGTTGAAAGGCAAGCAGAGTCTACCAATCAAGTGGAATTTTAGTTACTATTGTACTCACGTTAGTAGTGATGGATACGAGTAAACCATATATATTATACATGAACTCCATTAGTGGAGATACCATTCCCATTCAAATCGTCTAGCATGATCAATCTGCTCTATATAACCATCCAGTTTCATTGCTCCGTTGTGTTTAAAATAGTTTCAAGCTTTTGAAACATTGATTGCAAAAATTATGCAACGAATTTCAAGTCTCTATCACTGGCAATCTCATTGGGCAATCCATAAGTTTAAAAAGTTGTCAAAACCTGTGCAAGCGCAGAACTCCCAAGTGTAAAGCGTGTGGGAATAGACCAAACCATTTTGATGAGTCAATTCATGACTCAGCTAAAAGCTTAATGTTGGATTCCACGAGAATTGCAATCATACAAGTGGAATTGATTCCATGAGTGTGATGCTTGTGGTACCCTACCAGGGTTTGGTTGTAATAATATATTCGAAATTAAACTTAATTTGAGTACTTTATGTATTTATTCCCCAAATCTGAATTATTTCTAGTTAATGTTATTAATCCATTCTATGACTGAATCAATTGGATGGTTCATTTATTGATGGGATTACTAAATCTAAACACAGACACGCGTGCACGCACACACGCACACACACACACACACACACACATCTTGCTTCCATTACATAAGAGATTTCAACATCCGCTTTCAATGCCGACATGTGGCATACCATGATGAGCATCATACACTCATCTTCTATGCATATAAGACACTGCATGTGTAGACATCCCCTCTCAATGCCAAATGTGGCATACCATGATGAGCATCGCACACTCATCTTCAATGCATACAAGACACACTCTTCTCTCTACTAGAGAACTCCAAATGTTTTATCTTCGAGAACTCATCAAAATGATGGACGAATCTATCATCTGAATGAAGCAAAACACCAAGAGACTCCACTAGCTTGCTCTTCATTGTACTCCCTCCTGATCTCCACTCCCCATCGTGCTCCCTCTCTCCTTGCCCCTAGCTCCTTTCTCTCTACCCTCCCTTAGCCCCTCATGCCCCTCACCTTCACCACCTTCAAGTAGCAAACAGTTTGCTCCAAATCGTGTCATGCCTATCATGTTTTGGAAAGGGCGCGATTAACAAGCTTCTCAAGTCGCATCATATCTGCTGCCTAGACACAAAAATCTAGAAAGTGCACCTTCAACTGGCCTCTCAAGTTAGGCCAATACCAGCTCCCATTGAAGTTTTATGTCCGCCTAGTACTAGCTGCTAATCAAGCTTTAGCTCCACTTTCACATAGTTGATGAAACATTTTGCATCATCATTTCCAAATCTTTTCTTTTGTAGTAGAGATACAAAGGTATCAAGAGTCAACCAAACTAGAATCTTTCAAATCTTTTTCCCCCCCTTCCCCCTCGTTCACAACAAGAATTGTATAACACTCACCATACATCAAACTCATCAACATGTTTGGGCTTGTCATTGTTTTTCTTTGTAGATAGAAATTGTAAGGCCTTAATACCACCAAAGCTTGCCTTACATGGAATATTATATGATTTCAAGATCTTTTCTTATCTTTTGTAATCTTTACTTGCCCAGATTGTAGTGCCATATTAGAAAGAACCTTTTCAATTCTTGCTATCATCCTCTCACTTTCTTATTGGCTTTGGGCACCAGGGGAGGTTTGGAGTCTAGTTTTATATTCTTTTCTTCTCCTAGTGGTGGGACATGGCATCATTATATCATCTAGAGTGCAACGGATCATTTTTTTGATTTGGGGATTCAAGATTGGTCTTATCAACTTTGTGCCCCGAACAATAGAGGGGTTTTGGCTCTTTCCCACGGCTTCCGTAGGAAGAGCAGGGTATTCTCAGTATGCAGGGTTCTGAGGCTTTTTGTTACCTACAGATATATCGAGGTTATCATTTGTAGTATACATGTAGCTTAGGACCTCGAGTCATGTTTCGGTGAGAAACGTAAGATTAAGTGTGGTAAGCAAACATAGTGCATGCATGTGTAAAAGGAACGTGCATCATCATGTTTGAGGTAATGAGGGATTTCGTCTTCATTGGGGGTTGCAGGGTTTAGGAGGAGTTTAAGGGTTAGAAGGAGGTTCCAGAGTTTAGAAGGAGGTTCCAAGGTTTAGAAAGAGGTTCTAGAGTTTAGAAGAGGTTTAAGGGTTAGAAGGAGGTTCCAAGGTTCAGAAGGAGTTTCAAGGGTTAGAAGGAGATTCCAAGGTTTAGAGAGAGGTTCTAGAGTTTAGAAGAGGTTCCAGGGTTAGAAGGAGGATCCAAGGTTCAGGGTAGAGTACATGGTGGAGAACTCGTCTTCCTTGTAGATCATGGAGGTTAAGGGTTGAAGAACTAAGGGTTTAGGGGGAGCATAGGAGTGGGAGAGGAGGAGGGTGTAAGAGCATGGGGGAAAGAAGAGAGAGGAGGGAGGAGGAGGAGGAGGAGGAGGAGGAGGAAGGAGGAAAAAGGAGGAGGAGGAGAAAGAGGGAGGAGGAGAAGGGAGGAGGAGGAGGGAGAAGGAGAGGGAGAGGATGGGTTCTAAGGTTGGAGGAGAGGGGAGGAGGAGTTGCAAGGTTAGGACATGCTTTTGGACATGGAGTGCAAGGAAGCATGGACACTTGAGACAATTGCTTGGAATACCAAAGTAGAACTCAACACAATGCCCCAAAGAGTGTGGGCTTCATTCCATTATGGGATCTTTATACAAGTTGGAGAGCTTCTCTCTCTGCATGTAGGAATTGTAAGCCATTCTCTCTCTGCATGTAGAACTTGCAAATAGAAGTTGCATGTAGAAGTTGCAAGTTGCATGTAGGAGTTACATGTAGGAGTTGCATGTAGAACTTGCATGTAGAACATGCATGTAGGAGTTGCATGTAGGAGTTGCATGTAGAACTCGCATGTAGGAGTTGCATGTAGAACTTGCATGTAGAACTTGCATGTAGAACATGCATGTAGGAATTGCATGTAGGAGTTGCATGTAGAACCTGCATGTAGGAGTTGCATGTAGAACTCGCATGTAGAAGTTGCATGTAGATCTTGCATGTAGGAGTTGCATGTAGAACTTGCATGTAGCACTCGCATGTAGGAGTTGCATGTAGAACTCACACGTAGGTGTTGCATGTAGAACTTACATGTAGAACTCGCATGTAGGAGTTGCATGTAGAACTCGCACGTAGGTGTTGCATGTAGAACTTACATGTAGAACTCGCATGTAGGAGTTGCATGTAGAACTTGCATGTAGAAGTTGCAAGTTGCATGTAGGAGTTGCATGTAGAACTTGCATGTAGAACATACATGTAGGAGTGGCATGTAGGAGTTGCATGTAGAACTCGCATGTAGGAGTTGCATGTAGAACTCGCATGTACAACTTGCATGTAGAACTTGCATGTAGAACATGCATGTAGGAGTTGCATGGAGGAGTTGCATGAAGGAGTTGCATATAGAACTCGTATGTAGGAGTTGCATGTAGAAGTTGCATGTAGGAGTTGCATGTAGAACTCGCATGTAGGAGTTGCATGTAGATCTTGCATATAGGAGTCACATGTAGAACTTGCATGTAGCACTCGCATGTAGGAGTTGCATGTAGAACTCGCACGTAGGAGTTGCATGTAGAACTTGCATGTAAAACTCGCATGTAGGAGTTGGATATAGAACTCGCATGTAGGAGTTGGATGTAGAACTCGCATGTAGAACATGCAAGTTGGATTTCTAAGAGGGATATTCCTAGCCTTATGCAAGTACAAGTGGAGCTTTGTCGCTACTCTACACACATTTTGTACTATCGAAGTCCATGTTGGCACAGAGACAACATACTCCCGGATCCATTTAATTAGCCGTCCTCGGGTTATGGCTTATTGCGAGCATGTAGCTGGATCGCCGTGCCTTTAGTCCAGTGGCTGTTGAGCTTGCACCATACCATTTGTGGTTTGTAGTCAGGAAGCTTATCTCCTCTTGAGGAGGGGTAGACGGCTGCGAATTTCAGAGGGGATCTCGTTGCTCAGGCTGTAGACTCTGCCATTGAATCTTCTTGGGAAGAGGTTTGGCGGGGGTCTCGTTGTTAAGGCTGGCATTTCTTGCTATCTTGCATATATGTTGGATGCAATTGCACCTATATTATTAAGCTTGTAGATAAATTTGTATGCAAGTCTGATATTTTTGCAATTAGGAAACGGCTGTGATGTTTGGCGAGGATCTCGTTATTGAGGCTGCAAACTCTTTTGCCAATTCGTCTTGAGATTTGGCATAGCTTCTTGTCTTGCTTGTGAATTCATTGCATGCTTTGAGAGTATGGAATGAAAGTGTGTGATACTATTATTGATGCAATCTATTATGTGCCTATGCAAAATTGTGTGAGTGCACGAGATGTGTCAAATAGGTGGGGACTAACTATATGCTTATTTGTGGGATTTAATCGAGAAACTAAGACTCAATCATCCCCAATACGAAATTGATTAGGTCTTCCGAAATGTGCAAAAACGTGCATATGCCAGTAAGTGTGCATGTAACAATCTAGTGCAAACTATATGTGCAAAAACGTGCATATGCTAGTGAGTGCGTGTGTAACAATCTAGTGCAAACTATTGAAGACTTGGGGTTTCCAAAACTTCATTATTGTCGGGGATGGCTTGCGTGTTGATGTTGTATCGCTTCAATCGGCTCCCGCTTATGGTTGTGTTGAATTGGACTCTGTCCAATGTTTTTAGTAGTACAACTTGAACTCCAGATTCTTTAAGTCGTCTTGGCATTGCTATGGGGACATTGCCATGCATAATTCTTGAAGTACTCCGACACTTCTTGAAGATTAGTCTTTGGGAACTGTGGGGTAACTTTTCCACTGGTAAGATGTTTCCAAGTAAGGGTTCATTTGCTGTGCATACTCCTTCCAGTCCCTTAGGGGACCATTCAAGAGGTGGTGGTTCTGATTTTGAGGGAGCTGGCTTTGCAAGATACAATTCAATGATCCTTGTTTGGACTTGTTCAAATTCATTGAAGTGTAGCATCCAATGCTCTAGGAACAATTAGTTTTATAGCTCTTATCCCCACATTCACCTTGACTGCAGTGTCGCGATTCTAGATTGCTAGTCTATCAGTTCCCCAGTCATGGAGGACTGATGCTTCCCGTAACCAAGGATGTTTGAGTATGATTTGATAGGATTTTTTGGGGAGATCCAAGATTGTGAATTAAAGGGAAAAGCGGACTCCTGTGACATTTGTGGACACGCCATTTACTATTCCCCAGGGGTTTAGCCCGTGAATCATCGGCAAGGCATTTGTTGAAATTAGCCTTTTGCATTGGTGGGAGACCCCTTATTCCTAGAGCTCCTTTGATAGGACATTTACACCTGCTCCACCATCCATTATGGCTTGGAATTCATTATATGCCTTGTGGATCAAAGGCACAGTAATATTATGTATGTCATCTCTCTCACTCATCTGCACAAGGATATCTTTGATGTCGTTCATAGGTGGAGAGGGATTTGCGAGTTCAATCCATCCTTTGAAACTCTCCCAGAGATTGAGACAATTCGGTAGGAGGATTCCGATGGGAATTGACACAGGGCAACTTAGGATGCAAGAGAGTGCGGCTCCTTCAAGTTGACATGGCAGTACATTATGTTGTGTAGTCTGTTGTTGGAATATAGGCTCGAGTACAGTATCAATACTTTGTGGGGCCAAGTCATGGATTGGGTCTTGAGCTTGTTTCTAAGCCTCAGATTGAGCTTGTTTCTCAGCCTCAAATTGAGCTTGTTCCTTTTGTACCCATTGTTGAAGTGCTTGAAAACGAGCCTTTTCCACCTGTGCATTTGGGTATGGAGCTTCTTTTATTTGAGGCTCGGGAGTTGATGTGGACGAGCTTGGCTGCTCATTGCTTGGCGGAGGTGGAGGCACTTGTGCTTTCATTTTAAGAAGTCGCTTTGGTTGGATTGGAATGTTAGGGTCCTTGGTGGCCTCTTTCTGTTGGCATGTAATTACATTCACAGGTTGTGATATTACACTTGTCGGACCCAGACTTTGATGGTCCACCCCAATGATGGACCAGGCTGTGAGGTACTTTCCATCCGGGCGTGGGTCACATTTGGCGATAAATCTTTTCATCTTACCCAGGTACGTGCATACATCTTCTCGACGGCCTTGTTCGATCTTGCTTAGTTGGAGAGCGGGATCATCTTGTAGCCTCTCCGTTTGAAAGTGTCTTTGAAATTTTGTTTGAAGTAGGTCCCATGTTGCTTGCTCTTCCACTAGAAAGTCTAGGTACCATTCAGACGCTACATTAGTTAAGGCCATGGGAAACCAAGCCACCTTGGTTTCATGGGATTGATCTCCACCTGCTTGGCATGCGGCATTAAAATGTTGGAGGATTCAGGCTAGATTTCCCCTACCATTATATTTGGGAAGTTCCAGTTTTCCCAAGGGGCGCCTGCCTTGGGTGTTATTATTTCGCGATTAAATAAATTGTCAGCCTCTGCATCGAGGTCGATATCCCCATCATTGTCGTCGTGACGGCGTCCAGCCATGTTGTGGCGTGGAGGAGTT
Source organism: Dipteris shenzhenensis (assembly GCF_047967505.1). Lineage (NCBI taxonomy): Eukaryota > Viridiplantae > Streptophyta > Polypodiopsida > Gleicheniales > Dipteridaceae > Dipteris > Dipteris shenzhenensis. The sequence continues at coordinate 23,796,692 of NC_141622.1, read as the reverse complement.
AAAGGGATTGCTTGAATTTTAGGGGGGATTCGAGGTAGAGGACTGTCGGGGGCAGTGGTTGCAGCGGAGTTGTATGCGGATTTGACGAGCGTTGAAGTCGGAGGCATAACGTAGCTGCATGCAGATTGGGCGAGATTTGCAAAGGGTGTCTCTATCGCAAGTGCGGGTGTTGATGTTGTTTTGTTTGGAGGGTTAGAGTTGTGTTAGTGTTGTGGGAACCGTTGTGGGCTGGTGTAAATGGATCGTCAATCGGAGGTCATGGTGTAAAGATACGAGCGGATGAGTGCGAAACAAGTCCCGCACGGGGGTGCAAATGAGCGATGCTAGGGATACCAAAATGGTGTGCAATGGGCTGGAAAAATGCCCTGTAGTGTGGTGTGGCCATGTGTGAAATTTTGGTTCAAACGGGCCTGTTTGGGTGCCAAACGGGCGCGATACAAAGTGTTGAAGTAGGGGTAAATTTGGCCTTTTTGGGAGGGGGTCTTGGTCTTAATGTTGGTGTGAATGGACTTTAAGTCCAATTGAGGGGTTTGAACCAAGTTAATTCTAGTTAGTCTAACTAGCCTATAACCCTAACTGTGGGTGAAAACTAAGGATAGTTAGATAAACTAACCACAATTAGTTGACTAACATAACTATCCAATTAGTCTAACTAACTAGAAGTTAGACTAACCTACAATTAAGCTAACTAGACTTGCACAACTAATCTAACCTAGGTGTAAACTAACCTAGCTAGGGTTAGTCTTAGGGTCAAGTTAGCTTAGGTTAGGTTAAGGTTTTTTTTAATTTTAATAAATAATAATAATTAGTTTTTAAATAATAAAAAATTCGGGGAGCGGGGTGGGTCGCGCTGCGACCGATGGGAGGGGGCTGATGGCTGGAGGGGAATGGAGAGGGAGTTGTGGAGGTGGAGATGGGAGGGATAGGGCGGTGCGGATGGAGGAGGTGGGAGAGGTAGAATGATGCTGCGAGGCTGGCGGGGCAGGCGCGGAGGGGAGAAGTTGCGGTGGAAGCAGGGCAGGTTGGCAGATAGGCGCGGATGGAGGAGGAGATGCGAGGAAGCAGGACGGGTGCTGCATCGCCCTACGCAGGCATTGCGCGTGGCCGTCGGCTTGTCGACGGGCACCGTTGCAAGCGCTTGGCCCCTTGGTAGCAAGGGCTTTTAAGCCCTTGCTTATAGGTAAGGGGAGGAGCGACCATCGAGGGGGGGTAGAGAGAGAGATAGAGAGAGAGAAGAGGGAGAGAGAGAGAGAGAGAGAGAGAGAGAGAGAGAGAGAGAGAGAGAGAGAGAGAGAGAGAGAGGAGGGGGAGGGAAATAGAGAGAAGCGGGAAAAGAGAGAGAGAGAAAAAGAGAGAATGAGAGAGAGAGAGAGGGGGGGGAAGAGAGTGGTGGTGGAGGAGAAGGGGGGGAGGGGGTGGTGGTGGAGGGGGAGGGGGAGATGGAGGGGGGGAGTGGAGGAGATGGAAGGGGGGTGTTGGAGGGTGGAGGGGGTGGTGGAGATGGAGAGGAGGGTGGTGGAGAGGGGGTGGTGGAGTTGGAGGGGGGGGAAGGTGGAGATGGAGGAGAGGGAGGTGGAGATGGAGGAGGGCAGTGGGGGGGGGGGGGTGAAGAAAGGGTGGTGGTGGAGGGAGAGGGGGGAAAGGGGTGGTGGTGATGGAAGGGGGGTGGTGGACATGGAGGGGAGGGTGGTGGACATGGAGGGGGGGGACGTGGAGATGGAGGAGGGGGGGAGAAGGGGGGGTGGTGGAGGGGGAGATGGAGGGGGGGACTGGAGGGAGGGGGGAGAAAAGAGGGGGCGGGGGGAAGTGGAGGGGATGGTGGAGGGGAGGGGGAAAAAGAAAAAAGTAAAAAACTTGACGAATGGAAAACTTTGATAGAAATCCAAAGGGGGGAAGAGATAGTCACCTGAATGCTCTCCAAGTTTTTCTCAATGTAACGGGATTGTTGAGGACCAATGGACGGTGGGTGGATGGCCAGGTTATCACTGCGAGATGGGCTCAAAGTAACTTACAATGTGAGGATGGGAGTAGGGTGGTGGTTGGTGGAGAGGGAGGAGTGTCTTACATAGGGCTCGGAATGGGCAAGAGGATGGAGGCAAGATGTGAAAGAACAAGTATGAGAGGGATGGGTGCTCTTTTATAGGGAAGGAGGGGGAACTGTGGATTTAGTCAAATAGATGTGCACCTTTGAATTTGTCCACATTTGACTAGGGAGGTGATTTTAATTTTTCTTCTGGGTTATGGCATTTAGAAACTTTAATCATTGATTGCCCATAACTTTGGTGGTTGTGTTAGAATGTGCTTTTGTAAAAAGGAGAAATGTTCAAAATTTTAAGCTCTACACTCTGACTGTAAGAAAATAATACGTCTGTGCTCAACAGATAATAGGATCTCATATACAAGAGAGAAACAAGATAGTATGGAGAATCAAAAATTTAATTACTGTAGAACTGATACAATAGATGGCATTGCCTCCCCAACCGTGCGCTCCTGTGAAAGAAGCTTCGATGGCGTGTTGGAAAGAGTAGAAGACGGAGGCTAGATGCTAAGGAATCAGGGTTGTTGTAGCTAGTGCTGAAATGGGCTTCACGGGCTTGCTCTTATATAGCCACCAGGCGTAGTCGGCTAGGCTCAATTGGGTGACCGACCCAGTCCGCCCAAAACGATCGACTGGGGGTCTCGGTCCCAAAATAGGCCACCGACCATACGATAGAACCGGTGCGCAAAATAGAGCAACTGACCAATGGTATCCATGTGTTGCACAAGTAAATCAAACTGCCCACAGGCCTTCTGTACTTCGCTTCGTCCACCAATGGTCATGAATCCTCGTTTGAGAGCTTCACGTCAACCTCCATAGGGGTACCAACTGTCTTGCACTTAGCCATGCCAAATGCCTTCAGTATCTCTCTAGCATACTTCAACTATGAAATGAAGATCTATTTCGGCTCCTGCCAAACTTCAATCCCTAAACAAAAATGCATTCGTCTAAGGTCTGTCATTTTAAACTCTCTTCCTAGCAAATGCTTCGTCTCCGAAATCTTCTCGGGTTCCATGTTATGACAAGGTCGTCCATATAAAGGACCATGATCATACACCTGCCTCCTCTGAGGATATACAAATTTGCATCAGATGGGCTCCTTCTGAACCCGTTTTGCAGAAAGTAGGCATCAATTCATTGGTACCACACTCATGGGGCCTATTTCAGCCCGTAGAGTGCCTTCTTTACTTTACAGACTTTACCTTCTAAACCAGGGATCTCAAAACCTGGTGGTTGTTCCACATATACCTCCTCCTTGAGATCTCCATTCAGAAAGGTGGATTTCACATCCATCTGAAACATGGGCCAACTTCCGTGGGCAGCTAAAGCCAAAACACTGCGAATTGTGGTTAGTCGAGTTATGGGAGCAAAAGTATCTTGATAATCAAAACCATGTACATGTGCAAATCCTTTTGCCACGAGCCGAGCCTTGTACTTATCCAACGTGCTGTTGAACTTGTACTTGGTCTTGTACACCCACTTGCTTCCGATTGCCTTGCGTTTTGGTGGTCGATCCACAAGGTCCCAAATGTTGTTCTTCATTATGGAGCCATACTCCGATTGGATAGCCTCCATCCACCTATTATCGCCTTGTGCCTCTTCAAGACACTTGGGTTCATCAGCATGAATCACTTCTGTCATCAAAGCATAGTTGACCAAGTGTTCCTGCGCCCTTCTTTGCTCCTATAATCTCTTGGACCGGTGGTGTTAAGATGGTTCCTCCTCATGGATGGGGGGAGGGCTAATGGAAGATTGGGATGAGGGATGGGGGTCCAATGGGAGAGGGGGAGTAATGGGAGCCCATGGGAGAGGGGATAAATGAAAAGCCAATAGGAGAGAGGGGAGGAATGGAAAGCCAATAGGAGAGGAGGAGGAAAACCTAATTTTTCTTATATATAGTCTTCCTTCTTCATTCATTCTCCCCTCATTTCATTCATTGAAGCAAGAAAACAAGGACGATCAAGAAAGCAAGGAAGGAAGAGCAAGAAAGCAAGAAAGAGCAAACTTACAAACTTTTTCCAGGTACTTGCAAATTTTTTTGATTAGTTCTTTATCAAGATTTTTTTTTTAAAATTTGAAGAGAGAGGAACTAGAGAGAGAAAGGTTGAGGGGAGGAGAAGAAGAGGATGGAGGGGCTGGGAGGAGGAAGGGAGGGAGTGGCGGGGACAGAGTAGAGGGGGGAAAGGAGGAGGGAAGGGGGGCAGGGGGGAAGGGGGGGGACTGGGACAGTCTCCCCTGGAGGGGGGGAAGGGGGGTAGGGGGGGAAGGGGGGAGGGGGGGGTGTGGGCGGAAGGGGGGGAGGGGGGGGGACTGGCGGGGGGGAAGGGGGGAGGGGGGAGCTGGCAGCGGGGAGGGGGGGGAAGGGGGGAGTGGGGAAGGGGGGGGCGGGGGTGAAGGGGGGAGGGCTGGCGGCCGCGGCCGCCAGCCCGAGGGGAAGGGGGGGTGGGGAAGAGGGGGGGGGAAGGGCTGAGAGGGGGGCTGGCAGCCGCAGCCGCCAACCCAGGGGAAGGGGGGAGGGGGGGGGGGAGGGGGTAGGGAGGGGGGGGCGGGAGTGAAGGGGGGAGGGGGAAGGGGGTGGGAGGGGCTGGCGGCCGCGGTCGCCAGCCCGGGGGAAGGAGGGGGCAAGGGGGGGTGGGGAAGAGGGGGGGGGAAGGGGGGGGTGGGGAAGGGGGGGGGGGAGAGGGGGCGGGGAAGCGGGGGGGCGAGGGTGAAGGGGGGGGAGGGGGAAGGGGGTGGGAGGAAGGGGGGTTGCAAGAGGGGGGGGGAAGGGGGTGGGAGGGAGGGGGGCGGGGAAGGGGGGGTGCGAGAGGGGGGGTGCGAGGGGGTGCGAGAGGGGGGAAGGGCTGGCGGTTGCGGTCGCCAGCCCGTGGAGGGGGGGCGGGGGTGAAGGGGCGGGAGGGGGAAGGGGGTGCGAGGGGGGTGGGGGAAGGGGGGGTGGAGGGGGAAGGGGGTCGGACGGGGGCGAGGAGGGGGTTAGACGGGGGCGAGGGGCGAAAGGGGGGAGGGGGGGGCTGGCAGCCGCGGTCGCCAGCCCGGGGGAAGGGGGGAGGCTGGTGGGGGGGGGAAGGGGGGGAGGGGGGGCTTGGCAGCCGTGGCCACCAGCCCTGGGGAAGGGGGGGTGGAGGGGGAAGGGGGTGGGACGGGGGTGGGGGGGAAAGGGGGGAGGGGGGGGCTGGCGGCCGCACTGGGGAAGGGGGGAAGGGGGGTGGAGGGGGAAGGGGTGGGACGGGGGCGGGGGGGAAAGGGGGAGAGGGGGGGCTGGCGGCCGTGGCCGCCAGCCCTGGGGAAGGGGGGATGGAGGGGGAAGGGGGTGGGACGGGGGCGGGGGGGGAAAGGGGGGAGGGGGGGCTGGCCGCCAGCCCTGGGGAAGGGGGGATGGAGGGGGAAGGGGGTGGGACGGGGGCAGGGGGGAGGGCAGAGGGGGAAGGGGAGGGGGGGAGCGGGAGGGGGAGGGGGAAGGGGGGGGGCAGAGGGGGAAGGGGAGGGTGGGAGCAGGAGGAGGGGTGGAGGGGGGAGGGATTTTGGCGGCAGAGGGAGGGGAGGGGAGGGGAAGGGAGGGGAGGGGAGGAGGGGAGGGCGGGGGGTCGAGGGAGGGAGGGAGGGAGGGGAGCGGAAGGAGAGAGAGGAGAGAGAGAGGGAGAGGAGAGGAGGGAGCAGAAGGAGAGAGAGGGGAGAGGAGGGAGGGGAGTGAGAGAGAGAGTGAGGGGAGGGAGAGAGAAGAGAGAGAGAGAGAGAGTGTGGGGGGAAGGTATGGAAGAGAGAGAGAGAGTGAGGGAGAGAGAGAGAAACAAGGGAGTAGAGGGAGAGAGGTCGAATTCTTACAAGAGCGACAAATAAGATTTGACTTAGGAAAAGAATGAAATAGACTTACTAGAAGAAAGTATCAAGAAGAATGTTGAACACAAATTTGAATTCTTACAACTAAGAGTAGAACTATCACGAGCAAGAGCGACAAATAAGATTCTTGCTCAAATAAGATTTGACTTACTAGAGCGACAAATAGGATTCTTACTCAAATAAGATTACTATCACAAGCAAGAGTGACAAATAAGATTTGACTTACTATCATGAGCAAGAGTGATAAATAAGATTTGACTTATGAGAAGAATGAAAGGGACTTACGAGAAGAAAGTATCAAGAAGAATGTTGAAGAAAGTATCAAGAAGAATGTTGAACACAAATTTGAATTCAAAAGGAACGTACGAGAAGAAAGTATGAGAAGAATGTTGAACACAAATTTGAATTCAAATTTCCCTCTCTTTTTTAAAAATTCAAATTTATGTGTAGGAGGAGTGGGCTAGTTTTTCTTATATATACTTTTCTTTCCATTCATTCATTCTAACTCTCTCCTCATTTCATTGAAGCAACCAAGAGCGGAAGAGAAAGGATAAGCGGAGCCTTACTTTTTTCACTTTTTCTAGGTACTTGCATTCTTTTTCATTCGTCTTGTAATTCTTTTTCTTTACTTACAATTCTTTTTCAATTAGTTTCTTGTTAAAGTTTTTTTCTTAAAATTCGTCTTGTAATTCTTTTTCTTTACTTACAATTCTTTTTCAATTAGTTTATTGTTAAAGTTTTTGAGGAGGGGGTTCTTTTAGAAGGCATTACAATTCTTTTTAAATTAGTTTCTTATTTGAGTTTTTGAGTTCTATTTTAATTAGTTTTTTATTTATATTTGAGTTTGTAAATTTGAGAAATGACAAAATCGAGAGGGAGAGAAAGAGAGAGGAGAGAGGAGAGGGGGAAAGAGAGAAATTAAGAGAGAGAAGAGGGGCTCTTGGTGGCTGTGGCCGCCAAAGGGAGAGAGAGAATAGAAATGAGAGAGAGAATGAGAAATGAGAGGAGTAGGGAGGGAGAGAAAGAGAGAGAGGAGAGAGGGAGAGAGAGAGAGAGATTCACAGAGAGAAGAGGGGCTCCTTAAATGAGAGAGAAGAGTAGGGAGGGAAAGAAAGAGAGAGGAGAGAGGGGGAGAGAGATTAAGAGAGAGAAAAGGGTCTCCTGGGGGCCATGGGTACTTGAGGGAGGGAGAGAGTAGGGAGAGAGAGGGAGAGAGAGAGAAAGAGAGAGAGGGAAAGAGAGAGAAAGAGAGAGAGAGGGAAAGAGAGAGAGGGAGAGAGAGAGAAAGAGAGAGAGGGAGAGAGAGGGAGAGAGAGAGATGTTTATCAGAATGAAACATGGCGAGAGGAGAGAGGGAAAGAGAGAAATTAAGAGAGAGAAGAGGGGCTCTTTGGGGCCGTGGTCGCCAGAGGGAGAGAGAGAATGAGAAATGAGAGAGAAGAGTAGGGAGGGAGAGAAAGAGAGAGGGAGAGAGACAAGAGATTAAGAGAGAGAAGAGGGGCTCCTTGAATGAGAGAGAAGAGTAGGGAGGGAAAGAAAGAGAGAGCTGAGAGAGGGAGAGAGAGAAGAGAGTCTCCTCGTAGCAATGAGAGAGAAGAGTAGGGAGGGAAAGAAAGAGAGGGAGGGAGAGGGAGAGAGAGAGAGAGCAGAGAAGAGGGAGACTTAGGGAGAGAGAAAGAAAGAGAGGGAGAGAGAGAGAGAGAGAGAGAGAGAGAGAAAGAGAGAGAGGGAGAGAGAGGAAATGAAACTTCTCTGCTAGAAGAGCAGGGAGGGAAAGAAAGAGAGGGAGGGAGAGGGAGAGAGAGAGAGAGAAGAGAAGAGGGAGACTTAGGGAGAGAGAAAGAGAGAGAGAGAGAGAGAGAGAGAGAGAGAGAGGGAGAGAGAGGGAGGAATGAAACTTCTGTGCTAGAGGGAGGGAGAGAGTAGGGAGGGAGAGGGAGAGAGAGAGAGAGAAGAGAGGAGGGAGACTTAGGGAGAGAGAGAGAGAGAGAGAGGGAGAAAGAGAGAGAGAGAGAGAGAGAGAGAGAGAGAGAGAGAAGAGAGGAGGGAGACTTAGGGAGAGAGAGATAAAGAGAGAGGGAGAGAGAATGAAACTTCTAGCGACCGTGGCCGCCAAGAGAGGGAGGTAGAGAGAGAGAGAGAGAGAGAGAGAGAGAGTTCTCGCGGCCATGGCCACCAAGGGAGGGAGGGAGGGAGGAAGGCTGAGAGAGATTAAGAGAGAAAATTAAGAGAGAGAATTAAGAGAGAGAGAGAGACATAGAGAGGGAAAGAATGACAAATCCTAGCGGCCAAGAGGATAGAGGTAGGGAGGTAGAGAGGGTAAGAGAGAGAGAGAGGGAGAGAGAGAGAAGAGGAGAGAGAGAGAGGAGAGAGATGGAGAGAGAGAGAGAAATAATTACAAATCCTAGAGAGAGAGAGATAAAGAGAGAGAATGAAAAATCTTAGCCGCCATGGGAGGGAGAGAAAGAGAGAGTTGAGATAAACTAAGAGAGAGAATGAGTGGGATGAGGAAAGAGAGGGAAGCACATAAGAGTTGTTAGAGAGAGAGAGAGAGAGATTAAGAGAGAGAATGAGGTGTCTTGACTATGGCTACGGAGAGATTTAGGAGTCGAGAGAGAGAGAGAGAAAGTAAAGAGAGTTTTATATATTTACATGTTTTATATTATACTTTTAAAAAATTATAAAAGAGTGAATTTATTATTTGTTTTGAAGGTGAGATAATATTTATATATATATTCATCTTTTAAATTGAAAAATGTTAACTTTTCTTTAGATACTTGTTCTTCATTTATCTCACATGCAGGTTTAGCCTCTATATCAAAACCCCTTCTTTTGCATATTTAAGCCTCTTAAACCCCAGCACATTAAAATGAACACAGAAAAAGAAATTATTTATTGCTTTTCTTCGCTTCGATGGTTGGTTTAGCATAGTTTAACATAGATTAGATTGCCTTAGAAGAGAGACAATTCTCCAAGTTGCCAATGGAAGCCATGCTCAAATTTTTCTAACTAGTTCCTAATCGTTGTCAGTCCCTTCGCTCACATGCGGTTTAACACTCATAACATGCTATTAAATAAGACCTTTTACCATTTACCAAGAAGTCTATCAGTGGGCAAATTGCATGAGTAGATATCAGTGGACAGATTACATATATCAGTGGACAGATTACATGTCATGGGACATATTGGAGCTTGATGATTATTGGTTATTTTTATTGCATTTGTATAAATATTTAAGCTCCTTTATTGTCATAAAAACCCTTGTAAAGCCTTCTATGTTATTTTTTACATTTATTGTCATATGAAGTGCCTTGTAATAAACCCTACCATCCCGACCATTCACTATTTAATGAGTATCAGTGGGATGCATAAGTGGATATCAATGGAACAGTTTTTAGTGGGTAGATTGCATCAGTTGGGTATCAGTGCACAGATATCAATGGATGGACAGATTACATGTCATCACGAAGATTGAAGCTTTATGACTAGCAATGGATGGACAGATTACATGTCTTCATGAAGATTGAAGCTTTATCACTAGACGACATTTTATATTACTGTAAAGCTTTATTGGCTAATTTTTTTACATTTGTACAAATATTTAAGCCTTGTAAAGCCTTCTAGGCTATTTCCCACATTTATTGCCATATGAAGCCTTGTAAAGCCTTTTGGGCTATTTCCCACATTTATTGTATCAAGGGTTGTATATTGTACTTTACTTGTATGTATCTAAATTCTTCATTATCTTTTCTTGTAGGACTATGGAGCAATCAACTAATGTGGTGGCTATCCTAAATGACTCTGAGATCAGAGAATGGGTTTCTGATGTCACTTTGAATTTCAAAGGAAAGGAATATAGCCGCAATGGCTTTGGTAGGTGGACTCGATATCACATGGGCAAAAGAGCTTGGTTTCTTCATCAAAAGGAAAAGAGACTCTTTCTACTTATGTCAAAAAGGGAGTTCAATGGTGTTGAAAATCCATGGGATGCTACTTTCTTCAAAAAAGATATGACTTCAAGCCTTGTGGTAGGCATAATGATAGAGCCAAAAGAGACCTTTGTGGATATTTTTACAAAGAGTTCAAATCTTGAAGTTGGCGGTATTCATATTGTTGTGTCAAGGAGAGACTCAAAGACCTTTGTGATGCCTCCTCCTCAACCATCAAAGTTTCCAGAGCTGCAAAGTGCATTGGAGACTCTTTCATATACTTGGGAGCAATTTCCTAGTGTGGTGGCAAAAAGGATGCATGCAAAGATAATGTTTGAGTACTTTCAGGATGCACAATATGCTCCTCATATTCAAGGATCTTCACATGAAGGAGATCAAAAAGGTCAGACTTCGATGCAGGGACAAGAAGAACAGGCACACTGTCACAAATGTGTAGAACATGAGCGCAAACTTCTAGAGCAAGAAATGGTGGATGTAACTAAGGATGATGAAACACAAGCCTTGAGTGCACGGGAATTAAAAAAAATTGAAGAAGATCAAGGTCGATCCACTGCAGTTATGCTAGAAGCTCTTGCTAGCAAACCACGACGTGAAATGCAAAAGGCTAGTACTGCAAGAGCCACAGTTCCAAGCAGTAAAAAAAGACATCGTCCCACTGTAGAGAGAGATAATGTGGATGAAAAACGGTTAAAAGAAGAGAAAGATGAAGAAGACTCAGAACTCGAGGCTGAAGATGATCAGGATGAACTCACATCAATCAAAAATCTTAATCTGCGTCTTAATGAAGCAGTTACAGATGATGATGTGGGATATATCTGGGGTCAAAGGACGTGGTTTGTGAATGCCAAAGATGTGGAAGCTGCAGCTCTCTTTACTAATAGCCGAAGCATTGATATAACCTATGCAATGCAAATATATGAGGCTTTGAGAGATGGTAAGAAACCTGTGGCAAGCAATGTGGTCTTGCGCCCAATAATGTTTTGTCCAATCAAAAATAATTTTCTAGATCAAATAACATTTACAGGGCCTACACATTTTGAGGAAACCTTCAGTCGATTCTTTAAACACACTCTTAAAAATATTCCACATGAACAAGGCGAAGAGGCACAAGGTGAGAATATGCTAAAGGAAGCAAAGAAGGAATTCCTCCTTCATTGCAGATTCCAGCCCATTGATGGTCAACATTGGGCTTAAGCTTGTAATCAGATCACAAGGGAAGCAAAGGACGTCAAAAGACTCACTCCAAAACAATTTGCAAATATAAGTTCATTCCATTATTATCCTGCAACAATCTGTATATTCAAGCATGAGATCAAGTATTTGATTGAGTCCGAAAGACTTAATCATTATGTCCATGGAAAGCGTAAGATATCCTCAACATCAGAGGTCTTACAGAAGTGAAGGGTTATATGGACAACATTTGGTTCTCCAAATCCTGATTTGAAGTGAAAGGTCACAAAAGCAGACGCCGACACACTCACGAACTTCTATACTTCTTTGAGTGCAGTTGTGCCTAGGGGAACTCAAGAGCGAGAAGAAAGTATGACAAGCCTCAAGGTGGTGAGGGACAGATATGCCGACTACACTTCTGTCATATTTCGTCCTATTGAAGTGTTCAATGAGATGCTTGAAACGTGCATTGCTTGTGAACGTGGACAGTTGACCTATGAAGCTCCTTTGTTTATCTCCGAAAAGTCAAAGGTAATGGATAAGAAGGAGTTGATGGCAAGGATGTGGAGGCCTATAAAGTACTTACCTGACAACTATGCATCCATGGCAGCACAAAAAATTTTAAAGAAAGAATGGTTTTTTGGAAAAAAAGACAAAGACCACTACATGGAAGAATGCATCAATGTACAGGTGAGGCGTGATGCAGTGCATAATGCCATTAAGTATTTGCTGTCAGAGAAACAAATTCCACTTACTCATTGTAACATTGACTATAATATGGTGAAGCATATAGCTTCTTTGTCAACACCCAAGGTAAAGCTATGGGCAAACAGGTGGATTAAAAAGGATGAAGATGGGTCGAAAATAGTAACCTCTTATATGAGAAAAGAAATCCCACAACAGGTGGTTGCATATGTGGAAAGATTAATCAGCGAGATAAGGATGCCGATAGATATGCACCAAAGCTTTCAATTCAATGTAAAGGTTACGGCAAAGTCTGGAAAGCTTGTGAACTTCAGGGAAGTCTTAGAAGATGACTTCTTCAAGAATGAGTCAGCATGGGATAAGCCACAACTATTCTTTATCAATGAAGATTCTAGCGATGATATCTATAACTTCATTGATAGAATAGTATATACCACCATTAGCAAAGTGGCAATTTTAACATTTCATTTTTGTTGATAAAAAAGACAAAGAAGCCATGCAGGTTACTCTAGAGCGAGTATATTCATCAGATTTGAAGATCTATATTGGTGTTTATGCAGCAAAGAGAGGCAAGAGAGAATGTGGCATAGCGATTCAATCTCTTGAATCATTCTTTTTGTGTATGCAAAGTCCCAACCCTGATCACTCCTTACAAAAGAACATAAGAGAGAAGTCAAATAAATTGAGATTGATGCTAGAAGAGAAAGATATTCCTAGGTCCATACATGATAAAAAAAACAACTATGGAAGTCCTACAAAAAGTGGGAGTCTCTTGCTTACCATGATGGAGAATTTGCTACCGACAGGTTGGGAGGTCACCTTGTGCAGGATGGGATATTTATTTGAGGATCTCCTCAGAAAAGGCAACTCCACAAATATTATTGAAAATAAGCATTTCATGGCTTATTTTCAGCTTCAAGCAGATCTAACCACAAGCTATGAAAAAGAGATAGACCACAAGGACACTGATGACATGGATGATTACCTTGAAGATCATAATGTCCCAGTTGATGATGATGAAAAGATGGACTTACATGACCCGTTCAGAGAGAGGTTGGTGGATGAAGACAAACATGATGATGCCTTCTTTGATAATTATGGCTCGCAGGGTTATGAAAAAAGGCCACTAGGACAATACTTAGCGGTATGAACTCTCTATTTCTCAACTAAATACAATTTTTTAAAAAAGATTTAAATTCAAAGATAATGAATCTAATCTCTCATATTTGTTTACAGGCAATAGAGGGAGAAGAAATGCAACACAAGAGCTTTAAAGACACCATGGAAAAGCAACACAAGAGCTTTAAAGACACCATGGAAAAGCAGAATGACCCCAAACATAGAATACAAGCTATGACAGAGACCCATTCTGCAAATTTAGCTGCATTGAATAAAATGGAGAGCTCATTTGAAGTTAGGGTCGTTTTGAAACGAGAACCTCAGTATTTGAGCTTTGGTAGAGAGGAGGTTTCAATCCTCTCCAATCCTTTAAAAGAGGTTAATGGTCGCCATTGCATGAACTTCGTCGAATCTTCTTCCTGCAAGTTCTCTGCGCCTGCTCTATCTTTGTCTAATTCCTTCCAGGGCAAGCTTCTCTAGACAATGTTATCTTGGCCATTCTTAGGTAACGTTTGTTTATTTGTTGCTACTTCAATGAGCTAACATTTGTTTATTTATTCACAGTGTAGTTATATATCAGTTTCCTATTGCAGAATGCAAATCAATTCTATGAGCTAACGTTTGTTTATTTCTTGGTGCAGTGTAGTTATTTCTCAGCTTCCTAGTGCAGTGCAGCATCGTGTCTACATGCTCGATGCTCTCCTTTCTTCTATTCTTAGCTCTCCTCAAAAGACTATAGAAGATGTTTGTACCTGGTTAAGCCCTTTGAATTTAGATGGGGTGCGAGTCATTTTAATGCCTTATCATGAGGCGTAAGTATCAACTCTAACCTTATTTTTACTATTTCTTTGGCAAGTTTGTGTAAAACAATAATCATTTTTATTCTGGTCATTAGCTCACATTGGAGTCTGATCGTCTGGGACCTTGAACTCAACCATTTGTGGTTTGTGAATTCAATGGAAGGCTATCATGCCAACTCCCCAAGGTAATTGTTATCTTAATATTTTTGATACTTTCTTATTTTGTATCTTATGATCATGACATATTAATATATTTAATATGTCATGATGGACAGTGCTGCATATCGGCTAGTATCTGCTGTCATAACAACCACAGAGCAACAAGATCAAGTAGAATTCAAAAGACTTCTACCAGTGGAGCAAAAAGATGGGCATAGCTGTGGGTGTAGAGTTGCCTACAACTGCATGTTGTTTCTTAGATAGATTTTTGATTTGGAGTTACCAGTCAAAATGGAATCATATATAGAAGCCGATTTGCTAGCATTTCGGGATGAGAGTATTCAGCGTCTAATTACTACCATTGGGAAACAACCTAAAAATATGACTACATTGCAGCATGTATAAAACCTTATCTTTATACTTGTATGCTTGTTCAAGCCTTTAATTGGGATGTGTCTCCAAGAGGAGAAGAGACTGAGTCTAATGAAAGCATACTATCTTTATACTTCTATGATTATTTAAACCTTTATTTTTATTTAGGATGTGTAAATCTCATAACTTTAAAAATTTTTCCTCCAAGAGGAGGAGAGACTCACTCTAATGAAAGTATGTATGAAACCTTACTTTTTAAATTTTTGCTCCAAGCGGAGGAGAGTCTCACTCTAATGAAAGCATGTATGAAACCTTATCTGCTTGTTTAAGCCTTTATTTGGGATGTGTACATCGCATAACTTTTTTATATTTTTATAGCAGAAGGGGGATGTAGAAGACATAGCAAGTGAAGAAGAATATGATGTAGACTACTCTCTCAATAAGATGAGTCATGAAAATATGAATCTATTGGAGCAGATTGGAAGTTCATTCACCGCTATGTTGTTAATTCGACAACAATCTCATTTTTTTTGAATTTGGTGAAGAAGAGATTTCAATCCTCTTGAATCCTAAGCAAGAGGTTAATGTCAAAGTCATTACAACCATCCTCAGGTTTGATGCAGCCTTCTCCTTGGCTTTATACTTTGCTTATTTTGATTAAACCCAAGAAGCTAATACTTTTTTTTTAAATATAGTAATGTTATAGCAAATTTTTCGCAAAATATACAAAGCGTTTCATATATGATCGATCCTCGTATTTCGGAAGTGCTTAGCAACAAAGAAGAAACCATAGAGGATGTTTACAAGTGGTTGAAGCACGTTCCTATGAATGATGCACGAGTTATTTTTACAGCATATTATGAGAAGTAAGCATCAAATCCTACTTGTTTTTTCTATTGCATTGCTAGAATTGTCTCAAACACAGTAATTATTCTACTTGTTTTTTCTATTGCATTGCTAGAATTGTCTCAAACACAGTAATTATTCTTTATTAATAATGCAGCTCACATTGGAGTCTGGTAGTCGTGGACATCTTTGCGAAGATGCCAACTTAATGACATTCGTCCATGGCACTGTGTTAGAGTAAGTATATACTACACTTGTTGTCACTTCTTGACATGTAGATTGATATGCAATGCACATATTCACTGTTGTTATATGTTTTGATGTGCAGATCAACTCGAAAGTTAGTAGGTGCTATCGACACAGTAATGCGGCAATGTGACTTGGCACAACAAACAGAGTATATAACATGTCAGGTATCACATCAAGAGAATAGCCACATCTATAATTGTGGATGGAGGGTGGGCTATAATTGCTTTTTGGTACTTGGTCAAATTTTTGAGATACAAAATGACACCACACTGTCAACATATACAGATTTGCATCTCTATGCATTTATAACATGTACTATTCGAGCAATCATTAAGGGCGACATTATGGACCCTCCCACAAGGCAAATAGATAATGGCTCAGAGGAGTGCGAAATGAATGCCGTCAAAGAGTCAAAGGGGATAGAAGACCTCAACTCTACAAACATGGCTTCATTGGAAGAATTGGGAAGCTCTTTTAATGTTAGGGTTATGATTCAACATAGACCTCAGTATCTTGAATTTGGGGGAGAGGAGATCTCAATCCTCTCTAGAGCTTCAAATGAGGTCAACAACAACGTTATGATGGCCATTCTCAGGTTTGATACAAACTTTTTCTCTGCTTGATAATTCAATATTTTGATTAAATCTAATAAGCTAATATTCATTTATTTGTTGGTGCAGTATAGTTATCTCACGATTTGGTAGAGCCATACAAAACCGTGTGTATATGTTGGATTCCCTCCTTTCTCCTATACTTAGCGATAGCAGAAAGACAATAGCCGATGTTTGTAAATGGTTACACCCTTTACATTTACATGGCGTGCAAGTCCTATTTATGGCATATCACGAGATGTAAGTATCATGGCAACCTTTATTTTCATCTTATACTGGCAACATTGTGTTAAATAATAATGGTTCTTAATTATTCGTGTAGGGAACATTGGAGTCTGGTGGTTTGGGACCTTAAAGACAACTATTGTTGGTTTGTTAACTCGATTGCAGGCTTTTATGGCTCAGTGCAAACGTAAGTATTCTATTAATCTATTGTTACTTCTATATTATGTACCTTATGTGATAGACACACTAAGTTTTTTTAATATGTCATGATGAGCAGGTCGATTGAGAAGTTGGTATCTGCTATAAGAGAAACAGGACAGTACAAAGACTCGGTAGACTTCCAAAAGCGTTTAGTAGTAGAGCAGGAAGATGGGCATAGTTGTGGGTGGAGAGTTGCCTACAACTGCATGTTGATTTTCAATGAAATTTTCTCACTTAAGCCACAGATCTCATCGAAAGAGCTCAAATATTCAGAGGAGGATATACAATTGTTTAGGGCTGAAATCATTCGAGACCTAATTGCTGCCATTAGAATACAACATGCAACTGAAGCAATATCAGAGCTTGCATTTAAGGAAGAAGAGACTGAGTCTACTGTGAAAGCACTGCACACTACAGAAGAAGTAGAGACTCAGTGTACACCTACAACACCACAGCCTCCACTGGAAGCATCAGAAGAGTTGCCACAGCCTCCGCTTGCATTTAAGGAAGAGGATACTGAGTCTACTCTGAAAGCACTACATATTACAGAAGAAGTAGAGACTGAGTGTACATCTAGAGCACCACAGCCTCCATTGGAAGCATCAGAAGAGTTGCCACAGTCTCCACTAGAAGCATCAAAAGAGTTGTGATGCATGTATGATGTTGTGTTTGTAGTTTTTGTTGATTATACACCAATTTGTGACTTATTACTTAAGTGGCATTTACTGATGATATTTATATAATTATTTCATGCACACAATTTTATGATATGAATGTGTGATGATGTGATTATTTGGAAATAAATCCTTGTGTGATGAGAATTTCGATATGAATATGTGATGATGTAATATTTGTAATATATTTCTTCATGCACACAATTTTATGATATAAATGTGTGATAATGTGATTATTTGGAAATAAATCCTTGTGTGATGAGAATTTTGATATGAAAATGTGATGATGTAATATTTGTAATATATTTCACTCGCAAGTATCAATTCCCAATGCTCCACTCACTTAAAGTATAGCATTCCCATTGCTCTGCAAAATTTTATTCAGTTGGACAGTCTCCACTCACTTAAAGTAGAGCATTCCCAATGCTTCTCTCACTTTATTCCAACCCTTATCTTTATCATAGCGAACACATCATGCCTTAGTGCACTTGTATTCTTCCATCCTAGTCTCCACTCACTTAAAGTAGAGCACTCCCAATGCTTCTCTCACTTTATTCCAACCCTTATCCTTATCATAGCGAACACATCGTGCCTTAGTGTACTTGTATTCTTCCATCCTAGTCCTTCCACAAGCGCTCTCATATTTCTTACATCCTAGTCCTTCTGATTAACTTGTATTCGTCTTTCACTTTACATCTTCCCTCACTTTCTATCCCTTCAAGACACTCTCTTATTTCTTACATCCTAGTCCTTCTAATTAACTTGTATTCATCTTATCGCTCTCTCTCTCTCTCACTTGTAATATATTTCACTCGCAAGTATCAATTCCCAATGCTTCACTCACTTAAAGTACAATATTCCCAATGCTCTGCAAAATTTTATTCGGTTGGACAATCTCCACTCACTTAAAGTAGAGAATTACCAATGCTTCTCTCACTTTATTCCAACCCTTATCCTTATCATAGTGAACACATCGTGCCTTAGTGCACTTGTATTCTTCCATCCTAGTCCTTCCACAAACACTCTCTTATTTCTTACATCCTAGTCCTTCTCAGTAACTTGTATTCTTCTATCCTAGTCCTTCCACAAACACTCTCTTCTTTCATCCATCCTGATAACTTGTACTCTTCTATCCTAGTTCTTCCACAAACACTCTCTTCTTTCATCCATCCTAGTGCTTCTCATTAACTTGTATTCTTCCATCCTAGTCCTTCCACAAACACTCTCTTCTTTCTTACATCGTAGTCCATCTCCCTTTCTTTATCATCTCCCCACCCATGGATGTCCTTGGTAGTGTCGAAGATGTGGAGTTCGGAATTAACAGTCTCAAATAATGGATTGCTGACCAAGGAGCACAGAGAGAGGCTAGAATCGACAAGGTTCTCCTTTGACACACATGGAGAGAGAGGAATTTGATGCACAAAGGCACGCAGAGAGGGAGGAGACTCTCAAGATAGCAAAGAGTGAAAGACTTTAAGACGTATGATAAAAGCACAACAAGATCTATTAGACTTCTTAAGTAACCTTTGTTATCGCAGCTCTCGTCATGGGCGATTTGATGCGGATGCTGAGAGAACAATAAGAGCCTCACAGAGAAATTGTAAAGAAACAATTTGTGATTGCTTAAATTTCTTCTTTGCATGTAATTATGTTGAGGATACAGCTGTGGAGGCAGTGAAAGATTGAGTTATTGAGAAGATAAGAGAGACCAATGATGAGATCTTCTAGACTTTGGGTGATTAAGAAGATAAGAGTGCTTGAAATTATGATTTCTTCTTTGTCTTATAAAGTTCATTGATAGTTTCTAGGACAACCTTCTTTATCATTTCCAATGGAAGATGATGCTAGCATCTCACACCTAAATCCAACATTGTTTAATAAAGATGAGGCTGTGGCATTGCATGGACTTCAAGGATTTTATTTAATGTTGAAGCTAACATTCTAGTGTCTCCATGGCATTTAATCTTGTAGCTATGCATTTCCATGAATGTTATGAATCAATTTGTCTTTCAAATCTACCCAAATGCTATAGATGTACCTTGTGATAGTACTATTAACCAATGATATCCTCTATTACAAATGGCTATCCAATTAACCATGGGTTTTGATATAGGTTTCTAGTATCTTATCTTTAGGTCTTGATGACCTTGTTAAAGGAAGCAAGAAAACTCTTGAAGAAGATGGTTATGTCTATTCGGCCTTGTCTTACTCCACGTACTTAGGCATGTGTCCCTACAGTCGTCTTTTGTAGATTTTCTTATGAAATTTTGTTACAACACATGGCATAAGACTTTCTTCTATAGATTTTCTATGTGGTGATCTTCTAACACCATGTAGTATTGCCTTGTTTTTTTGTTGTATGTTCATGTTAACACACACACACACACACACATTCCTAACAATTATGGTTTAGAAGGGATGGGTTTGTTCCCCATGTAATAAAATGAATTTTCATCAGTACAATAGGTCGAATGACACATGACCTATATATAGTTATTCAAAGGTCTAACAACTCCAAAGGGGAGCTAGTTGTCGATAACTTGGTGATGTCATGAAATTAACATTAATAGTTATGGACCTATATAATTAAGTGGAAAAAATGGGGTAATTACTTAACATTAATCCCTAGCTTCCAAAAAAAAGCAAAAAAAAGGGAATTTTGTATGCTCACTTGGTGATTGGGTAAAGAATTGGTAAATAACCATTTAAAAAAGATGGTGGGCGTAAAGATTATCATATGACATTGGATTAGCATCTGTCCCTTAAATTCCATAAAATAAGATTGAACGAAAAGATCGATGGACTCTTCATGTTGCATAGTGACCCTTCATTTTATGAGGGATGCATCTCTATAAATACCCCTGACACTTTATAAGTGGTGCACCAAAAAAAAGTTTGTGCACAAGGGTGAAGTTGAGTGAAAGTGTGCCAAGTGATAAGGTAAGTGACATGTGTACCTTCCTTCTCTGTATCAAGCTCTCCTTATGTAGTGACGTGCTACCTTAAAAGTTAGCATAGTAGAAGATGCAGTAATAAGGGGCAGCACAATGCTCAGAGCTGTTGACTGTGGTAGACTAGAAGGGCACGTGAAAGTCGATTTGAAAGGTTATCTAAACCTTCACACAAAAAAATACCGAGTGTGTATTAATGCAAGGCTATTAGAAGCATGGCAGAGCATATCTACACTATGGTGGCCAAGGGCATTTACATAGTGGTGGCATGGTCGTGATGACAAATTGTAATGCTGAGTGACTATTAGCACAAATGGAGGTTGCACCAAGGTCATCTACACGTGGAGGCTGCACCGAACCTTGTGCTATAATACAAGCCTTTTTATATGGCTTATAACTATTAGTTATCCTCCTTCTATGCGACGAGCCATGAGAGCTATGCACAGTGTACAGTGGCTGGCCATTAATGGCCTGTGCGACGGGCAGTGCATGGCATAAGGTATACATGGATTACTACGACTACCACTATGCAGTCCAACACGTGGCATGAGAATCCGGAATCCTTAGTTCGTGGTCCCTAGGGTCCTATTAGTAATTTAATATATAACATCCAATTTCATAATATTACAAATGATATTAATCTATTAAATGTAATAAGTGATTAACACCTTATTTGAAAAATTGTATGTGTCCGGTTGGGAGATTCACTTGTGCTCACTTGGAGAAACTCACATATGAAGGTAATGTATATATATTTGTAATAGAAGAGATATTATATTGTATTTGAATTGAACCATAAATTATATGCAAATTATACACATTAGGATTATCTAAATGCACTAGTGTGTGTGAAACACCAACATTCATTTAACAAAGCGTGATGTTTCAAACCTGTTTTAAATGACCATAGTGTAGATAAATGATTATTAAGAAAGAGTGGGATATGGGAAAGGAGACTTGCTATCCCATGCCTATTTTAACAGGTACATTACCACGTCTTTAATCACACAATTATATTGGGAGGGGACAAGACGGTGGGATGATTTCTATCTCTCAAGGTGTAGTTGGCTTACATGAAAAACTAAACTTGGTTGTTTGAATTAATGTAAGTTACATCATACCAATGAATGTTAATTCCAAAAAAACATTTGTGTTATATTTCATTGCTAGCAATCATGATGTGGAGAAACGGGATTAAAATCCTACAAAGGCATAGGATTATGTCATGATGTTAAACTGGAAAATGGAAATGTGATGTTTACAATACACATTGTAGGGGCCAGCAATCCCCAGATTGAGGAGGCACTTATTAGGAGATGAGAAACACCTCGTGAGAAAGGATACATGTCCAAGAGCTAAGAGAGTTGTTGCCATTCACCCATGTAAATGTAGATCTCATGGTGGATGATAGTATATCATGTCAAGATTCTCAAGTTGTGAGTCAAGAGTCTGACATTGTGATGGATGACAAGATAACATGAATGCAACTCTAGCATTTCCAATGGCATGTGCTATATTTGGGATCATGGATTTGTTGAGCTGCCAAATATATCAATTGGGTTAATTTGAAATGCTTTGATATATGTTAAAGATAAGTGATGTACAAAATTTGGATCACAGATAGGTTGAATCAATAGTTGTGGAGAAAATATTTCATACTATGATTTCAAATGCTTTCAAAGTTCTTTAATTGTTTTTATGTTTTTATTTTTGGATGGCACTAATGATGCCTCAAGAGAAACATGGATGATCTAGACCAAGTACGCAATTGGGTTAATGCAACCAAAACTCCAATAAATGGAATTGTAAAATCTCTGGTAGAGAGTTCATGGGTTCAAGGACTAGAATTTGTATGCACTTCTTAGGAGATCTAAAAAGGCAAATTCAAAAGTGTAATTAATGATCTCATATCTGATGAGGTCCATTGAGTATTGAGGGGAGTACAAAAAATGGTAAATGGCATGCTGGAGGATATTATAGCCCATGGAGAATCCTAGAGTGAGGCATCAATTTCCTTTGGTGTGTTCATTGATTTGGGTGCTTCATCATAGGATTCCCTTGATTGCACTCTCGTGGGTTCAACTATATAGATGTTGAGTTGCATGATGCGTTTGCAAAACATGGACAATGTACCAATGTATCCCATCCAACTACAAGAGTCCATCAATAGCTCTTAAAATCATATTTCAAGACACAATATATTGAAAAGTGCAACAAGATGTCTTCGAGACCATATGTCACATTGGATATCCTCTAAAAATGGCTCAAATACCCTATTGGAAAAAAGAAATGGATTATTTCACAAGAGCAAGGGTGGGGATTAATATGACAAGATGAAGGAAGAGACGCTTCAAGTTGGCATGGACAAGATAACTTGCACCATTGTGAGTGATGGATGGAGAATTGTGTCAAAAGAGTCTTCTAATTTAGACAATGATAATCACCATCAAGCATGAGACTTTCCATCATTCCAGTGATGAGTGGCCATGCAAAGATAAGAGACTACATTTCTAAATAGTTGGGTCAAGTAATTGAGGAGTTTAGACAAGAAAATGTGATTCAAGTCATCATAGACAATGCAAATAATAGTAAGAAATCAAAAAGATGATAAATACAAAATACCCCACTATTTTGACATTGCCATACTCTTGCCATTATACTATGAGTATTAGTATAAAAACACAGAGTCCTAGTTCTTAAAGATAGTTGTTGATGAGGGTCCAAAGCTGGTTCATGAATTTCTTCATCATGAAAGAAAAATGGGAATATTTAGAAACCACCAAGATGCAAACAATAAACTAAAGTTTTTAAATACCGACAAGACACATTTCAAGACAAACTATGTCATGTTGTAGCATTGCTAAAGTTGCAAAATGTACTTGCCAAAACATTGTACAATGCAAAGGAAACAATGTGCAAATATAGGCGAGAGTCATTACACATTGAACAAACACCAACTACTAAAGAAACTTGTGCAAAGAAAATCCTACCAAGCTCACAATATAGCTCATTATTGGCCATTTGTTGGATCTTGCCTAGTGGGAATATCATCTTACAATCTTGGCACATGATGTTGACGCAATTCTTTGAGGACAATGAAGTTATGATTTGAAGTCAAAGAGATTTCTACCTTTCAAAACAAAGAAGGTTTGTTTGCATATGTCAAAATACAATGGTTGGAAAAAAACCTGCCTACATGGGAAATTAGTGGAGCACCGACACCTCACTTATAGGCACTAGCTATGAACGTTCTCTAGAAAATACTTGAGTTAACATCATTGGAGCAATTTTAAGTTTGTGCACTCAATGACCAGGAATCACTTTAGATAGATATGATAAAAATTTTGATATATGTGTATGCAAATGGAAGAATATTGGATGAGTTGAAGGGGGAGTGCACAGATGGTGATACGGCTAAGTGGGCCAATCTTCCTAGACCCTTACACAATGCTCTTATACTAAAGCAAGATTAGCCCCAATAGAATCTAGTGATGGTGATTCGCGACTCAGGAATTGGTTTGAAGATTGCTACAATGTTAACATTGGCAATGTATAATTTCACATTTACACAATGCTCTTATACTAAAGCAAGATTAGCCCCAATAGAATCTAGTGATGGTGATTCGCGACTCAGGAATTGGTTTGAAGATTGCTACAATGTTAACATTGGCAATGTATAATTTCACATTTAAACATCATTGGGTTGCAATGTGAATGTGCATCATTTTTCTATGTTTACATGTTTAATCTTTTGAAATTGTCTTCAATTTTATTATTACTAATTTGCATATTTAAACATCACTAATTCTAATAAATAACACAAATGTGCAAATATCACAATGTCTGGGCCACTTTATTATGAGGCCCTAAAAACATGCCACGTGCATTAGTGTCTTAATACATTTTCAAATATGTATGTCATAAATATTATAAAGTACATATTTTCCCTTTTACATATCTCAAAGTTCATCAAAATAATAATCTTGAAAGTTTACCCATCCAAAAAATAAAAAAATATCTTGAAAGTACATCACATGTCTATAGAATCAAGCATATCTTAGTGTGACAAAGGTCCACAAAAACAACTGCATCGTGCACAATTGTGAAACAATACACAAAAGATACCACACAACAAGATGATAATGACAGTGGTGGCGACTAGGACATAGAGGAGAATTGCAAGCATTGCGCTTCAATCTAAGAATATACTAGTTTATAGAACTTAATGATGACAATAAAAAATGGCATGAATTAAAACTTTTATATTTAAATTAAAATTTTGCACTTTTAAATTGAATAAAAATCTAAAAGAGCATCCACCAAAATACTTAATTATATGGGTACATCAATCTTCAAATATGTGGACCTCATGGAGCCCAATGTCAAAACATATAGCACTAACAAAATACATATTTAGGGACTTCACAACACAAGGTGCATAGAATATGCTGCTCTATGCCAAGAGTGTGATATAGCTCATGTGCTGTAGGTGCATTACAAGCTACAAATGAACTTCAGACTTTAAAAGAAGTATTTGCAAGATAAACTAAGGGAAAATGATGACATGCCAAAGCATCATATTTGGTGGTTGTATCAAAATGATCTTGGCATGTAGGACACAATGGCCCATCGTGCACAAATGTAATAGTCAAAGGAACATAAATGGATTTCACATAGTAAGACCCATGAACTCTTGGTCATTAACTATATCTAGGGATGTAGAGAAGTACAACAATTTGTAGGCATGTTATTATGTGGCAGGGCCATGTGTTCGTTTATCCCTTATGATGTTGCTGACTTCTTAAATTACAACAGTTTGCATACAATGCTTTTGGCCCATTTTTGGAGAGATAAAACCCCAAATAATGCCAAGAAGAAACTGAGAGAGTTAAGAAAAAACAAACTATTGATGGAAGAATATGCACATAAATTCCAAGACCTTAATGCATGGTTGCATACAACAAGATACTGATAATCAAGACACTAGTAAAGCATTTCTATAAGATGCTGGTAGAGTATTTCTATAAAAAGGGTTTTATAACTACAGAAGAGAAGGCAGGTATTATAAACTTTTTTCTATTACAGTATAGCACTTTCTTGATTCCGTATGGCTTGTGCTTCCTTGGGTGGAAAGCTTCCATAATGAACCACATGCGAAGTAGTCCTTCTCTAGGCTCTTTTGACAAGCAAACTCATCCTTTTCATCCTGGGTTAATGGAGCTCATTGTCTCTTTCTTTGCTCCCTCTTCGCCCCGTTCTCGACGATCCATTCTTTGTTGGTGCTAATGACTTCCTCCACAGAATTGATGACTTCAAAAAAATCCATGGAGCTTTAAGCTACAAGAATATGGACCACAGGATTCAAGAGATAGTGAGGGAGTAAGGCAAGATGGAAGAATATTTTCAAAGTAAGGCTATGAGATGAGTGCAAGAATGATAATAAGAGTAGACTCAAGATCCAAAGTAAGGCTATGGGCAAGATGGAAGGAGTAAGCTTGAGGAGAAGAGGAAGGTAATGAGAGCAAAGTGGAAGAAGTGTTTGGCTGTAAGGTTGCGGGCAAGATGGAAGGAGTAACCTTGAGGAGAGGAGGAACGTAATGAGAGAAAAGTGGAAGAAGTGTTTTGCTGTAAGGCTGCTGGCAAGATGAAAGGAGTAAGCTTGAGGAGAGGAGGAAGGTAATGAGAGAAAAGTGGAAGAAGTGTTTGGCTATAAAGCTACAGGCAAGATGTAGAATATGAATGACTAGAGAGGGATTGAGGAAAGTGAGATATAACCGTACTGTAGCAATAAATAAACAAATGTTAGAAGCAGATTGAATCAAATGATTAAAGTATCAAGCCAAGAGAAGTTCATATCAAACTTGAGGATGGCCACCATGACTTTGTCATTAGCCTCTTTCAAAGGGTCAGAGAGGATTGTAACTTCCTCGCTACCAAATGTCAAAACATGAGGTTGCTTGCTAATGATAACCATGACCTCAAAAGAGCTCCCCATTTCATCCAATACAGCAGTTACATTAGGACAACTTATGGGTGTAGCAACCAATGTTTCCTCTAGATGCTCCACCACATTATCAATAAATGCCTTAATGGTAGATGACATAAATGCATGCAGATTCAAGTCTGTACATGTCGACAATGAGGTCTCACCACTGCTCAAATTAAAAATTTGAGCAAGGAGCAAAAAGCAGTTATATCCGACTCTCCACCCACAACTGTGGCCATCATTCTACTTCACTGTCGGGCATGTTACATACTCTATTTGATCTTCTAAGTCACCTTACAATTGCATAAGTGCATCTATAGCACCTACCAACTTCCAAGCCGATCTACACATCAAAATACATAACATAAATGAATGTGCGCATTGCATAGGATGCATCTCATTGAAGTAATTATGACATAGGTAGGTTATACTTACTTTGACACACTGCCATGGATAGATGCTATTGAATTGACAAAGAAGCATTGCTTACCTAAGATGTCCACAGTCACCAAGCTCCAGTGCGAGCTGCATTAGCAATTAAGAATAATTATTATTTCACATAATCCTCCACAATGTAAGATACAAGATAAGGAAGGATTGATACTCACTCCTCATGATATGCAGTAAAGATAACTCGTGCCTTAGTCAAATCAACAGGTTGCAACCACTTAAAAACATCATTTATGATCTTTTGCTTGTTATTGCTAAGTACATTAGAAACAAGAGGATCGACCATATATGCACGTCTTTGTATATATAGGGGAAGCTATTCTAAAATCATACTGCAATAAAAAGAAAATAATATTAGTTCATTTGATCCAATGGAAATACAAAAGCATAAAGTCAAGAAAAAGTTTGTGTCAAACCTGAGGATGGCTATTATGACATTGTAATTAACCTCTTTCTTAGAGTTTAAGAGGATTGAAATGTCCTCTTCATCGAATAGAAGAGTAAGAGGTTGTTATCGAACTTGAAACTTAACTTGAAATGACTTCCCCATCAGCTGCAAGGTATGATTATTTTCTAGACTCATCCGATGGATAGCCACAACAGCTTTGCTTTCTTGAGATGAGCTTCCTATATTCTCTACTCCAGCTATGTCCTCCTCATCCATGTCCCCCTATAAAAGAATAAAATAATTATCAGATTCAAAAATTTTAATTAATTATAATTAAAAAAAGGCTTTTAAATAAATAATGCAAATTAAGGATAAGTTTTCATACTTCTAGATATCTTCGTGGTCTTTTTATGTAACCTTCTGAGGCAAGGTCAATGTCATATCCATCTCCTTCACCTTCCTCACTATCGCTGGTGTCCTCGCTATCATATCCAGAGCTTTTAGCATTTTCATCCTCTTTCTTGCTCTCATCATACATCGCCATCTCTATGTCAGCATCCTCTTCATGTGAGATCGGACCTTTCTTATCATACTTCATTGTGAGAGAAGCCACGGTATCAAGGTATTCCAAGCAAGTAGGGAGCCTCTCAATAATATTTACAGGATGTCCTTTTCTAATAAGAGCTTCAAAAAAATGTCCCATTTGACACCATGTGACTTCCCATCTGGGCGGCAACAAAAATTCCATCATACTAATTAAAAGATCAGCACTTTTTGTTGGCCTTTCATAGTGATTGGCATAACAATGGAGGGGACTTGGAGCTTCCAGCATTAATTGCAATCTCTTTGCATTCCCTCTTATGTTGTTCAGTAAGGAGTGATCATTGTAAAGGCTCTTCATGCACAGGAAAAAGGTTTCAAGACTTTGTATCTTGAGATCACATTTTCTCTTATCTCTCTTTCTTGAGTATATACCATTGTAAATCTTAAGCTCATTGCCATATTGCTTTTCTAGGGTAGCAAACATTTTTTCCTTGTCTTCTTTATCAACAAATATGACAATGTTACATAGTCCCACTCTACCAATGTTGGTATGTAATATTCTATGAAGGAGTTGATGAATATCATTCGGTGATATTTCATAGACAAAGAAAAGCTCCAAGCAGTGTCGTTGGACAAGAAATCATTCAATGAAACTCCCAACACTCTTTCCAGACTCTGAAATGATCTCATGTATGAAAAAAAAGCCCTTGTTCAAAGTTTTTTCTTTTTTAAGAGTGTGTTCATTGATGATTTTTTATGCATATGCATGCACTTTCTGGAATGTCATTCACCATAGAAGGACTAATTTCAGATCCATCCTCTCTACCTTCACCCATTTGTGCACCCGAGCCTTCTGTTTAGTCGATGATAAAGCTGATGCCATGTGCCTCACAATACTATGATCAATTTTACATTGGCTAGACCTGTTGGATGATGCAATCTTCCATGCAATGATCTTTATTTTTTTTGCCAAAAAACCATTCTTTGGACATTAATTTCCCTATAGCAAGACTTGCGTATTTGTCTGGCAAGTTTCTTATAGGTCTCCACATCCAAGCCATCATCTCTTTTTTCTCATTCTTCTTTACCTTGTCTTTAATCATTGATGGAGCCTCATATGTGACATCTCCCTTCTCACATGCAAGATACACTTCTTGTATTTGATGAAAACTTCATCACTGTGGAAAAGTATGCTTGTGTATTCTTGATACCTATCCCTTACTGTCTTAAAGCTTGTCATCGCCTCTATTCTTTCTTGGTTTTCCCTTGGTACAATGGCACTCAAGCATGTGTAGAAGTCAATAAGATTATCTGCTTCCACTTTGGTAGCATTTCTTTGGAGAGTGATCACATGAGAATTAAAAGTTCTCCATATGGTCCTAGCTTTGAGCAACATCTCTTAAGTGGAGGTGATCTTTCATAGTGCATGAATGTCATGATTAAGTCTTTCTAACTCAATCAAATATTTTTTCTTGTTCTTGAAGATAGAAATGCATGCAAAATAGTAGTGGAATTGAGGCACATTTGCGAAGGTGTCATAAGTAATTTCTCCTTTGTTGTATGCCTCTCTAAAATGCTCATTACAAGCATAGGCATAGTGCTGACCATCTATTGACTCAAATGTGCAATGAGCTAAGAAATTTCTCTTGGCATCCTTTATATGTCGTTGTGGATCATTCACTGAACTTTGTCCTTCTTGAAGTGAGAGAGCTTGTTTTTCGAGGAACTTAGTGAATTGCATCTCAAAATCTTGAGGCTGAAAGAAATGGATGAATTGACTAGAATCTCCTTTGACCGATTACCAAAGAGTTACCAAATTAGAAACAACTGGTTTTTTCCCATCAAGCAAAGCTTGAAAAATCTTTTCAGCATAGTCTGTATCTAAGGTTTTGCTATTGGTGAAGATGCCTACTTTGACCCCCGTTGAAGCATGTACAACTCTAGTCTTCTGGCCCCATATATATCATGGATCCTCATCTGTCACTGTCTCATTAAAGCGAAGTTTTAGGTTCTTCATTGATAACATTTCTGCTTCTGACTCTGACTCCATTTCAAGACCCTCTGCATCCTCTTCATGTTCTTCCTCTTCTCTTCTTTGCCCTTTCTTTGAAGATGAACAACCTCATTTTCGAGTACTTGTAGCTATCATAGGACTTGGAACTATAGCTCGTGAAGTACTCGCCTTTTGCATTTGACATTGGGGTTTATTTTTTAGCGGCTCTATGTGAACTGCTCTAGATCACCCTACTTCTTCTATTGCCTCCACGTCAAGTATGCTCAAGGGCTGCACTTGTTCTGTTATCCCATCAACTTCATGCATTACACCATCTAAGTGAGTAATACCATGAATGAGAGATGCATGTGCATGTCCTTTCTCATCTCATGCATGTCGTGTCTCAGCCAATTCAATTCATGTCTCAGATGTAGATCCCTTGTAAGAATCCACATGTACAAGACCCTCATCTAATGCTACAATGTGTTCTATCTCATCCACTCCAGTTTCTCTCTCATTTGTATTACCCTAAACCAGGTCTACATGGCATGTCTCATCACTTCCTTTCTCATGTGTGGATTCTTGCATCTTATGTCCCTCCAATGGAGTTGAACCTTGTTCAATGACACCCTGAAAGTATTCAAGGATTATCTTTGACTACATTTTTCTTGCTTCCTCAATGGGAAATTCCTCCCACACATGTTGGAGGATTTCCAATGCAGGAACCAATTCACGAAATCTAGGTGCTTTTGGAGGCGGCATCACAAAGTCCATTGCATCTTTCATTGAAAGATGAAACAACCTGTTACTCATTCTTGACTTTGTGTAAATCATCGCTGTATTGCGATCTTTTTCAAATTTTATTCCTAGTAAGGTGCCCCCTTGAATCAAATTTCTCTTTGAGAAAGATACATATGATGCCTGCTCATCTTTCTCCAACTCTCTCTTTGTCATCACTAGAATGAGATTTTTTTTGCTCATCAGTACCAAGGACCATGCTTTCTTTGTGGTGTCAATAACGGTCCAGTTTGTGAAGTCCTTCGGGGCATAAATTCTTCCATTGTATTTCAGTGTCATATCATTGACAAATGTTGTAGCCTCAAGATCCATCCTATATTAAAGCATAACAAAAATTTTAGGTACAAATAATATAATACTTCTGCATGAAAACTAAAATTACTTTGATAAATCAAAAGTACAATGAGTCCCATTGATATACCTCAAGCTTTCATTCTCCCCAATGATAAGTGTCAATTTCATGTTTGGGAGTAGCCTAAAAGGCTTTACAGGGCTTAGATACATGCATAAATGTGAGAAAAAAGAAAGAATTTACAATGAGCTCATGGATAGTGTAAAATGAAATAAAGTATAATCGGATACAAATCTTAAGTCTGTCTGATACAAGTGCAATATGCTCTGTCAACTCCCACAATTGGTACAAATATAATATGCTCTGTCCACTTCCACAACTGATACAATTGTAATCTATCCTATCCACTGATACAACTTCCAATCACCTTGAAAGTTTTAAAACCTTGATTATTGCTTAAATGGTAGAGTTGTTGTGAATGTGAAACCGCATGTGAACAAATGGACTAACTTCGATTAGGAACTAGTTGGGAAATTTTGAGCATGGCTTTGATTAGCTTTTTTGGAGTTCTCTCCTCTAAGGATAAACTAATCTATGATAATCTAGACTACACCAACCGTCGAAGCGAATAAAAGCAAGAAATAATTTCTTTTCCATTGTTCTTTTTAATATACTTAGGTTGCAAGTTTAAAAAAGACAATTACTATTGAGACTCTCTCTCTCTCTCTCTCTCTCTCTCTAGTTGCCATGACAGTGGCACTCTCTCTCTACACCTCTCTCTCTCTCTCCCCTCCCTCTCCTTTGCTCTCTATGTCTCTCTCCCTACCCCCCCCCCTCTCTCTCTCTCTCTCTCTGTGCCACGGTAGCGGCACTCTCTCCCTACCTCTCTCTCTCTCTCTCTCTCTCTCTCTCTCTCGCGTTGTTACCGTAGCAGTGGCACTCTCTCCCTACACCTCTCCCTCTCCCCTCCCTCTTCTTTGCTCTCTCTCTCTCTCTCTCTCTCTCAGTGGCACTCTCACTAAACCTCCCCTTTGTGTGCTCTCTCTCTCTCTCTCTCCCCCCTCTCTCTCTCTACTGTGGTAGTGGCACTCTCTCCCTACCTGTCTCTCTCTCTCTCTGCAGCATCTCTCCCTTCACCTCTCTCTCTCTCTCTCTCTCTTTGCCGTGGTAGTGGCACTCTCTCCCTACCTCTCTCTCTCTCTCTCTCACTCTCGCTGCCGTGTCTCTCCCTTCATCTCTCTCTCTCTCTCTATGTCTCCCCTCCCTCACTCTCCCCTCCATCTTTCTCTCTCTAAGCTCTCTCTCTATAATAAAATTTCAAAGAAGAAAATTTAAAACAAATACCTGGAAGAAAGTTGAGATAATTGAAACGTATTCTTGTGCTTGCTTTTGCTCTTGCTCCTCCTTTTGCTTCTCCTCTTGCTCTTCCTTGTTGAAATGGGAGAAACAATGAGAGGAGGAGAGTATATATAAGAAAAGCTAGGGTTTTAAGTGCTTCTCTCTTATTGGTCTCTACATTTCATTGTCTCCTCTCCCATTGACCCCTCCATCACATTATCTCCTCTCCCATTTGCCCCTCCATCCAAGTACCTACTCTTTCATTAGTGTCTCCTATCCTCCCCTCTCCCACCGCTCGCTCTCCCACCCACTCCCACTCCCACCCTCCCACTCCCACTCCCACTCGCACCCTCCCACTCCCCACTCCCACCTCCCCCTCTCCCACTCCCTCTCCTACTCCCACGCCCACCTCCCCCTCTCCCACTCCCACTCCCACTTCCACACTCCCACTCTCCCTTTCTCCCACTCCCACCCTCCCACTCCCATCCCCACCCCCACCTCCCCCACTCCCACTCCCTCTCCCACTCCCTCTCCCACTCCCACTCCCACACCCACCTCCCCCTCTCCCACTCCCACTCCCACTTCCACATTCCCACTCTTCCTTTCTCCCACTCCCACCCTCCCACCTCCCACCTCCCACTCCCATTCCCACATTCCTACTATCAATTCCACTCTTACTTATCAATCCTAATGAAAACTATTACTTAAATGAACGATATTACTTTTAAATCAATCATAGGGTTTAAGGTTTAGGGTTTGGGGGTTTGGGTTTAGGGTTTAGGGGTTAGGGTTTAGGGTTTAGGAGTTAGGGTTAAGGGTTTAAGGATTAGGGGTTAGTTTTTACGGGTTAGGGTTTAGGGTTTAGAGGGTCAAGATTAGTGTTTACGGTTTAGGGATTAGGGTTTAGGAGTTAGGGTTTGGGGTTTAGAAGGCCAAGATTAGGGTTTAAGATTTAGAGATTAGGGATTCGGATTTCAGATTTAGGAATTAGGGGTTAGGGTTTAGGGTTTAGAGGGCTAAGATTAGGGTTTAAGGTTTAGGGGTTAGGATTTAGGGTTTAGGGGCTAGGGGGACAAGATTAGGGTTTAAGGTTTAGGGCTAGGGTTTACGGTTAAGAGGTTTAGGATTAGCATCTAGGGTTTAGGCATTAGGGGTTAGGGTTTTGGGTTTTGGGATTAGGGATTAGAGGTTAGGGTTTACGGATTAGGATTTAGGGATTTAGGATTTAGGTTTAGGGATTAGGCTTTAGGGATTAGGATTGAGGGTTTAGGGTTTAAGGGTTAGGGTTTAGGAATTAGGGTTGGGGTATAGAATTTAGGGTTTTAAGGGCTAGGATAAGGATTTAGGGTTTAGGAGTTAGGCGTTAGGGTTTAAGATTTAGGGTTTTGGATTTAGGATTTAGGGTTTAGGGTTTAGGGTTTAGCATTTAGGATTTAGGGTTTAGGTTTAGGGATTAGGGGTTAAGGGTTAAGGGGTTAGGATTTAGGGTTTAGGGTTTATGGTTCGATGGCAAAATTAGGGTTTAGGGATTAGGGGTTAGGGGTTAGGGGTTAGGGTTTAGGATTTAGGGTTTAGGGTTTAAGATTTAGGGTTTAAGGTCTAGGTATTAAGGGTTAATTTTTAAGGGGTTAGGGTTTATGGTTTCAAGGGCCGAAATTAGGGTTTAGGATTTAGGGATTAGGGGTCAGAATTTAGGGTTTAGGGTTTAGGGAGGTAAGATTAGGGTTTAGGGTTTAAAGAGCAAGGATTAGAGTTTAGAGTGTTTTGGTTAAGAATTTAGGATTTAAGGTTTATTTTAGGGGGTAGGGTTTAGAGGATTAAACAAGATCTAGATTTCTAAATAATTAATAAAGTAGATTATTGAGAAGAGACTAATGTTCTTTATAATGCTTGTTACAGCTTGTTTGTAAAGGAAACTCACAAAGGAGATGGCTACAAATTTTATTTTGGGGATGGAGGTGATTCTATGTTGCAAAAGAAAAGTAGTTGCATTTGCTACAATCCATAAAAGTGATCTAAATTCTATTTGTCACTTTTAAAGACTTGGCGAAGATAAGGTGGCAATTATCGTATCAAAGATTCTTAGTGCACATGTTGAGCTAAAGCATAAGTGTGGGGATATGGAAATCCTTGGAGATGTTATGATACTTCCAACAAAGCATTTGTTGTATGGGATAGAGATGAGACTTATCCAACACACGTCATCAGGAATACAAAGTGCATATCTTTGGATTTTAGAGTGGGAAATATTTTACAAAATGTTATCACTTGCAAATAAGAACGTAGCAGAAGGTCAAGGCTTGGGATTTGAACAAGTGGAACACTGGACATTTGATTAGATGACAATTCAAAAAGTTATTGATGATGGTATGGATGATAACTCAATCTCATTGGATAGTCCCTACTATGAGGAGGTAAGGATTTGAGATGGAGCATGTAAATTTTAAAGATTGAACAGACTCGGCATGTGGTTTTTAATGATAAACATAATGTATACTACAACATCAAAGAATTGAAAGAATATGCCAATGTGCCAAGCTCTATTTCTTAAGAGATGGATGATTCCAAAGCACCAACTATAGCACTAACATCTTATCAGGAGTCGATGAGTTCATTGGTACTGAGAAAAAAAAAAGCCTAGGACCGTGTTTTTTTATGGTTGTCCATGACACTAAGGCAAAAACGGTGTTTTATGCTTGATCGACAATGCAACACATATCCGATGGTCACAATACTTTGTACACACCTCAAACTAGGCATTATTGACTTACATGCAAAGTGTCATGCCCATCCCATAAGTACTTATTCGAATAACACATCTAGGACTGCATTTTTTGATGGTTGTGCATGACACTAAGGCCAAAATGGTGTTTAATGCTTGATCGACAATGCAAAGCATATCAAATGGGCACAATACTTTGCACACACCTCCACCCAGGTTGTATTAATCTTATCACTTTGATAGTTAAATACTGAATAGTCCTTTGTTGATCTCATCCCTGCTTTTGATACATTCATAGAACCTTGTAACATTAAGTATTTCATAGTCAAAGTCAAATACCGAATAGTCCTTTGTTGATATCATTCCTACTTTTGATAAAATCGTAGAACCACTTGTCACAGTGGCGATAGAGTGTCCAGAATGATCTTCAAACTCATCTATTCCTAGAAGAACATCACTCATTGATGCACTTTCTATGGATTTCATAACTCCATAGTCTTGAAACTCCTCTGCTCTTGAGAGAACATCATTCATTATATCATTGTGCACGATTTCCATAATTCCATAGTTACTTGGTTTGACTCCAAGAACTTTACCAGTATCCATGAAGCCATCCGTGCTTGATAAGATATCACTTTTGACATATTTTCCCAAGTTCTCAATGTGCATGAACTCATCCACCCCGGATAAGGCATCACTTGTGAAATCTGGACAAAATGGTTGACTTTGGTCTTCATTCTTGTTTGCACCAAGTTGAATACAAGCTCCCTCTTCTCTTCTAAGAGAGTGTCTTGGTTGTTCTCTTGTTTCCTCATAGTGCCTTTGTGGTTGTCACTCTATCCCCCTTCACTCCCTTCTCCTTCTTCCCTTCCTCCTCCTCCCTTCTCCCTCCTTCTCCCTCTCCCCTCCCCTCTTCCTCTTCCCTCTTCCTCACATGAAGCCACATTGCAACAACCTGGAGGCCGTTTGAGTGACACTTACGGATGACTCGTGCTATGCATTGCTCCCACAAGGAGTAGCTAGCAGTGGAGACTCCGTCGGCATAGCTTAAACTACCCCACAACATGTGAGCCACCGCCGAGACCCACTACATGGATGTTACAACTTGATTGCTATCATGTAGATGCAAGGAGCCAATCCTTATGTTTGCAAAAAACTTAAATCCATGCACTAACACTCCACATGTGTCTTTAAAAAGTATTTTCCTGTAGCTTAGGTGGAGTGTTAATGAATCGAGGTAATGTTGGTGTATTTTGATCCATACCATCTACAATAATGCATATGTACTCATTTGGATGAGAAATAGCTTGCTCCTTCCAAAATGCATATTTTATTCTAGAATGTTGAACAAGTCCATGACGAAATTCTCTCTTTTTTTTGTATGCTTCTTTTTGTCCAAGAGATGTTGCACTCTCAAGTGCTCGCTTTAGATCATCAAAGTCATTGTACTTTGACATTTTTTGCCTCTTTGGGATTTTAACATGTCCAAAGCTTTTTTTCCAAAGAGTATACAAAGTATGAAAAGATGCCAGTGCATTCCCTCTTTGCCTCTGTGTTTCTCCAATAGAATCAAATACTTCTTTTTTTGTCAAAACTATCGAAAGATGCATTTCTGATAGATGGGGTTGCGGTAAAGCATTTTCATGAATGTAGTCTTTCAAAATTGCTATTGTTGCAACCGTTGAGGCTCTTGTTTTGGGCCTTCCTGTGTTTCCATGAATGTTAAATTTTACTCCATACTTTGCTTTATTAGCCAAATTCCAATATGTGCCATGTGATAATCCTATAATAATGCAATATGCATTATTGCAAATACTTTTTCCATTTATAAGAAGCCTTATCTATTGTCCTGAACTTTGCCTTCTCTTATCATTTACAAGAAAGCAAGACAGTCTCGTAAGTTAGTATTCACTTCTTCTACTCCCTTTCCTTTGCTAGCATGTTCTCTATAGCCCTTGATGTCATGTAAGTTAATGGATCACATACATATATGCTTACAGCATGTAGATTGCATTGCTTTTAGCATAACATCTTCATTCATTACTCTTATTCTCTTTGGTTGTTTTTTGGCTCTGCTTGGACTCACTTTTGTTTCATGCATCTGTATGTCCGTTTTGGGACCTTTTGTACATCCTTATTTGGATTTGTGTAGTTCTCCTTGTAAGATTTATTTGTCACTTTGTTTTCATGGGATGTTGCATCTGATAAGTACTTGTTTGAATAACACACCTAGGACCATGTTTTTTTATGGTTCTGCATGACACTGAGGCACAAATGGTGTTTAATACTTGATATACCATGCAAACCATAACCAATGGGCACAATACTGTACATGCATCACAAATTAGGTGGAATTTAGTTTCATGCAAAGTGGCATGTCCATCCGATAAGTACTTGATCGGAAAACATACCTAGCAGTGTGTTTTTTTATGGATGTGCATGACACTAAGGCAAAAACAGTATTTAATGCTTGATCGACCATGAAAAGCATATCCGATGGGAACAATACTTTTCCTATGCCTCAACCTAGGTGGTATTGACTTGTGTGCAAAGAGGCACACCATCTGATAAGTACTTGGTCGGATAACACACCTAAAAGCTTGTTTTTTTACAGATGTACATATCACTAGGGGAAAGGAAAAACCGTGTATAATGTGTGATCGACCATGCAAAGCATATCCGATGGACAAAATATTTTGCAAACAACTCAACATAGTTGAACTTGACTTGCGTGCAAAGTGGTGTCCCCATCTGATAAGTACTTGTTTGAATAACACACCTAGGACCGTGTTTTTTTATGGTTGCGCATGACACTAAGGCAAAAATGGTGTTTTATGCTTGATCGACAATGCAAAGCATATCCAATGGGCACAATACTTTGCATGCATCTTAAACTAGGTGAAATTGACTTACATGCAAAGTGGCGTGCCCATCCTATTAGTACTTGTTCAAAGAACACATCTAGGACCGTGTTTTTTAACAGTTCTGCACGACACTAAGGCAAAAATGGTGTATAATGCATGATTGCCTATGCAAAGCATATCCGATGGGCACAATACTTTGCATATGACTAAACCTATGTGATGTTGAGTTTCATGCAAAGTGACGCACCCATACCATAAGTACTTGTTCAGATAATACACCTAGGAGCACATTTTTTGACGGTGGTGCATATCAGAAGGATGAAAATGGTGTATAATGCATGATTGACAATGAAAATCATATCCGATGGGCATAATAATTTGTGCGCACCTCAATCTAGGTGGTATTGATTTGTGTGCAAAGAGGTGCCTCCATAATATAAGCACTTATTCAAATAATAGCCCTAGGATTGTGTTTTTTCATGGTTGTGCATGACACTTTGCATGAACCTCAAAAGAGGTGGTATTTAGTTGCATGAAAAGTGGTACACCCATTCAATAAGAACTTGGTTGGATAACACACCTAAAAGTGTGTTTTTTATGGTTGTGCATGACACTGAGGCACAAATGGTATTTAATGCATGTTATACCATGCAAAGCATATCCGATGGGCATAATACTTTGCACGCACCTCAATCTAGGTGTTATTGAGTTGCATGAGAATTGGCATGTCCATCCGATAAGTACTTGATTGGATAACACACCTAGGAGCGTGTTTTTTTCCGGATGTTCTTGACACTAAGGTAAAAACGGTATTTAATGCTCGATCAACCATGAAAATCATATCTCATGGAAACAATACTTTTCCTATGCCTCAACCTAAGTGGTATTGACTTGTGTGCAAAGAGGCACACCCAACCGATAAGTACTTGGTCGGATAACACACCTAAGAGCATGTTTTTTTACGGATGTGTATATCAGTCAGGGAAGAACAGTGTATAATGCATGATCGACCATGAAAGGCATATCCAATGGGCACAATACTTTGTAGGCACCTCAACCTAGTTGAAATTGACTTGTGTGCAAAGTGAAGATCCCATCCGATAAGTACTTGTTTGAATAACACACCTAAGTCCGTGTTTTTTTATGGTTGTGCATCACACTAAGGCAAAAACGGTGTTTTATGATTGATCGACAATGCAAAGCATATCTGATGGGCACAATACTTTGCACACACCTTAAACTATGTGGAATTAACTTACATGCAAAGTGGCACGCCCATCCCATAAGTACTTGTTCAAACAACACACATCTAGGATCGTGTTTTTTTACAGTTATGCATGACACTAAGGCAAAAATAGTGTACAATGCATGATTGCCTATGCAAATCATATCTGATGGGCACAATACTTTGCATATGCCTAAACCTATGTGTTGTTGAGTTTCATGCAAAGTGACGTGCCCATATCATAAGTACTTGTTCGGATAACATACCTGGGAGCGTGTTTTTTGACAGTAGTGCATATCACAAGGATGAAAATGGTGTATAATGCATGATTGACAATGCAAATCATATCCTATGGGCACAATACTTTGCGTGCACCTCAACCTAGGTGGTATTTATTTGTGCGCAAACAGGTGCATACTTTGTGTGCACCTCAAGTGGTATTCATTTGTGTGCAAAGAGGTGCCCCCATACGATAAGCACTTGTGTGAATAACACACCTAGGACCGTGTTTTTTGATGGTTGTGCATGACACTAAGGCAAAAACGGTATTTAATGCTCCCTCGACCATGAAAAGCATATCCAATGGGCACAATACTTTGTATGCACCGCAAAAGCGGTGGTATTGAGTTGCATGCAAAGTGGTACACCCATCCGATAAGCACTTGGTCAGATAACACACCTAAAAGCGTGTTTTTTAATGGTTGTGCATGACACTGAGGCACAAACGGTGTTTAATGCGTGATATACCATGCAAAGCATATATGATGGGCAGAATACTTTGCACGCACCTCAACCTAGGTGTTATTGAGTTGCATGCAAAGTGGCATGTCCATCCGATAATTCTCCCACCAATAAATAAAGTACTCATTAAAAATTATAATAAATGAGTAGATTATTAAATAGAGACTAATATTTAGGTAATTGTTGTAGCAAAAGAGAAGTAGTTGCATTTGCTACAATCTATGATAGTGATCCCAATTCAGTTTGCCACTTTCAAAGACTTGGCGAAGATAAGGTGGTAGTTACTGTATCGAAGATTCATAGCACAAATGTTGAGCTAAAGTATAAATGTGGAGATATGGAAACACTTGGAGATGTTATGCCCTACAATACATCCAACAAATGATTTATAGCATGGGACAGAGATGAGACTTATGCAACATACATTATCAAGAATACAAAGTGCACCACCTTGGATTTTACTATAGGGGACATTTTACAAATGAGGTCATTTGCAAATAAGAATGTAGCAGAAGGTGAAGTATTGGGATTTGAACAAATGGAGCAATGGTCATTTGCATAGATGAGGATTCTAAAAGTCATTGATGATGGTATGGTTGATAACATAACATCCTTATGTGATCCCTACTATGAGAGGTATGCAAGAATATGAGATGGAGCATGCAATTTCTAAACATGAGAAAGAGGCCCGTGGTTTTCAATGATAAAGATAAGGTATACTACAATATCAAAGGACCTAAAAATCATGACCATGTGCCAAGCTCTATCACTTCAAATGTGGATTATTTCAATGTACTCAATTATAGAAGTGACATCTTATCTAAAGTGGATGAGTTCATTCATTCCGAGAAATGAAAAGACTTTAGAAGCGAAGCCTTATCTGGGGTGGATGAATTCTTGCACAATGAGAAGGGCAAATGTTTTAATAGTGATGTCTTGTCAGGTGTGGATGAGTTCATGCATATTAACAACAATCAAACTTGTGGATTTGTGAAAGTCATGCAAGATGTCCCAATGAGTGATGTTCTCTCAGGAGTGGAAGAGTTTCAAGGTTCTCAATACTCTCGTAGAATATTGAATTCATTGAATGGCCCTAAGAGTATGTTAAAAACAAAGATGAGATTAATAGAGGATTATTAAATATTTAACTTTGATTGTGATATGGCCAAGGATGCAACGACCAATCATGGATTCTTGGTTACAAACAAGCGTGAGGAGAAGAAGTGCATAAATACAAGTAACAATGTGCATGAGGAACGAAAATGGTCATACAAATGCATGAAGAGAAATCGAATCCAAGCAGATCCACAAAAGCAACCAAAGAGGACGAGAGTAATGAAAGAGGAGAACATGTTAAATGCATTGGGATATCTATGTTGCAAGCGAAGATGTATGCACTTCATTGATCTTGCAGACATCAAGGAATGTAGAGGACACGTGTGGCAAAGAGGAGGAAGCAAAAGAAATGAATGCCTTCTCACAAGTCTCTCTTGCTTTCTTCAAAATGGCAATAAAAGGCTAAGTTCAAGACAAAAGATAAAACCTCTCGTAAATGGAAAAAAGATTTGCAATAAGGCATATCGCAATATTACTGGATTATGCCATGGTACATATTGGGATTTAGTCACCAAGGCAAAGGGCGGCAAAAAAATTTAGCATTCACAGTAATAGAGGAAGGTCCAAATCAAGAATCTCAACTGTTAGGGCAACAACAATTTTGCAAGACTTCATATAGGAAAATGGTTTACCTCAACCCCATATATCTACCAAACTCCCTAACGATGACACGATCATTGAAATGCACCTTCCAATGGGCTTGACAAAGCTGAAGTATTTGACTCTATTGCAGAAAATCAAAGGCAAAGAGGGGATGCTGTGGCTTCTTCTCATACTTTGTATACTCTTTGGAAGAAGAACTTTGGATATGTTAAAATCCCAAAGAGGCAAAAAAAGTCAAAATGCAATGTCTATGATGATTTAAAGCAAGCGATGGAGAGTGCAACATGTCCAAATTAAAGGAAATTATACAAAAAAAACCAAAAATCTCATCATGACCTTATTCAGACATTCCAGACAAAAATATGCATTTTGGAAGGAGCAAGCTATTTCGCATCCCAATGACTACATGTGTCTTATTGTAAATGGCATGGATCAGAATACAATAACATTGCCTCGTTTTGTTGCCACTCCACCTAATTACAAGGAAAGCACATTCTAAAGACACATTTGTGTGGAGTGTTGGTGCATCAAATTAAGTTTTTTTCAGATATATGGATTGATTCCTTGCATCTACATGATAGCAATCAAGTTATAACATCAATTATGAAGGCAATTCGCAATGTACATGCAGAAAAAGGTCGCCTACCACCGACTTTGAGAATACAAGCTAATAATTTCTGACGAGAAAATAATAATGTTCTCATATTTGGATTCTGCTCAATGCTAGTTGCTCATCGAATCTTCAATGAGGTTGAATGTGGATTTTTGTATGTTGGGCATACACATAAGGATATCGATCAGGTTTTTAGGACAGTCTTAAGAGAGCTTAAATGCAGGGATGTGGAGACAATAGATGACTTGGTAAGAAGATGTGGGAGGAAATTTGGTGGTCGTAAGGAAAGTATGTATGTGAGAGGCTCGAAAGAATGTATGATTGGAAGAGCTTCATTCTACCTTTCATATAAATGGGTGGTGCTGCATTGACAGGTCATACCAATCCTCACTACTTTCAATTTTTTTTAAAGGATGAAAAACTAGTAATGCAATGGCAACAGTATTCTCATGATACAAAATGGAAACCTGAAGAACCTTACAATCTCTTAACTTCAATTCCCAGCAAGGAAAGGTATTCAACATGGGCTCCCATATAAGAATTCAATGAGAGGTCTAACTATAAAATAGAAGGATTAAAAGCATTTATTACATACAAAGAGGAAATGCTTCGGAGATATCTTGATTCGAATCCTACTTGGAGAGAACACACTACCACTGTGATTAACAAGACACAAAAATTAATAAAGGACCTTGAGAGAATACGAGGCTCAAAGGATGTCAAGGAAGAATGTAATATATTTTGGCCAAATGTTCATAACGATTTGCGCCTAGCACCAGTCTTTGAAAATGAATTTGTATCATTACTCCCATGTCCATATTGTGGACTGAAGAAAAGAGAGTTTATGCCACAAGTAGATATAGAGGTCGATTGTTTTGTTGTGGTTCATCGGCCATGGGATGATGAATATGAGAATGTGAAGTTTTGGGTTGCAAAAGTAGTTGATGTGCAAAAAGATGATCAAGGGAGAGCTACAACATTTACAGTGGTATGGTATGAGCCAAAGGGTAGGAAGGAGAATATTGATAACAACACATTGTATACTAATTGTATAATGAAGGATTGGGTCCCAAATGATGAACCAATCTCACAAGTTTTGACAAAGACAATCATAGTGTCTTGGCATTCAAGGGCAAAGAAATCAAAGAAGTGCATGGGATATGAGCTAGAAGGAAAAATAAAAATACCACAGCAAAGTATTTTGCATATACACGAATTTTTAAGGATGCTCACCATGGAGGAAGTAGAAAGAGACAGTGCAAATGAAGAATGTCCATGATTAAAGCTTTGTATTGAAGTCCATTGAAGAATTTTATTTGGGTACTAGGCAAGAAGCCAATTGACAATTATAATCATATATTAGACTAGTAGGTGCAACTGTACTGAGTCATCACCTCCTATGTCAAATGAGAGTCAAATTATGCACTAGATGTCACCCAAGGGGCAAGGCTTGGCAAGACAATAGGGAGTTAGTGCAGATGGAACCGGGCAAGCAACTGTCACATTGAGCAATAGACAACAGGGAGTCAATACAGATGGCACGGATTCAGGCTCTTTAAGAGCAACAATTTTGTAAACATATGTTCAATCTATATCATTTTATACAAAGACTCCAGCTGAGAGCAATGTTTCTCAATGTAAACATATGATAGCTATAATTTCTATTATAATTCTTTGGTTCAATACAAAACTTGGGTCTTCTGGCATCATGTCATTTTCTATTTATTAAAAGTTTTAAATTTGTGCATATTGCGAGTGACAATGTTATTTACATGAAATATTTAAGTCTCCTTTCATGGATTTATAAATTTATCATGTTAAGGAAAAATGTTA
This sequence comes from Dipteris shenzhenensis, assembly GCF_047967505.1. NCBI lineage: Eukaryota > Viridiplantae > Streptophyta > Polypodiopsida > Gleicheniales > Dipteridaceae > Dipteris > Dipteris shenzhenensis. The sequence continues at coordinate 23,753,280 of NC_141622.1, read as the reverse complement.
AAAATTATGAAGTTAATAAATAACTTAGGAATAGCTAGAATTTTTAAAAAAGGATTATTTCAAAATCTTGCATGTTAGTGCAAAAGTATAGATTGAAAAAAAAACCTTTTATGTGAATATGATAGTGCCACAAAGTGAACTTTTGATTTGGGAAGGATATTTTCACAAAGTAAAATTTTGATTTGGGAAGGATATTTTCACAAAGTAAACTTTTCATTTGGGAAGGATTTTTGGGCTTCGTCCAAAAACAACAGAAAAAGTCCAAAATTAATGAAATAAGTGTTCATAATACTTAGCATCCCAGCTTGGGGAGTCACTCATAAATGTATAAGCATAGCACGTGAGTTCAACATGAAAAAATTTAATCCCCTTTTTACACATTTTTCACATATAGAAGGATATCACATAAAGGGTGTATTCACAATGTGAATATAAAGAAAGGGTGTTTTATTTGTGATAAATATACAGATAAGGGATTTTAAAAATAGTCTTTGAATGCACGTGATATATAGGGTTTATATATAGTGAACCCTCTGAGCATCCTAGTGTGGTACTTAGCTTTTGAGAGTGGTACCTAGCATATGATAGGCTTATAATAAATCATATGAAGTAGTAAATAGTTCTAAGTATTACTAAATAATCATAAATAGCACTAGTACTCAACTACATGATTCTATACATTCGCTAAAAAATGCAAATGTACCTCTGTTAGCTTCAAGTAATGGGTGGGATGTTCTGCATACTGCCTTGGGATAAGCCTCTACGTGCAAACATCCTTCTCGTTTAGAGACACTCTAATGTTGTCTCTTTTGAACTTGATGACACATCGAACAACCTCAAAACTTAGACAATCTTGCCTATACCTTTGATCACCATTAGCCCTTTTGAAATCTTCTCCTTCTATGTTGCCGCGATGCACATTAAAATTTGTGGTTGAATACCAAGGGCTTTGACCACTTTGGTATCACTAAATTACTTTGACACTGAATTCTTGGCAATAATGTGAGGGTGTTGCTCTCTTTGTAGCTAACTTATAAGAACTTTGCACTCTTTTGCCAATACCCAGTGATGTCTTCAGGTTATCCACAATCGCCATTGATATTGACTCCTTTGGAAATTTTGTCTCATTCACAACTTGTTTCATGTCTAGATGTTATATAATGTTGGTCAAATGTCCACTTTTGCACTCTTCTTATCTGCTTTTGCACTCAAGAAGACTGTATTCAATAATTCAAGAAAATCCCAATTTCCAGAATGGCAGTTTTGGAAGAAATTGTAGCCTTTCTCCAAGAAAAAATAGGAGAAATATGTGAAAATACACTAGATTGCCATTCATGAAGTATGAAATATCAACTACATTCTCAAATAATAAATAGAATATCAATGCCTAAATTATGTTATCACCAACAAAATAATAAACTTCCAAACCCATTTGAGTGAGATTCATCTCATGAGCCATAGTGGTGTTTAAAAACACCTTCATAATAGCTCTTTGAAATTTCCATTGATATTGAGAGTCGCTTTCCATTGATATAAAGAGTCGCTTTGCTGTGAGAATTCTCATTTAAAAATCTCCAAAACATCATTTAAAAAATCCAAGAGTGTAATTGATAACCATGAATATTGCAATGACAATGTACAGGCTCTTTAACTTAACCAAGTGTGTTTAGAGGAGAATGAATGCAAGATATGTAGTCGATGTAAAATCAAGTGGCAATGACAATTATTTATGGTGCACTTTCAATGTTTAGACTGACTAGCATTATTGTAAAAGGATAACTTTACATGTCATGTTGATTATTTCTCGGGGAGTGCACTACTAAGAAACCCCATGTATCATGTGCGTTCAAAGGGTATTAAAAAAACCCCTCAACTAAAATTTCTCCCACAATAAAAACACTCCTCTTTCCTTATGAACTAAGTGATTTTTTTAAAAAGTTGAATTAAAAAATCCCTCATGTTATTTTAATTTTGTTAAAATTTTCCAAAAAGTTGGATTAAAATACCCCTCCTTTTGAATGCATGTGGTACACTAAATTTTTTTAGGTGAACCCCCCGAGGACTACTTATTAGAAAGAAAAAAATTACACTTTTGGATGAAACATAATAGTTTGTTGATATATCATTGAAAGCCTTGCAAATAAAACATGTTTCCAAAGAAATTCTCAATTTCCACCCCCGGTGGGGAGAATGGGGCACCAGTGCTAGCTCTCCACAATCCATTGGAAAGAATGGCATGAGTGACACTCCTTCAAAATCCATTATGAATTTATTTATGTAAATGTTTTCATATTATTCACACACAGCAATTATGTACCAATTTACATTGCTAGCAAGAAAGTAGTATTTCCCATTAGTAATGAATGCATAAAGAAATACAATGTTGTTACTCAAAACTCATAGTCTGCAAATAGCTCCTCTCCTGCATGTATATCATCTATGGATTCAATACAAATGTGGCCATATTATGCAATATCTATACTCATCATGGGGTCAGACCAAGGTGGAGCATCAAGGGAAAATACATAACAAATGTTTGGCTTTGCATTGGTATTTTTATTGCTGTTGATAAACCATGCCACATTGCCATATTGAGCATCACCAAGAATATGCACCATATCCTTCATAGGGGCAGTAGGCTCCTCTTGGATGGAGTACTTCTTTAGCATTGGATGAACTCTACACAATTATTTCTAGTCTCTATTGGAGTCTCTATTGGAGTACTTGGACCTCTATAATGGAGAATAGTAGTCCCTCTCTTGATGGAGTCATGCACAAAAAAGCCCAAGCCAAGACCTGTAATGGTTGACTCATCCACCTTGAAAGCCACATTTTTAATCCAGAACACTTCATTGATAGGGATAGGAAATTTTGGTGGTCTAAATGGATCTCATTCTGGTATGTACCCACTCAAGCATGATTTGAACGTATATCTCTCTACATCACAGAAGACAATTACAATTAGCTACAACAACAATTATGGTGACTTGAGATAAAATAAAAAAACACTTTGGCATTTGTACCTTCGTGGAAAATACACATTTTATAGTTGGTTTATGTAGGCCTTAGCAATGTGTTTCTTGATATAGTGACCTTTGTACCCTAGGTCTATAGCCAATTAAGAGATCACATTGCTTTTATCATAACATCTTCATTCAAGACTGTTATTCTCTTTGGCTGCTTTTCTACATCTGCCTGGACTCGCTTTCTTTTCATGCATATGTATGTCGGTTTCTTCTATACATTTGTACACTTCTCCTTATCAAATTTATTTGTCACTTTATTTTCATGGGATGTTGCATCCTTCATCTTATTATAATAAAATTCAAATACCGGGTTATCCTTGTACTCTTTCTTCAAAAACTTTCAGTTAGCTTTATCCCCCGGCTTCTTCGCTGCTGCGATGGCATTTTGCAAGATTGACCTGCGATGCTTCAAGACAGCACGTGTGCTGTCTCGCACGTAATTTTCTTCGAACTCCCTATTTCAGGGGTTAGGGTATCATCTTTTCAATTCCTCAATGATTGCCTTCTTAGTTTCATCATTTTGGTGCTGCCAGTCAATTGTTATGCCGCTCTTGAAATGGTGTTTCATCAACTGCCTCATGGTGGCTAGTAGTTCTTTGACCTTTTTATTTTCTTAGTATCTCTTTACCCCTAGTGAGGTCATAGTACATGTCCATGGGCAGGGGAGGGGGAGTGGGAGTGGCAGTAGTAGAGCTAGAGCAACGGGTGGTACTGGGAGCGCTTACGGGGAGCGAGGAGTAGAAGAGGGAGTGGAAGTGGGAAAGGGCAAGGGACCTAACTTACCGGGACTGATGACCAAGTGGAGACCTATAGGGATGCGAGTGTGCTAATTCGTCTACATCTCTCGAGTCACCACAATAGCCTTGACCCTTCCTACTCTTCCTTCCCTTATGATGGGTTTGCCTAGTCGTTGACCCCTCGATCGAAGGGGCTAGAGGGGATGGCTGTTGAGTAGGTCCAGTCGTTGATGGCCCTGATCTACCCCCAAGGGGTGTAGGAATAGCTGCGGTCCTCTGGGACAATAGAGAGAAGTATCTCGCTATGTCCACATCGCTCATGGATGTGACAAACTCATCAAGATGCCTGAAGAAGCCATGGGTTGCTAGCAAAGGAGTTCCTCAAGGGTAGTCACCGTGCTAGGCTCAAGAGGAGTCGGCCTAGGGGTAGGCCCCTGAGGAGTCGACTGAAGGGAATTAAAGTCCTCTAACAGTACAGATCATGAAGTCTCCTCCTATGAGGGGTTCATACTTAGAGGATGTGCGATATGATCCCATGTATAATTTGGGGGGATTGGACAAACACAGACACAAACACAAAAACAAAAACAAACACAAGAGCGGGTAAGAAGTGGAAAGACAAGTTAATTAAAGATAATTATTTACTTAAGACAATTATGAAAATACAATTATGAAAGGACAATTATTTACTTAAGAGAAGTGGAATCCAAGAGACTTTTCATATACAAAAAATATCGCAAAAAATAGTATTGTTAAACAAGAGTTCTCATATACAAAAAAATCATGAAAATAGTATTGTTAAGCAAAATTTGTCTCCAAAAGAGAATTTTCCAAATAGGCCAAAATAGAGGAGGAGGTCTATTACTCTGCATTATTGTCCAAGGTATTTTCCTCCTCCTCAGCACTACCGAGGTCACTCGGGACCTCATCTTCCACTTCTTCTAATATATAATCATTATCTTCATGGACTACATACTTGCAGTTCATGAAGACCTCTTTCAAATATGCAAGAGAAAAATATGAAAATTTTATGTCCCCCCTCCCACAAATATAAGGTATATACCTTGAAAAATATGCAAGATTTTAAGATTTGTACATATTTCTCATAATATGTGAGGACCAAGGGGGGGTAAAACAAAAAATACAATAAAATATGAAAACCCATCTCCTTTCAAATTAATGTAGTTTTTTCATGTGTTGACAAAGAGATAGGATGTGATTGTCACTAAGCTTAATGCACACAAGATCAATAGAAGAACTAAGGAGGCTCAAAGCACACTAAGTAAGACATGAGAGGGAGATAGCAAATCAATATCTCTTGCAATGTGCTTGTGTTCTCAACAATACATGATAGGCCTCTTATAAAGAGAGTGCCCTTTGAATAGTCAACACTTGTGTGATCCTCTCGTCCATATCTCTCCTTGTGGATATCCTCAATCCACATCTCCACATCATGTAGTCCACATCCTAGGGTGGCTACTTTGATTCTTTCCTATACCATACCTTAGCCTTTAATCTATGTGATCATGGCACCACAACTCTCAACATGTGTTACCCAAATTTCGAGGTGTAAAGACATATTTGAAGCTCTTATAGTGTAAAAGACAACCATGTTAATTTGAATAATTTCTATTCATGGCATATTGTGAAATTCATCTCATACTTAAGATTTTGATTGGTTTTCTTACTAAAGGGAGTTGGTGCCCCCAGGTTTTTTTCTCGAGAAATTTATGAAAACTTTGAAGGGATTTGTAAGGCAAAGAGCAAGACTGGAAGCAAGCATGGCAGAGGGATGGCTTGTGCAAGTGTCATTAGTATGTATCACAGGGTTTCTTGCATCCATGGATCTCGATATGCCGAAGGCCTGGCATAACAAGGATGATGATTGTACCATTGGCAAGGTTCCCCAAGGAAAAGGGATTGAAAGAAAGATGAGAAAAGAGAAAATGGAGAAATTCAAGAATTTATGTATCCTCAATAGCCAAGGAGATGTAGAAGTGGATTGAGAGATATGAAGCAACCAAAGTAGAAAGAATAAATGCAAGGATGAGATTCAAAGTCAAGCATAGGCAAGAGAGTAACCATATCCATGGGATCTCACCCTTCTCCCCACTCACATGTCACTTGATTGGCTACAACTCGCTCAATGTAAATCTGAACACGATGGAGAGACAATAAACAAGCGCGAGCGAGAGTTATCATCTAGATGTATGATGCATGTAAGTTTCTTACCTCTTAATGTAATTAAGTTATTTGTGGCAATATACGCTATAAAGTAGATGCATCCTCATTGTTTTAATGATGCTCTTTTGCAGTACAAAAAGTACAGTGCATTATGGTCATATGGACGACATTTTCATGTGGAATGCATTGATTCAAAGAGAATCACATACGATTGTGGAGTCATGGCTAACTTCCCACAAGACAACCGAGCAAGTGCTTTGGATACCAAACTTCTCTCATCACAGTTGGATTATTGTGGGACCCTACACAAAATCTATGAAATTGATTTCAGATGATTTACTATTTTCATTCTTGATGTAAAATGGTTTAGAACTATTTACAACGGTCCCCATGCTACAGTGATTGATGAATATGACAGGTTAGTTGTATGATAGTTAAGGCTAGAGGAGGTAGGCACTGGCAATGAAATCCATTTTTGTTGGTTTAGGATTAACTGCAACCCCCACAAAATATAATCTTTTGTAAATCCCAAACAAACACCGCGCTTGTTTCAATAAATCCCAATCAATAAATCTCAAACAAGGGAAAATATAAATTCCAAACAGCCACCGAGCTTGTGTTTTAGTGACAATGACTGTGCATGAGGGACCGACTAATTCATAGGTTCAGATTGTAATAACAATGATTGTGAAAGAGGGACCATCTAATTCACAGGCTCAGATTAGCATTGAGCCGGAATCAAACTACTGTAATAATAATGACTTTGCATGGGGGGCCATTGAGTTCACAAGCTTAGATTAGCATTCTGTCAGTGTATTAGACTGTAATAACAATAGTTTAGAACGTAATAACGAAGAACTATTGGTTTTACTACAGCCTGATGAACCGACTCAATGCTAAACTGATGTCCTATTTTGATCTTTCCTTTCTTCAGTTGACTGTAATAACAATGAATTTGCATGAGTGGCCATCTAGTTCAAAGGCCACCTAGATTAACATTTTTCAATGACCGAGAAATTCTCCCATGGCAACCATCTAATCACACATCATGGCTAGATGATGATGTAAATGACCGCCTACACTAGGCTAGGCTACCAGCAAAGCTCGGTGGATGTGCCACAGCTCCTCCCCCCTCATCCCATTGAATTAGTATGATCTTGGCTCCGATGACCGATAAATTCTCCCATGCCAACCATCTAATTGCATGTCATGGCTAGTCGGTGATGTATATGACCGCCTATGCCAGGCTACCAACAAAACTGGGTCATGGGTGCATGTGCCATCGCTCCTCCCCCCTCATCCTATTGAATTATCATGATCTTGGCTTCAATGACCAAGAAATTCTAGCTGATGTAGATAATTGCCTATGCTAAGTTGGGCTACCAGCAGCAAAATCCAGCTGGTGAATTGTGTGCTCTTAGTAGCAATAGGCACCCGGAGTCACACAGCTGACACAAGATCTGGCTCTAACGACCAAGGAATTCTAGCATGGCAACCATCTAATCGCACGTCATGGCTAGACGATGATGTAGATGACTACCTACACTAGGCTGGGCTACCAGCAAAATCCAGTTGGTGGATTGTGTGCTCTTAGCAGTGATAGGCGCCCAGAGTCACACAACTGACACAAGAAACGAAGGGGGAAAGAGTGGGAGGGTGGCAAGTCTAGCTATATAAAGGCCTTAAGGGTAGAGAAACAATTCATCGCACTCAAGAAAATTTCTCTCATACCCCCTTCCACGCTCTCTCCAAGCCCCCTTCTACCCCTATGATGAATCTTCTGTTGCAACCTCAATGCCCCTTCATAATGCTGCCCAAGTCATGGGATCCATTGTTTGCCTTGGCTCTCCATCCTGCAACACTCCACCAGCATAGCCATGACCAAGGGAGTTGTAGGTTGGGGAGCCAAGGGAAATGGGTCTTTGTTGAGTTCTCTCTTCCAGTGAAGCCTTGAAAGAAGCAATTCTTTCATAACCCCACCAGTGCCTCAAGAAAGAAGTTGTTGTGACCAACCATGGTGTAGGATGGGGAGCCAAGGGAAATGGGTCATTGTTGTTCCATGAGGCACTGGGAGAGAACTCAACTTGGTGCTGAGCCTCTTGTAATTGTGCACAACCTTCCGCACTAGGGAAGGAGCTCAACTTGGTGATTAGCTCTAATGCACTAAGAGCATGCATCAGTGTACTGGAGCTCACCACCATATTGAGTTCCATGTCTACTATCGAATGTTGTGCTTGATTGAGCTCACCTCCAAGTTGAGTGCCTTGACTTTTGAAGTTGCTATGAAAGAGTTTATTTCAATTACGAGGTGCTCGTATTGTCCC